>NC_069503.1:803095942-803400942 GCF_027579735.1 Bombina bombina
CAAGGAAGAAGAAAATGTGTGTATGTAAAAAATAAAAGATGAAAGCTTGAATAATCAGAATCCAGATAGGAATCTGATCATCCAACCTGTTGTGAATATAAAAATTAAAGATTTTGTATTGGAAATAGCTATTTGTATAGCCCCAAAGTGATTAATTATAGTGGATTGATGCATGTTTGAACTCTATGAAATATTTTAGTATAATAAACATTTTAAATCTAAAAAATAAATATATTTGTACATTGGGATGCCTATACACAAAATAAATTGTTCGAATGAACAGAAAAAAATGGGAGTGTATGTATATCCATGCACACATAATTATAAGAAAAAAAAACCCTTCTCCTTGTAAAATAACTGTGTGTGTGTGCTTGTGTATATACACATATTGTACATGTGTGTGTGTACAAAATGTGTGTGTGTGTGTGTATATGTTCTGTATATATATATATATATGTATATGTGTGTATGTATGTATGTATGTATGTATGTATGCATATATGAATGTATATGCATGTGTGCGTGTACACACACACACACACACACACACACACAAAAACACATGTGTGTGTGTGTGTACACTTATATATAATGAAATGTGAAATATTGAAAATAAGTACTTGGTCTCACTTCCTTCACATCAAATAAGAACAATGGTAATTCCATTTGGGAGTGTAGTTTTAACCTATTTGCCAATAGTGCCTCTGACTAGTGGATGTTGTAGAATGTAATGAAAGGACCATGGTAATGCCATTTGGGAGTGTTGTTTTAACCTATTTGCCAATAGAATATCTGACTTGAGGATGTTGTAGAATATATTTGTATTTTGTATCAGACAAAATAACAACTGTGAATGTCTATCAATTGAAGGCTGCTAGATCCAGGTTGGCATTCAACCCTTGGGGATGAAGGGTCTTCAGTCGATAGATCCAGTATGTTTCACGCTGTCTGAGTCTAGTAAGTCTATTATAGTCAGGACTCTTTGGAATAAAATCAATGGGAATGTATGTAAAAATGTATGGATTTCCATTGTGTTTAATTAGACAGTGATTCGGTATGCTATGTTTAATTTTATTTTTTCTACAGTTCTTACAGTTGCGGTAATGTTCACCCCATCTGTTTCTCAGTTTTCTGGAGGTGCGCCTACATATTGGAGGCCGCATATACACTCCATAAGATAAACAGTGAAAGATGAGTTACAATTGAAAAAAATAGGAATTTGGAAGCACTCGCCAGTGGTGGTAGATTTGAAGTTTTTAATTCCTGATTTTATAATTTTGCAAGAGCCACATCCTGTTTTGCCACATTTGTAAATACCCCGGAGGCCAAACAATCCCTTGTTTTGTTTAGGGTTATGTGGTGTTCTGTTGGAAGATTTGTGTTTCACTTTTTTGCTGGGAGCTAGCTGGTTTCTGAGTGTAGGCGCTCTTCTGTATATGATTTTTGGTGTTTCTTTTACTAAGTTTTTGAGAATGGGGTCCCTTTGTATTATATACCAATGTTTATTAATTATGTGTTGTATTTTATGAAAATCAGAGTTAAATTGTGTTATAAAAAAGGTTTCTTTCTCACCAAAAAGTGTATCTGTTTTGTTGATTTTTCTATCTGCTAGGATATCCTCCCTGTTAAGATTTTTCGCTCTTTCTAGGGCCCTATCTAATAAAATGGGGGGGTATTCTTTTTCAATGAACCTATTGTATAATACTTGACTTTGTTGTAAGAACGTGTTGTAATCGCTGCAATTGCGTCTCATCCTACGAAATTGACTATAGGGTACATTATGTATCCAATTCCTGTGATGGTTGCTGTGATAATTTAATAAACTATTACTGTCGACATCTTTGAAATATGTCTTAGATGTAATATTTTCTTCTAGACTGAGGATGAGATCTAAATATTCAATATTTTGTGTCTGAATGTTGGCCGTGAATTTGAGGCCCATGTTGTTACAATTAAGATGTTCTATGAAGTTTTTGGCTAATGATAGATCTCCTTCCCATAAGAAAAACATAATTTATGTAAGAACTTACCTGATAAATTCATTTCTTTCATATTAACAAGAGTCCATGAGCTAGTGACGTATGGGATATACATTCCTACCAGGAGGGGCAAAGTTTCCCAAACCTTAAAATGCCTATAAATACACCCCTCACCACACCCACAAATCAGTTTAACGAATAGCCAAGAAGTGGGGTGATAAGAAAAAAAGTGCGAAGCATATAAAATAAGGAATTGGAATAATTGTGCTTTATACAAAAAAATCATAACCACCACAAAAAAGGGTGGGCCTCATGGACTCTTGTTAATATGAAAGAAATGAATTTATCAGGTAAGTTCTTACATAAATTATGTTTTCTTTCATGTAATTAACAAGAGTCCATGAGCTAGTGACGTATGGGATAATGACTACCCAAGATGTGGATCTTTCCACACAAGAGTCACTAGAGAGGGAGGGATAAAATAAAGACAGCCAATTCCTGCTGAAAATAATCCACACCCAAAATAAAGTTTAACAAAAAACATAAGCAGAAGATTCAAACTGAAACCGCTGCCTGAAGAACTTTTCTACCAAAAACTGCTTCAGAAGAAGAAAATACATCAAAATGGTAGAATTTAGTAAAAGTATGCAAAGAGGACCAAGTTGCTGCTTTGCAGATCTGGTCAACCGAAGCTTCATTCCTAAACGCCCAGGAAGTAGAAACTGACCTAGTAGAATGAGCTGTAATTCTTTGAGGCAGAATTTTACCCGACTCAACATAGGCAAGATGAATTAAAGATTTCAACCAAGATGCCAAAGAAATGGCAGAAGCTTTCTGGCCTTTCCTAGAACCGGAAAAGATAACAAATAGACTAGAAGTCTTACGGAAAGATTTCGTAGCTTCAACATAATATTTCAAAGCTCTAACAACATCCAAAGAATGCAATGATTTCTCCTTAGAATTCTTAGGATTAGGACATAATGAAGGAACCACAATTTCTCTACTAATGTTGTTGGAATTCACAACTTTAGGTAAAAATTCAAAAGAAGTTCGCAACACCGCCTTATCCTGATGAAAAATCAGAAAAGGAGACTCACACGAAAGAGCAGATAATTCAGAAACTCTTCTAGCAGAAGAGATGGCCAAAAGGAACAAAACTTTCCAAGAAAGTAATTTAATGTCCAATGAATGCATAGGTTCAAACGGAGGAGCTTGAAGAGCTCCCAAAACCAAATTCAAACTCCATGGAGGAGAAATTGACTTAATGACAGGTTTTATACGAACCAAAGCTTGTACAAAACAATGAATATCAGGAAGAATAGCAATCTTTCTGTGAAAAAGAACAGAAAGAGCGGAGATTTGTCCTTTCAAAGAACTCGCGGACAAACCCTTATCTAAACCATCCTGAAGAAACTGTAAAATTCTCGGTATTCTAAAAGAATGCCAAGAAAAATGATGAGAAAGACACCAAGAAATATAAGTCTTCCAGACTCTATAATATATCTCTCGAGATACAGATTTACGAGCCTGTAACATAGTATTAATCACGGAGTCAGAGAAACCTCTATGACCAAGAATCAAGCGTTCAATCTCCATACCTTTAAATTTAAGGATTTCAGATCCGGATGGAAAAAAGGACCTTGAGACAGAAGGTCTGGTCTTAACGGAAGAGTCCATGGTTGGCAAGATGCCATCCGGACAAGATCCGCATACCAAAACCTGTGAGGCCATGCCGGAGCTATTAGCAGAACAAACGAGCATTCCCTCAGAATCTTGGAGATTACTCTTGGAAGAAGAACTAGAGGCGGAAAGATATAGGCAGGATGATACTTCCAAGGAAGTGATAATGCATCCACTGCCTCCGCCTGAGGATCCCGGGATCTGGACAGATACCTGGGAAGTTTCTTGTTTAGATGAGAGGCCATCAGATCTATCTCTGGGAGCCCCCACATTTGAACAATCTGAAGAAATACCTCTGGGTGAAGAGACCATTCGCCCGGATGCAACGTTTGACGACTGAGATAATCCGCTTCCCAATTGTCTACACCTGGGATATGAACCGCAGAGATTAGACAGGAGCTGGATTCCGCCCAAACCAAAATTCGAGATACTTCTTTCATAGCCAGAGGACTGTGAGTCCCTCCTTGATGATTGATGTATGCCACAGTTGTGACATTGTCTGTCTGAAAACAAATGAACGATTCTCTCTTCAGAAGAGGCCAAAACTGAAGAGCTCTGAAAACTGCACGGAGTTCCAAGATATTGATCGGTAATCTCACCTCCTGAGATTCCCAAACTCCTTGTGCCGTCAGAGATCCCCACACAGCTCCCCAACCTGTGAGACTTGCATCTGTTGAAATTACAGTCCAGGTCGGAAGAACAAAAGAAGCCCCCTGAATTAAACGATGGTGATCTGTCCACCACGTCAGAGAGTGCCGAACAATCGGTTTTAAAGATATTAATTGATATATCTTCGTGTAATCCCTGCACCATTGGTTCAGCATACAGAGCTGAAGAGGTCGCATGTGAAAACGAGCAAAGGGGATCGCGTCCGATGCAGCAGTCATAAGACCTAGAATTTCCATGCATAAGGCTACCGAAGGGAATGATTGAGACTGAAGGTTTCGACAGGCTGTAATCAATTTTAGACGTCTCTTGTCTGTTAAAGACAAAGTCATGGACACTGAATCTATCTGGAAACCCAGAAAGGTTACCCTTGTTTGAGGAATCAAAGAACTTTTTGGTAAATTGATCCTCCAACCATGATCTTGAAGAAACAACACAAGTCGATTCGTATGAGACTCTGCTAAATGTAAAGACGGAGCAAGTACCAAGATATCGTCCAAATAAGGAAATACCACAATACCCTGTTCTCTGATTACAGACAGAAGGGCACCGAGAATCTTTGTGAAAATTCTTGGAGCTGTAGCAAGGCCAAACGGTAGAGCCACAAATTGGTAATGCTTGTCTAGAAAAGAGAATCTCAGGAACTGATAATGATCTGGATGAATCGGAATATGCAGATATGCATCCTGTAAATCTATTGTGGACATATAATTCCCTTGCTGAACAAAAGGCAATATAGTCCTTACAGTTACCATCTTGAACGTTGGTATCCTTACATAACGATTCAATAATTTTAGATCCAGAACTGGTCTGAAGGAATTCTCCTTCTTTGGTACAATGAAGAGATTTGAATAAAACCCCATCCCCTGTTCCGGAACTGGAACTGGCATAATTACTCCAGCCAACTCTAGATCTGAAACACAATTCAGAAATGCTTGAGCTTTCACTGGATTTACTGGGACATGGGAAAGAAAAAATCTCTTTGCAGGAGGTCTCATCTTGAAACCAATTCTGTACCCTTCTGAAACAATGTTCTGAATCCAAAGATTGTGAACAGAATTGATCCAAATTTCTTTGAAAAAACGTAACCTGCCCCCTACCAGCTGAACTGGAATGAGGGCCGTACCTTCATGTGAACTTAGAAGCAGGCTTTGCCTTTCTAGCAGGCTTGGATTTATTCCAGACTGGGGATGGTTTCCAAACTGAAACTGCTCCTGAGGACGAAGGATCAGGCTTTTGTTCTTTGTTGAAACGAAAGGAACGAAAACGATTGTTAGCCCTGTTTTTACCTTTAGACTTTTTATCCTGTGGTAAAAAAGTTCCTTTCCCACCAGTAACAGTTGAAATAATAGAATCCAACTGAGAACCAAATAATTTGTTTCCCTGGAAAGAAATGGAAAGTAGAGTTGATCTAGAAGCCATATCAGCATTCCAAGTCTTAAGCCATAAAGCTCTTCTGGCTAAGATAGCCAGAGACATAAATCTAACATCAACTCTAATAATATCAAAAATGGCATCACAGATGAAATTATTAGCATGCTGGAGAAGAATAATAATATCATGAGAATCACGATTTGTTACTTGTTGCGCTAGAGTTTCCAACCAAAAAGTTGAAGCTGCAGCAACATCAGCCAATGATATAGCAGGTCTAAGAAGATTACCTGAACATAGATAAGCTTTTCTTAGAAAAGATTCAATTTTTCTATCTAAAGGATCCTTAAACGAGGTACCATCTGATGTAGGAATGGTAGTACGTTTAGCAAGGGTAGAAATAGCCCCATCAACTTTAGGGATTTTGTCCCAAAATTCTAATCTGTCAGGCGGAACAGGATATAATTGCTTAAAACGTTTAGAAGGAGTAAATGAATTACCCAATCTATCCCATTCCTTAGCAATTACTGCAGAAATAGCATTAGGAACAGGAAAGACTTCTGGAATAACCGCAGGAGCTTTAAAAACCTTATCCAAACGAATAGAATTAGTATCAAGAGGACTAGAATCCTCTATTTCTAAAGCAATTAGTACTTCTTTAAGTAAAGAGCGAATAAATTCCATCTTAAATAAATATGAAGATTTATCAGCATCAATCTCTGATACAGAATCCTCTGAACCAGAAGAGTCCAAAGAATCAGAATGATGGTGTTCATTTAAAAATTCATCTGTAGAGAGAGAAGATTTAAAAGACTTTTTACGTTTACTAGAAGGAGAAATAACAGACAAAGCCTTCTTTATGGATTCAGAAACAAAATCTCTTATGTTATCAGGAACATTCTGCACCTTAGATGTTGAGGGAACTGCAACAGGCAATGGTACATCACTAAAGGAAATATTATCTGCATTAACAAGTTTGTCATGACATTTAATACAAACAACAGCTGGAGGAATAGCTACCAAAAGTTTACAGCAGATACACTTAGCTTTGGTAGATCCAGCAGGCAGAGGTTTTCCTGTAGTATCTTCTGGCTCAGATGCAACGTGAGACATCTTGCAATATGTAAGAGAAAAAACAACATATAAAGCAAAATAGATCAAATTCCTTATAAGACAGTTTCAGGAATGGGAAAAAAATGCCAAACATCAAGCTTCTAGCAACCAGAAGCAAATGAAAAATGAGACTGAAATAATGTGGAGAAAAAAGCGACGCCCATATTTTTTGGCGCCAAATAAGACGCCCACATTATTTGGCGCCTAAATGCTTTTGGCGCCAAAAATGACGCCACATCCGGAACGCCGACATTTTTGGCGCAAAATAACGTCAAAAAAATGACGCAACTTCCGGCGACACGTATGACGCCGGAAACGGAAATGAATTTTTGCGCCAAAAAAGTCCGCGCCAAGAATGACGCAATAAAATGAAGCATTTTCAGCCCCCGCGAGCCTAACAGCCCACAGGGAAAAAAGTCAAATTTTTGAGGTAAGAAAAATATGATAATTAAAGCATAATCCCAAATATGAAACTGACTGTCTGGAAATAAGGAAAGTTGAACATTCTGAGTCAAGGCAAATAAATGTTTGAATACATATATTTAGAACTTTATAAATAAAGTGCCCAACCATAGCTTAGAGTGTCACAGAAAATAAGACTTACTTACCCCAGGACACTCATCTACATGTTTGTAGAAAGCCAAACCAGTACTGAAACGAGAATCAGTAGAGGAAATGGTAAATATAAGAGTATATCGTCGATCTGAAAAGGGAGGTAAGAGATGAATCTCTACGACCGATAACAGAGAACCTTATGAAATAGACCCCGTAGAAGGAGATCACTGCATTCAATAGGCAATACTCTCCTCACATCCCTCTGACATTCACTGCACGCTGAGAGGAAAACCGGGCTCCAACTTGCTGCGGAGCG
Source organism: Bombina bombina (assembly GCF_027579735.1). Classification (NCBI taxonomy): domain Eukaryota; kingdom Metazoa; phylum Chordata; class Amphibia; order Anura; family Bombinatoridae; genus Bombina; species Bombina bombina. The sequence goes on from NC_069503.1 coordinate 803,103,623, forward strand.
CATATCAACGTAGAATCTAGCACAAACTTACTTCACCACCTCCCTTGGAGGCAAAGTTTGTAAAACTGATTTGTGGGTGTGGTGAGGGGTGTATTTATAGGCATTTTAAGGTTTGGGAAACTTTGCCCCTCCTGGTAGGAATGTATATCCCATACGTCACTAGCTCATGGACTCTTGTTAATTACATGAAAGAAATCAGATCATCTATATAACGGCCATAGAAGACCAGGTTCGCCCCAAAGTCTGCCGAGTAGATGTATTTTTCTTCAAAAAAACCCATAAAAAGGTTCGCAAAACTGGGGGCGAACCTGGTCCCCATGGCCGTTCCTTTGATCTGTAGGTAAAAATTGTCTTGGTATATGAAATAATTGTGCTGTAAAATAAACAGAATGCTCTCTAAAATATAATCACATTGTGTCCTAGGCAGATAGATATCCTTATGGAGATAATATGAAATGGCTAATAAACCTAAATCATGCGAAATGTTCGAATATAAGGAGCTGACATGACAAGTAATCCAAGATAGATTTCTATTGTTAATATTGATTTTTTGTAGATGTTGTAATAAATGAGTACTGTCTTTGATATATGATGGTAAGGTGACTACATGTTTTTGCAAATATTTGTCTATGAAAAATGATAAATTGTAAGTTAGGTTCCCAATTCCAGCAATGATTGGGCGTCCTGGGGGATTGGTTTTATTTTTGTGGATTTTAGGTAGATGATAATAATGAGCAATGCTTGGATTTTGTATTTTTAGGAAATCTCTTTCATTTTTATTAAAAATTTTGGAACTGAACCCTTTTTCTATCAAATCTGTGTAAGATTTTAGAAATTTGTCGGTGGGATCTCCTTGTAACATTTGGTAATATTCTTGGTCACCTAAAATCCTGTCTGCTTCCCTGATGTAATCTGCCAAATCTTGGATAACTATTCCGCCGCCTTTATCGGCGTCGCGGATAATATGGGGGTTGTTTTTAAGACTGGAGATGGCCTTTTGTTGGCTCATAAAGCAATAATTTCTTTTTATGTTTTTAGTCTTCAATAGATTGTCAAAATCTTCTAAAACCAGGCTATGAAATAAATCTATGTGATCCTTTCCTATGTTGGTGGGATTAAAATTGGATTTATTTTTTACATCAGTATGTATGTATCCATCGAAAAGATGGTTGGTGAGATCACTAGTTTCAGAATATAGGCAAACTAAGTTATTATTTGATGGCATGGAATCTGTCAAGATGGTTTGGGTCATTGAAGAATTGATATGGTTGGCTTTGAGTTTTTTGTTTGCAAAGTATTTTTGTAAACTAAGTTTGCGTGTGAAGTTATTTAAATCCACAAAGATGTCAAACATTTTAGGGGTGTTTTGTGGGCAAAAGGAGAGCCCTCGTTTTAAGACTCTTTTTTCTGGGATAGATAGTTGGTGAGTGGAAAGATTAAAAATTCCCTGATCTAGTCCGGATAGTTCCTTTTTCTTGGCGGCAAGGGCTCTGCCTCTGGAACCTCGTTTTCTGTAGTGTGCGGTCTTTTGCCTGCTCTTATATGTGGACTTTCGGTTCTCATGGAAGAGGCTATCCCTAAAAAAGGAGCTGGACCACGACTGGTACTGGGACTCTCTGTGTCTGATATAGATTCTCTGTGTTCAGTAGACAGTAATCTGAATCTGTTGGGATGTTAGAATCTATTAGGATGTTCGAAAGTGTCTGGGTGTGTAATGTGATGTGTATTGTTGTGATGAGAATTGGTATCAGTGTTTGTGGATATAAATGTTGGTTCTCTGAATGAATGTGTGTTCGGTGTAGCATATTCTGAATGTTGATACTGGTAACTATTATTGTTTCGTCTTCCATAATGGGGGTCTTTGTTCCAGGACACATGTCCTCCTGACTGTTGGTTGTGTTGTGGCGGAAATGACTTGTTGTAATTGTATTGGTGTGCTTGTTTGTAATTGTGTTGTTGTGCTTGTGTGTGTTGGTATGAGTGTTGTATTTGTGCTTGGTGGTTGTGATTGCTGTTGTGGTGAGTTATATGATGATGTTGATTCCTGTTGGGTCCACCATTATAGTTATGATAATGTTGTGATCTGTTGTGGTTTATGTTAGGATTGTAAGATGTTTTGTTGTGATGCCAGGGATTGGAGGTGTATGATTGTGAAGAAGTGTGGTTGATGTTATTATGAGTGAATGATGTCTTTTGTCTTCTATTGCTATTAGTTACCCTATGTTGGACCTTAGTCCATTCACTCTGGTTGTTAGAGTTATTGGCTATATGTTCTTGTGTATCATTCTTGCGATTGTATGTGTATACACAATCGTTGGTATAGTCTTCGTGGTCTCTCTGCAATTTTTTATTCTTGTTAATGCACACAAATGTTTTTCTATTGGATTACATATCTGATGACAACTTCCTCTTTTTACACAAATGTGTATAAATTGCCAACAATTGTTTATGATGACATTCAATTTTTTATCTGATGAAACAACCCCTGTAGGTTGAGAAACGCGTCATAAAATATTAAAAGTCATTTTTATTTGAAGTTGTCTGTGTTGTGGTTCATATATACCCACTGAACAACACACATAAGATTACTCCTTTGCAGCACCTGAAGTCCAGACAACAGGAGATAAATACCAAGTTGCAACTAGAACAAGTGCCTTTGGAGCCTGGCTCCTGCAGTGTACTAGCCACTGTTAAGTGCTAGCCTGCTCTCTTGCACTGGTCACAGTACAGTGCCACACCATCTGGTAAGCATAATACCTACTTTTATCTGTACCTGCATTCCAGACGATATCACGCTATTGTGGCGCCCTCTTTCTATTCTTCTTCAACAGTTGTTCCACACTCTCTGGGATCAAGAGGAGCAGCCTGATTCATCATCTCTTTCAAGAGGACATCTCTATTCCCTATTTACCACCAGTATATGGACAGTAAACAGGACTAATACGGTAGACCTGATCTACTATATCAAAAGTATAATATTTGGTTTTAAATTGTATATTATTTTTCTTTCCAAACACCAGCGCTCTTTTATATCCCTTTATTGGGATATTTTCAAACAGGGAAGATGTTTGACGAAAATCTTTAGTAGCTTGTAAGTAAAACTTCAAGGCACGGACTACGTCCAGATTATGTAAAAGACCTTCCTTCTTTGAAGAAGGATTAGGACACAATGATGGAACAACAATCTCTTGATTGATATTCTTGTTAGAAACCACCTTAGGTAAAAACCCAGGTTTGGTACGCAGAACTACCTTATCTGCATGAAAAATCAGATAAGGAGAATCACATTGTAAGGCAGATAGCTCAGAGACTCTCCGAGCCAAGGAAATAGCCATCAACAACAGAACTTTCCAAGATAAAAAATTAATATCAATGGAATGAAGGGGTTTAAACGGAACTCCTTGAAGAACTTTCAGAACCAAGTTTAACCTCCATGGGGGAGCAACAGGTTTAAACACAGGCTTAATTCTAACCAAAGCCTGACAAAATGCCTGGACGTCTGGAACTTCTGCCAGACGCTTGTGCAAAAGAATAGACAGAGCAGAAATCTGTCCCTTTAAGGAACTAGCTGATAATCCTTTGTCCAAACCCTCTTGGAGAAAGGACAATATCCTAGGAATCCTAACCTTACTCCATGAGTAATTCTTGGATTCACACCAGTAAAGATATGTACGCCATATCTTGTGATAGATTTTCCTGGTAACAGGCTTTCGTGCCTGTATTAAGGTATCTATGACTGACTCAGAGAAACCCCGCTTTGATAGAATCAAGCGTTCAATCTCCATGCAGTCAGTCTCAGAGAAATTAGATTTGGATGATTGAAAGGACCTTGTATTAGAAGGTCCTGTCTTAGAGGCAGAGTCAATGGTGGAAAGGATGACATGTCCATTAAGTCTGCATACCAGGTCCTGCGTGGCCACGCAGGCGCTATTAGAATCACTGATGCTCTCTCCTGTTTGATTTTGGCAATCAGTCGAGGGAGCAGAGGAAACGGTGGAAACACATAAGCCAGGTTGAAGAACCAAGGCGCTGCTAGAGCATCTATCAGCGCCGCCTTTGGGTCCCTGGACCTGGATCCGTAACAAGGAAGCTTGGCGTTCTGGCGAGACGCCATGTCCAACTCTGGTTTGCCCCAACGATGAATCAACTGAGCAAACACCTCTGGATGGAGTTCCCACTCCCCCGGGTGAAAAGTCTGACGACTTAGAAAATCCGCCTCCCAGTTCTCCACGCATGGGATATGGATTGCTGAAAGGTGGCAAGAGTGAGTCTCTGCCCAGCGAATTATTTATGAGACTTCTAACATCGCTAGGGAACTCCTGGTTCCCCCTTGATGGTTGATGTAAGCCACAGTCGTGATATTGTCCGACTGAAATCTGATGAACCTCAGTGTTGCTAACTGAGGCCAAGCCAGAAGAGCATTGAATATTGCTCTTAACTCCAGAATATTTATCGGAAGGAGTTTCTCCTCCTGAGTCCACGATCCCTGTGCCTTCAGGGAGTTCCAGACTGCACCCCAACCTAGAAGGCTGGCATCTGTTGTTACAATTGTCCAATCTGGCCTGCGAAAGGTCATACCCTCGGACAGGTGGACCCGAGACAACCACCAGAGAAGAGAATCTCTGGTCTCTTGATCCAGATTTAGCAGAGGGGACAAATCTGTGAAATCCCCATTCCAATGACTTAGCATGCATAATTGCAGCGGTCTGAGATGTAGGCGAGCAAATGGCACTATGTCCATTGCCGCTACCATTAAGCCGTTCACCTCCATACACTGAGCCACCGAAGAGCGCGGAATGGAATGAAGAATACGGCAAGCATTTAGAAGCTTTGATAACCTGGACTCCGTCAGGTAAATTTTCATCTCTACAGAATCTATAAGAGTCCCTAAGAAGGAGACTCTTGTGAGTGGGGATAGAGAACTCTTTTCCTCGTTCACTTTCCACCCGTGCGATCTCAGAAATGCCAGAACTATCTCTGTATGAGACTTGGCAATTTGAAAGCTTGACGTCTGTATCTGGATGTCGTCTAGATACGGAGCCACCGCTATGCCTCGCGGTCTTAGAACCGCCAGAAGTGAGCCCAGAACCTTTGTAAAGATTCTCGGGGCTGTAGCCAACCCGAAGGGAAGAGCTACAAATTGGTAATGCCTGTCTAGAAAGGCAAACCTTAGGAACCGATGATGATCTTTGTGAATCGGTATGTGAAGGTAGGCATCCTTTAAGTCCACTGTGGTCATGTACTGACCCTCTTGGATCATGGGTAGGATGGTCCGAATAGTTTCCATTTTGAAAGATGGAACTCTGAGGAATTTGTTTAAGATCTTTAGATCCAAAATTGGTCTGAAGGTTCCCTCTTTTTTGGGAACCACAAACAGATTTGAATAAAAACCCTGTCCTTGTTCCGTCCGCGGAACTGGATGGATCACTCCCATTACTAGGAGGTCTTGCACACAGCGTAGGAATGCCTCTTTCTTTATCTGATTTGCAGATAACCTTGAAAGATGAAATCTCCCTTGTGGAGGGGAAGCTTTGAAGTCCAGAAGATATCCCTGAGATATGATCTCCAACGCCCAGGGATCCTGAACATCTCTTGCCCACGCCTGGGGCGAAGAGAAAAAGTCTGCCCCCTACTAGATCCGTCACCGGATAGGGGGCCGTTCCTTCATGCTGTCTTAGAGGCAGCAGCAGGCTTTCTGGCCTGCTTGCCTTTGTTCCAGGACTGGTTAGGTTTCCAGGCCTGCTTAGATTGAGCAAAAGTTCCCTCTTGTCTTGAAGCGGAGGAAGTTGATGCTGCACCTGCCTTGGAATTTCGAAAGGCACGAAAATTAGACTGTTTGGCCTTTGATTTGGCCCTGTCCTGAGGAAGGGTATGACCCTTACCTCCAGTAATGTCAGCAATAATTTCTTTCAAACCAGGCCCGAATAAGGTCTGCCCCTTGAAAGGAATGTTGAGTAATTTAGACTTTGAAGTCACATCAGCTGACCAGGATTTGAGCCATAGCACCCTACGCGCCTGGATGGCGAATCCGGAATTCTTAGCCGTTAGTTTAGTCAAATGAACAATGGCATCAGAAACAAATGAGTTAGCTAGCTTAAGAGTTCTAAGCTTGTCAACAATTTCAGTCAATGGAGCTGTATGGATGGCCTCTTCCAGGGCCTCAAACCAGAATGCCGCCGCAGCAGTGACAGGCGCAATGCATGCAAGGGGCTGTAAAATAAAACCTTGTTGAATAAACATTTTCTTAAGGTAACCCTCTAATTTTTTATCCATTGGATCTGAAAAAGCACAACTGTCCTCAACCGGGATAGTGGTACGCTTTGCTAAAGTAGAAACTGCTCCCTCCACCTTAGGGACAGTCTGCCATAAGTCCCGTGTAGTGGCATCTATTGGAAACATTTTTCTAAATATAGGAGGTGGGGAAAAGGGCACACCGGGCCTATCCCACTCCTTACTAATAATTTCTGTAAGCCTTTTAGGTATTGGAAAAACATCAGTACTCGCCAGCACTGCATAGTATTTATCCAGCCTACACAATTTCTCTGGCACTGCAATTGTGTCACAGTCATTCAGAGCAGCTAATACCTCCCCAAGCAATACACGGAGGTTCTCAAGCTTAAATTTAAAATTAGAAATCTCTGAATCGGGTCTCCCGAATCAGAGACGTCACCCACAGACTGAAGCTCTCCGTCCTCAGGTTCTGCATATTGTGACGCAGTATCAGACATGGCTCTTACAGCATCTACGCGCTCTGTATCTCATCTAACCCCAGAGCTATCGCGCTTGCCTCTCAATTCAGGCAATCTGGATAATACCTCTGACAGGGTATTATTCATGATTGCAGCCATGTCCTGCAAAGTAATCGCTATGGGCGTCCCTGATGTACTTGGCGCCATATTAGCGTGCGTCCCTTGAGCGTGAGGCGAAGGGTCCGACACGTGGGGAGAGTTAGTCGGCATAACTTCCCCCTCGACAGACCCCTCTAGTGACAATTCTTTTATAGATAAAGACTGATCTTTACTGTTTAAGGTGAAATCAATACATTTAGTACACATTCTCCTATGGGGCTCCACCATGGCTTTTAAACATAATGAACAAGTATCCTCTGTTTCAGACATGTTTGTACAGACTAGCAATGAGACTAGCAAGCTTGGAAAACACTTTAAAGCAAGTTAACAAGCAATATAAAAACGTTACTGTGCCTTTAAGAGAAACAAATTTTGACAAAATTTGAAATAACAGTGAAAAAAGGCAGTTACACTAACAAAATTTTTACAGTGTATGTAAAAAGTCAGCAGAGCATTGCACCCACTTGCAAATGGATGATTAACCCCTTAATAACAAAAACAGAATAATAAATGACAAAAACGTTTTTTAAACACAGTCACAACAACTGCCACAGTCTACTGTGATTGTTATCCTCCTCAAACACGACTTTGAAGCCTTTTGAGCCCTTCAGAGATGTCCTGTATCATGCAGAGGGAAGCTGAATGTCTCTGTCAGTATTTTTAGCTGCACAGAAAAGCACTAAAATAGGCCCTTCCCACTCATATTGCAACAGTGGAAAGCTTCAGGAAACTGTCTCTAGGCAGAAATCAAACCAGCCATGTGGAAAAACACTAGGCCCCAATAAGTTTTGTCACCAAGCATATATAAAAACGATTAACATGCCAGCAAACGTTTTATATTACATTTTTATAAGAGTATGCATCTCTATTAATAAGCCTGATACCAGTAGCTATCACTGCATTTAAGGCTTTACTTACATTAATCCGGTATAAGCAGCATTTTCTAGCAAATTCCATCCCTAGAAAAATATTAACTGCACATACCTTATTGCAGGAAAACCTGCACGCCATTCCCTCTCTGAAGTTACCTCACTCCTCAGAATATGTGAGAACAGCCATGGATCTTAGTTACTTCTGCTAAGATCATAGAAAATGCAGGCAGATTCTTCTTCTAAATACTGCCTGAGATAAACAGCACACTCCGGTACCATTTAAAAATAAAAAACTTTTGATTGAAGAAATAAACTAAGTATAAAACACCACTCTCCTCTTACGACCTCCATCTTTGTTGAGGGTTGCAAGAGAATGACTGGATATGGCAGTGAGGGGAGGAGCTATATAGCAGCTCTGCTGTGGGTGATCCTCTTGCAACTTCCTGTTGGGAAGGAGAATATCCCATAAGTAATGGATGACCCGTGGACTGGATACACTTAAGAGGAAAAAAAAAAAAAATTATATATATATATATATATATATATACATACATATACATTATATATATATATATATATATATATATATATATATATACACATTATATATATATATATATATATATATACACACACATTATATATATATATATATATATATATATATACACATTTTATATATATATATATATATATATATATATATATATATATATATATATATATATATATATATATATATATATATACATACATACATACATATATATATATATATTTGTGCTCATAAGTTTACATACCCGGCAGAATTTATGATTTCTTGGCCATTTTTCAGAGAATATGAATGGTAACACAAAAACTTCTCTTTCACTCATGGTTAGTGTTTGGCTGAAGCCATTTATTATCAATCAACCATGAGTGGAAAAAAAAGATTTTGTGTAATCATTCATATTCACTGAAAAATAGCCAAGAAATCATAAATTCTGCCAGGATATGTAAACTTATTAGCACAACTGTATATATACACATATATACAAATATACATACACACACTCCCTTAGATAAACTAGGATCTCTTGAACCAGTCTAAGAATTATAATGCAATTTAATTGTTATGATCTCTGTATTTTGAAGAAAAAGCACAGAACATATGCACACCATTTTAAAAAGGACAATATGTATGCATTATACAGTAAATTAAAGAAAACAAAAAGGACATTAAACAGTTTAAAAATCTAAGAATAAATAAGATTTATGCTTACCTGATAAATTTATTAACGGGCATGGAGAGCCCACAAAACATTCTAATTACTAGTGGGATATTCACTTCTGGCCAGCTGGAGGAGGCAAAGAGCACCACAGCAAAGCTTCTAAGTGTCACTACCCTTTACCCATAACCCCCAGTCTTTCGGACGAAGGAAAATAGAAAAAGATAACAACAAAGGTATAGAGGTGCCTGAGGTTTATAAAGAAATACTACCGCCTGATGCAAAAAAAGGGTGGGTCGTGGACTCTCCATGCCCGGAAATAAATACATTTATCAGGTAAGCATACATTTTGTTTTCTTTCCTATGGCATGGAGAGCCAACAAAACATTCTAATTACTAGTGGGAACCAATACCCAAGCTAGAGGACACAGAATGAAAGGGAGGGAGAAGAAGCCAGGCGGACCAAAACAGAAGGCACCACCGCTTGAAGAGCCTTTCTCCCAAAAGAAGCCTCAGCCGAGGTAAAAGTATCAAATTTGTAGAATTTGGAAAAAAAAGTATGAATGGGAGGACCAAGTGGCCGACTTGCAAATTTGCTCCACCGAAGCTTCATTTTTGAAAGCCCAGGAAGAAGAAACAGCTCTAGTGGAATGAGCCGTAATTCTCTCAAGAGGCTGTTGTCCAGCAGTCTCATAACCTAACTGGATAACACATCTCAACCAGAGAGAAAGGGTAGTAGTAGTAGTGGCTTTCTGAAAGCTACGCTTACCAGAGAAAACAACAAACAAGGCAGAAGTCTGCCGAAAATCTTTAGTTGCTTAAAGGTAGAATTTTACTGCACGCACAACATCCAAGTTATGCAAACAATGTTACTTCTGGAAAGAAGGAAGGATTAGGACAAAGAGAGGAAACACCAATTTCCTGATTAATATTGAGATCCGACACTACCTTAGGGAGAAACCCCAGCTTAGTATGGAGGACCGCCTTATCAGAATGAAAAACATAATTTATGTAAGAACTTACCTGATAAATTAATTTCTTTCATATTGGCAAGAGTCCATGAGCTAGAGACGTATGGGATATACAATCCTACCAGGAGGGGCAAAGATTCCCAAACCTCAAAATGCCTATAAATACACCCCTCACCACACCCACAATTCAGTTTAATGAATAGCCAAGTAATGGGGTGATAAAGAAAGGAGTATAAAGCATCAACAAAGGAATTTGGAAATAATTGTGCTTTATACAAAAAAAAAAACCACACCATAAAAAGGGTGGGTCTAATGGGCTCTTGCCAATATGACAGAAATGAATTTATCAGCTAAGTTCGTACATAAATTATGTTTTCTTTCATGTAATTGGCAAGAGTCCATGAGCTGGTGACGTATGGGATAGTATTACCCAAGATGTGGAACTCCACAGAAAAGTCACTAGAGAGGGAGGGATAAAATAATAACAGCCCCAAATATACGTTTATTCTCATAATGAAAAGAAAAAACTCAAACATAAGCAGAGGAATCAAACAAACAGCTGCCTGAAAAACTATTCTACCAAAAACGGCTTCCGAAGAAGCAAATACACTTTAAAACGGTTGAATTTAGTAAATGTATGCAAAGAAGACCAAGTTGCTGCTTTGCAAATCTGATCAACTGAAGCTTCCTTCTTAAAAGCCCACGAAGTGGAGACTGATCTAGTAGAATGAGCTGTAATTCTCTGAGGCGGGCCTGACCCGACTCCAAATAAGCCTGCTGAATCAAAAGCTTTAACCAAGATGCCAAGGAAATGGCAGAAGCCTGCTGACCTTTCCTAGAGCCAGAAAAGATAACAAATAGACTAGAAGTCTTCCTGAAATCTTTAGTAGCTTCAACATAATATTTCAAAGCTCTTACCACATACAAAAAATGTAAGGATCTCTCCAAAGAATTCTTAGGATTAGGACACAAAGAAGGGACAACAATTCCTCTATTAAAGTTGTTAGAATTCACAACCTTAGGTAGAAATTTAAAGGGACAGTCTAGGCCAAAATAATCTTTCATGATTCAGATAGAGCATGTAATTTTAAACAATTTTCCAATTTACTTTTATCACCAATTTTGCTTTGTTCTCTTGGTATTCTTAGTTGAAAGCTTAACCTAGGAGGTTCATATGCTAATTTCTTAGACCTTGAAGCCCACCTCTTTCAGATTGCATTTTAACAGTTTTTCACCACTAGAGGGTGTTAGTTCACATATTTCATATAGATAACGCTGTGCTCGTGCACGTGAATATATCTGGGAGCAGGCACTGATTGGCTAGACTGCAAGTCTGTCAAAAGAACTGAAAAAAGGGGCAGTTTGCAGAGGCTTAGATACAAGATAATCACAGAGGTTAAAAGTATATTATTATAACTGTGTTGGTTATGCAAAACTGGGAAATGGGTAATAAAGGGATTATCTATCTTTTAAAACAATACAAATTCTGGTGTAGACTGTCCCTTTAAATGAAGGGCGCAAAACTGCCTTATCCTGATGGAAAATCAGAAAAGGGAGATTCACAAGAAAGAGCAGATAATTCAGAAACTCTTCTAGCATAAGAGATGGCCAAAAGGAACAACACTTTCCAAGAAAGAATGCATAGGCTCAAACGGAGGAGCCTGTAAAGCCTTCAAAACCAAATTAAGACTCCAAGGAGGAGAGACTGATTCAATGACAGGCTTGATATGGACCAAAGCATGTACAAAACAGTGAATATCAGGAAGCTTAACAATCTTTCTGTGAAATAAAACAGAAAGAGCAAAGATTTGTCCCTTCAAGGAATATGCAAACAAACCCTTATCCAAACCATCGTGAAGAAACTATAAAATTCTAGGAATTCTAAAAGAATGCCAGGAGAATTTATGAAAAGAACACCATGAAATGCAAGTCTTCCAAACTCGATAATAAATCTTCCTAGAAACAGATTTACGAGCCTGTGGCATAGTATTAATCACTGAGTCAGAGAAACCTCTTTGACTAAGCGTTCAATTTCCATACCATCAAATTTAACGATTTGAGATCCTGATGGAAAAACGGCCCTTGAGAAAGAAGGTCTGGTCTTAGAGGAAGTGGCCAAGGCTGGCAACTGGACATCCGGACAAGGTACGCATACCAAAACCTGTGAGGCCAAGCTGGAGCTAGCAGCAACACAAACAATTGTTCCATGATGATCTTGGAAATCACTCTTGGAATAAGAACCAGAGGCGGGAAGATATAAGCAGGTTGGCAACACCAAGGAACTGCTAACGCATCCACCAACTTCGCCTGAAAATCCCTGGACCTGGACAGGTACCTGGGTAGTCTCTTGTTTAGATGGGAAGCCATCAGATCTATCTCTGTAAGACCCCACATCTGAATAACCTGAGAAAACATCTGGATGGAGCGACCACTCCCCCGGATGTAAAGTCTGATGGCTGAGATAATCTGCTTCCCAAATGTCTATACCTGGGATATGAACCGCAGAAATTAGACAGGAGCTGGATTCCGCCCAAGCAAGTGTCCGAGACACTTCTTTCATAGCTTGGGGACTGAGTCCCACCCTGATGATTGACATATGCAAAAGTTGCGATATTGTCTGTCTGAAAACAAATGAACGGTTCTCTCTTCAACAAAGGCCAAACCTGAAAAGCCATGAAAATAGCACGGAGTGCTAAAATATTGATTGGTAACCTCGCCTCTTGAGATTTCCAAACCCCTTGTGCTGTCAGAGATCCCCAGACAGCTACCCAACTTGAAAGACTTGCATCTGTTGTGATCACAGTCCAGGTTGGACAAACGAAAGAGGCCCCCTTAACTATGCAATGGTGATCTAACCACCAAGTCAGAGAGAGTAGAACATTAGGATTTAAGGATATTAATTGTGATATCTTTGTATAATCCCTGCACCATTGGTTCAGCATACAAAGCTGGAGAGGTCTCATATGAAAACGAGCAAAGGGGATCACGTCCGATGCTGCAGTCATGAGACCTAAAACTTCCATGCTCATAGCTACTGAAGGGAATGATTGAGACTGAAGTTTCCGACAAGCTGAAACCAATTTTAATCGTCTCTTGTCTGTTAGAGACAGAGGCATGGACACTGAATCTATCTGGAAACCTAAAAAGGTGACCCTTGTCTGAGGAATCCAAGAACTTTTTGGTAAATTGATCATCCAACCATGTTTTCGAAGAAACAACACTAGTTGATTCGTGTGAGATTCTGCAGAATGTAAAGACTGAGCTAGTACCAAGATATCGTCCAAATAAGGAAACACCACAATACCCCGTTCTCTGATTACAGAGAGTAGGGCACCGAGAACCTTTGAAAAGATTCTTGGAGCTGTTGATAGGCCAAATGGAAGAGCAACAAATTGGTAATGCTTGGCTAGAAAAGAGAATCTCAGAAACTGATAGTGTTCTGGATGAATCCAAATATGAAGATATGCATCCTGTAAGTCTATTGTGGACATATAATGCCCTTGCAGAACAAAAGGCAGAATAGTCCTTATAGTCACCATTTTGAAAGTTGGCACTCTTACATAACGATTCAAAATTTTAAAATCCAGAACTGGCCTGAATGAATTTTCTTTCTTTGGGACAATGAATAGATTTGAATAAAACCCCAGACCATGTTACTGATATGGAACTGGTATGATTACCCCTGAAAGCTCCAGTTATGAAACACACTTCAGAAAAGCCTGAGTCTTTACTGGATTTGCTGGGATGCGTGAGAGAAAAAAACTGCTCACAGGAGGTCTTATTTTGAAACCTATTCGGTACCCTTGAGAGACAATACTCTGAATCCATTGATTTTGGACAGAATCTGCCCAAATGCTTTGGAAGAACTGTAATCTGCCCCCACCAGCTGAGCTGGAATGAGGGCCGCACCTTCATGCAGACTTGGGGGCTGGCTTTGGTTTCTTAAACGGCTTGGATTTTCTCCAACTTGAAGGTTTCCAATTGGAACCAGATTCTTTGGGGAAAGGATTAGGTTTCTGTTCCTTACTTTGTCGAAAGGAACGAAAACAGTTAGCTTTAGATTTACCCTTAGGTCTTTTATCCTGAGGCAAAAAAACTCCCTTCCCCCCAGTGACTGTTGAAATAATTGAATTCAACTGAGAACCAAATAACTTATTACCTTGGAAAGAAAGAGATAGTAATCTAGATTTAGATACCATGTCAGCATTCCAATATTTGAGCCACAAAGCTCTTCTAGCTAAAATAGCTAGACATATAGATTTAACATCAAGTTTGACGATATCAAAAATGGCATCACAGATAAAGTGATTAGCATGTTGAAGCAAGCGAACAATGCTAGACAAATCAGGATCCATTTCCTATTGAGCTAAACTTTCCAACCAAAAAGTTGATGCAGCTGCAACATCAGCCATAGAAATGGCAGGCTTGAGAAGATGGCCAGAATATAAATAAGCTTTCCTTAGATAGGATTCAAGTTTCCAATCTTAAGGATCTTTAAAAGAAGTACTATCTCCCATAGGAATAGTAGTACATTTAGCAAGTGTAGAAATAGCCCCATCAACTTTGGGGATCTTTTCCCAAAACTTCAATCTAACTGCTGGCAAAGAATACAATTTTTTAAACCTTGAAGAAGGAATAAAAGAAGTACCAGGCCTATTCCATTCCTTAGAAATCATATAAAAAACAGCATCAGGAACTGGAAAAACCTCTGGAGTAACCAAAGGAGGTTTATAAACAGAATTTTAAAAAGTTTACTAGTTTTAATATCAAGAGGACTACTTTCCTCAATATCCAATGTAATCAGAACCTCTTTTAACAAGGAACGAATATACTCCATTTTAAATAAATAATAAGACTTGTCAGTGTCAATATCTGAGGAAGGATCTTCTGAATAAGTTAGATCCTCATCAGAGGAGGATAATTCAGTAGGTCATTTGAAATTTCATCAACTTTGAGAAGTTTTAAAAGACCTTTTACGTTTATTAGAAGGTGGGATGGCAGACAAAGCCTTCTGAATAGCATCAGCAATAAAATCTTTTATATTCACAGGTATATCATGTACATTAGATGTTGAAGGAACAACAGGCATTGTACTATTATTGATGAACACATTCTCTGCATGAAAAAGTTTATCATGACAACTATTACATACCACAGCTGAAGATACAATCTCCACAAATTTACAACAAATGCACTTAGCTTTGGTAGAACTGTTATCAAGACTCTCTTCTAGTTTTAAAAGCTTCAAGTGCTCCCTAAAGACACTACTGTTCAGGGACGCATACAACCTACACTAACCTTTCCTAATACCAGTTCCTCTCCTCCACTGCAATCCCCTGAACCCCCTTAGCATGTAAGCCAAAAGTCCAGCTGTTTGTAGATCACATTCTTAAGAGCTGACTACAACAGTGCAACTCTTGGCAGGGCCCTCTACCCTATAATGGTTTTGTTGTACCCCCCCCCCCCTTTGTTTATAGCGCTGCAGAATCTGTTGATGCTCTACAAATAATCGATAATAATAATCATGCAGCAGGGTTCCAACAGTGCTTTCTGAGACAGGATCAGATTGAAACATCTTGTAAATGCAAGAGAAAAAACAACATATAAAGCAAAATTATCAGTTTCCTTATATGGCAGTTTCAGAAATGGGGAAAAAAATGTAAACAGCATAGCCCTCTGATATAGAAAAAGGCAACTCTGCGTCAACGAAGACGCCGGAAATGACGAATTTGCGTCATCAGACAGAATGACGCAATAAACTGACATTTTGCGCCCTTGCGAGCCTAATTTTGCCCACGAAATTCAATGAAAAAGCAGTCAATTGAAAAAAAAAAAAAAATAAGACTATACCCCAGGTAAGAAAAAACATAATTTATGCTTACCTGATAAATTTATTTCTCTTGTAGTGTATCCAGTCCACGGATCATCCATTACTTGTGGGATGTTCTCCTTCCCAACAGGAAGTTGCAAGAGGATCACCCACAGCAGAGCTGCTATATAGCTCCTCCCCTCACTGCCATATCCAGTCATTCGACCGAAACAAGCCGAGAAAGGAGAAACCATAGGGTGCAGTGGTGACTGTAGTTTAATTAAAATTTAGACCTGCCTGAAAAGGACAGGGCGGGCCATGGACTGGATACACTACAAGAGAAATAAATTTATCAGGTAAGCATAAATTATGTTTTCTCTTGTTAAGTGTATCCAGTCCACGGATCATCCATTACTTGTGGGATACCAATACCAAAGCTAAAGTACACGGATGATGGGAGGGACAAGGCAGGAACCACTGCCTGTAGAACCTTTCTCCCAAAAACAGCCTCCGAAGAAGCAAAAGTATCAAATTTGGAAAATTTGGAAAAAGTATGAAGGGAAGACCAAGTTGCAGCCTTGCAAATCTGTTCAACAGAGGCCTCATTTTTAAAGGCCCAGGTGGAAGCCACAGCTCTAGTAGAATGAGCTGTAATAATTTCAGGAGGCTGCTGTCCAGCAGTCTCATAGGCTAAACGGATTATACTCCGAAGCCAAAAAGAAAGAGAGGTTGCCGAGGCCTTCTGACCTCTCCTCTGTCCAGAGTAAACAACAAACAGGTTAGATGTTTGGCGAAAATCTTTAGTAGCCTGTAAGTAAAACTTCAAGGCACGGACTACGTCTAGATTATGCAAAAGACGTTCCTTCTTTGAAGAAGGATTAGGACATAATGATGGAACAACAATCTCTTGATTGATATTCTTGTTAGAAACCACCTTAGGTAAAAACCCAGGTTTTGTACGCAGAACAACTTTATCTGAATGAAAGATCAGATAAGGAGAATCAAAATGTAAGGCAGATAACTCCGAGACTCTTCGAGCCGAGGAAATAGCCATCAGAAAAATAACTTTCCATGAAAGAAGTTTGATATCAATAGAATGAAGGGGTTCAAACGGAACCCCTTGAAGAACTTTAAGAACCAAGTTTAAGCTCCATGGAGGAGCAACAGGTTTAAACACAGGCTTAATTCTAACTAAAGCCTGACAAAATGCCTGAACGTCTGGAACTTCTGCCAGACGCTTGTGTAAAAGAATAGACAGAGCAGAAATCTGTCCCTTTAAAGAACTAGCTGATAATCCTTTGTCCAAACCCTCTTGGAGAAAGGACAATATCCTAGGAATCCTAACCCTACTCCATGAGTAATTCTTGGATTCACACCAATGAAGATATTTACGCCATATGTTGTGGTAAATTTTCCTGGTGACAGGCTTTCGTGCCTGTATTAAGGTATCAATTACTGACTCAGAGAAGCCACGCTTTGATAGGATCTCCATGCAGTCAGTCTCAGAGAAAGTAGATTCGGATGATTGAAAGGACCTTGTATTAGAAGGTCTTGTCTCAGAGGCAGAGTCCATGGTGGAAAGGATGACATGTCCACTAAGTCTGCATACCAGGTCCTGCGTGGCCACGTAGGCGCCATCAATATCACTGATGCTCTTTCCTGTTTGATTTTGGCAATCAGACGAGGGAGCAGAGGAAACGGTGGAAACACATAAGCCAGGTTGAAGAACCAAGGCGCTGCTAGAGCATCTATTAGCGCCGCCTCTGGGTCCCTGGACCTGGATCCGTAACAAGGAAGCTTGGCGTTCTGGCGAGACGCCATGAGATCCAATTCTGGTTTGCCCCAACGGAGAACCAATTGAGCAAACACCTCCGGATGGAGTTCCCATTCCCCCGGATGAAAAGTCTGACGAATTAGAAAATCCGCCTCCCAGTTCTCTACACCTGGGATATGGATCGCTGACAGGTGGCAAGAGTGAGTCTCTGCCCAGCGAATTATCTTGGAGACTTCTGACATCGCTAGGGAACTCCTGGTTCCCCCTTGATGGTTGATGTAAGCCACAGTCGTGATGTTGTCCGACTGAAATCTGATGAACCTCAGTGTTGCTGAGGCCAAGCCAGAAGAGCATTGAATATTGCTCTTAACTCCAGAATATTTATTGGGAGGAGTTTCTCCTCCTGAGTCCATGAACCCTGAGCCTTCAGGGAGTTCCAGACTGCACCCCAACCTAGAAGGCTGGCATCTGTTGTTACAATTGTCCAATCTGGTCTGCGAAAGGTCATACCCTTGGACAGATGGGCCCGAGATAACCACCAGAGAAGAATCTCTGGTTTCCTGATCCAGATTTAGTAGAGGGGACAAATCTGTGTAATCCCCATTCCACTGACTGAGCATGCATAATTGCAGCGGTCTGAGATGCAGGTGCGCGAATGGCACTATGTCCATCGCCGCTACCATTAAGCCGATTACTTCCATGCACTGAGCCACCGTGGGGCGCGGAATGGAGTGAAGAACACAGCAAGCATTTAGAGGTTTTGATAACCTGGACTCCGTCAGGTAAATTTTCATTTCTACAGAATCTATTAGAGTCCCTAGGAAGGAAACCCTCGTGAGAGGAGATAGAGAACTCTTTTCTTCGTTCACTTTCCACCCATGCGACCTCAGGAATGCCAGAACTATCTCTGTATGAGATCTGGCAATTTGAAAGCTTGACGCCTGTATCAGGATATCGTCCAGGTAAGGAGCCACCGCTATGCCTCGCGGTCGTAGGACCGCCAGAAGTGAGCCCAGAACCTTTGTAAAAATTCTTGGGGCTGTAGCCAACCCGAATGGAAGAGCTACAAATTGGTAATGCCTGTCTAGAAAGGCAAACCTCAGGAACTGATGATGATTCTTGTGAATCGGAATGTGAAGGTAGGCATCCTTTAAGTCCACTGTGGTCATGTACTGACCCTCTTGGATCATGGGTAAAATGGTTCGAATAGTTTCCATCTTGAATGACGGAACTCTGAGGAATTTGTTTAGGATCTTTAAATCCAAAATTGGTCTGAAGGTTCCCTCTTTTTTGGGAACCACAAACAGATTTGAATAAAACCCCTGTCCTTGTTCCGTCCGCGGAACTGGATGGATCACTCCCATTACAAGGAGATATTGTACGCAGCTTAGGAATGCCTCTTTCTTTATCTGGTTTGCAGATAATCTTGAAAGGTGAAATCTCCCTTGTGGAGGAGAAGCTTTGAAGTCCAGAAGATATCCCTGAGATATGATCTCCAACGCCCAGGGATCCTGAACATCTCTTGCCCACGCCTGGGCGAAGAGAGTATGCCCCTACTAGATCCGTTGTCGGATAGAGGGCCGCTCCTTCATGCTGTCTTAGAGGCAGCAGCAGGCTTTCTGGCCTGCTTGCCCTTGTTCCAGGACTGGTTAGGTTTCCAGGCCTGCTTGGATTGAGTAAAAGTTCCCTCTTGTTTTGAAGCAGAGGAAGTTGATGCTGCACCTGCCTTGAAATTTCAAAAGGCACGAAAATTAGACTGTTTGGCCTTTGATTTGGCCCTGTCCTGAGGAAGGGTATGACCCTTACCTCCAGTAATGTCAGCAATAATTTCTTTCAAACCAGGCCCGAATAAGGTCTGCCCCTTGAAAGGAATGTTGAGTAATTTAGACTTTGAAGTCACATCAGCTGACCAGGATTTGAGCCATAGCGCCCTACGCGCCTGGATGGCGAATCCGGAATTCTTAGCCGTTAGTTTAGTCAAATGAACAATGGCATCAGAAACAAATGAGTTAGCTAGCTTAAGAGTTCTAAGCTTGTCAACAATTTCAGTCAATGGAGCTGTATGGATGGCCTCTTCCAGGGCCTCAAACCAGAATGCCGCCGCAGCAGTGACAGGCGCAATGCATGCAAGGGGCTGTAAAATAAAACCTTGTTGAATAAACATTTTCTTAAGGTAACCCTCTAATTTTTTATCCATTGGATCTGAAAAAGCACAACTGTCCTCAACCGGGATAGTGGTACGCTTTGCTAAAGTAGAAACTGCTCCCTCCACCTTAGGGACCGTCTGCCATAAGTCCCGTGTAGTGGCATCTATTGGAAACATTTTTCTAAATATAGGAGGTGGGGAAAAGGGCACACCAGGCCTATCCCACTCCTTACTAATAATTTCTGTAAGCCTTTTAGGTATTGGAAAAACATCAGTACTCACCGGCACTGCATAGTATTTATCCAGCCTACACAATTTCTCTGGCACTGCAATTGTGTCACAGTCATTCAGAGCAGCTAATACCTCCCCAAGCAATACACGGAGGTTCTCAAGCTTAAATTTAAAATTAGAAATCTCTGAATCAGGTCTCCCCGATTCAGAGACGTCACCCACAGACTGAAGCTCTCCGTCCTCAGGTTCTGCATATTGTGACGCAGTATCAGACATGGCTCTTACAGCATCTACGCGCTCTGTATCTCATCTAACCCCAGAGCTATCGCGCTTGCCTCTCAATTCAGGCAATCTGGATAATACCTCTGACAGGGTATTATTCATGATTGCAGCCATGTCCTGCAAAGTAATCGCTATGGGCGTCCCTGATGTACTTGGCGCCATATTAGCGTGCGTCCCTTGAGCGGGAGGCGAAGGGTCCGACACATGGGGAGAGTTAGTCGGCATAACTTCCCCCTCAACAGACCCCTCTGGTGACAATTCTTTTATAGATAAAGACTGATCTTTACTGTTTAAGGTGAAATCAATACATTTAGTACACATTCTCCTATGGGGCTCCACCATGGCTTTCAAACATAATGAACAAGTATCCTCTGTTTCAGACATGTTTTTACAGACTAGCAATGAGACTAGCAAGCTTGGAAAACACTTTAAAGCAAGTTAACAAGCAATATAAAAAACGTTACTGTGCCTTTAAGAGAAACAAATTTTGACAAAATTTGAAATAACAGTGAAAAAAGGCAGTTACACTAACAAAATTTTTACAGTGTATGTAACAAGTCAGCAGAGCATTGCACCCACTTGCAAATGGATGATTAACCCCTTAATAACAAAAACGGAATAATAAATGACAAAAACGTTTTTTAAACACAGTCACAACAACTGCCACAGTCTGCTGTGATTGTTACCCTCCTCAAACACGACTTTGAAGCCTTTTGAGCCCTTCAGAGATGTCCTGTATCATGCAGAGGGAAGCTGAATGTCTGTCAGTATTTTTAGCTGCACAGAAAAGCACTAAAATAGGCCCTTCCCACTCATATTACAACAGTGGAAAGCCTCAGGAACTGTTTCTAGGCAAAAATCAAACCAGCCATGTGGAAAAAAACTAGGCCCCAATAAGTTTTGTCACCAAACATATATAAAAACGATTAAACATGCCAGCAAACGTTTTAAAATACACTTTTATAAGAGTATGTATCTCTATTAATAAGCCTGATACCAGTCGCTATCACTGCATTTAAGGCTTTACTTACATTACTTCGGTATCAGCAGCATTTTCGAGCAAATTCCATCCCTAGAAAAATATTTTAACTGCACATACCTTATTGCAAGAAAACCTGCACGCTATTCCCCCTCTGAAGTTACCTCACTCCTCAGAATATGTGAGAACGGCAGTGGATCTTAGTTACTTCTGCTAAGATCATAGAAATCACAGGCAGATTCTTCTTCTAATGCTGCCTGAGATAAACAGTACACTCCGGTACCATTTAAAAATAACAAACTTTTGATTGAAGTTAAAAAACTAACTATAATACACCACTCTCCTCTTACTACGTCCATCTTTGTTGAGAGTTGCAAGAGAATTACTGGATATGGCAGTGAGGGGAGGAGCTATATAGCAGCTCTGCTGTGGGTGATCCTCTTGCAACTTCCTGTTGGGAAGGAGAATATCCCACAAGTAATGGATGATCCGTGGACTGGATACACTTAACAAGAGAAATATTTTCCTAAATATGTTTTTCTCCCAAATATGAAACTGTTAGTCTGCAAAAGGAAATATACATAAACCTGACTCATGGCAAATATAAGTACAATACATACTGTATATTTAGAACTTTATTTATATTAATGCATAAAGTGCCAAACCAAAGCTGAGAGTGTCTTAAGTAATGAAAACATACTTACCAAAAGACACCCATCCACATATAGCAGATAGCCAAACCAGTACTGAAACGGTTATCAGTAGAGGTAATGGAATATGAGAGTATATCATCAATCTGAATAAGGGAGGTAGGAGATGAATCTCTACGACTGATAACCGAGAACCTATGAAATAGATCTCCCGCGAGTAAAACCATTGCATTCAATAGGTGATACTCCCTTCACATCCCTCTGACATTCACTGTACTCTGAGAGGAATCAGGCTTCAAAATGCTGAGAAGCGCATATCAACGTAGAAATCTTAGCACAAACTTACTTCACCACCTCCATAGGAGGCAAAGTTTGTAAAACTGAATTACGGGTGTTGTGTTTTTATAGGCATTTTGAGGTTTGGGAAACTTTGTCCCTCCTGGTAGGATTGTATATCCCATACGTCACTAGCTCATGGACTCTTGCCAATTACATGAAAGAAAATAAGATAAGAGGAATCGCACTGCAGAGCCGAAAGTTCAGAATAAATAGCAAGAACAAAACCTTCCAAGATAATTTAATATCAACAGAATGCATCAACTCAAACGGAGCCTGTTGCAAAACTCTAAGAACAAGGTTAAGGCTCCAAGGTGGAGCAACAGGTTTAAACACAGGCCGGATTCTGACCAAGGCCTGAACAAAAGTCTGAACATTTGGCAGAATTGCCAGACGTTTATGCAAAAGAATAGACAGTGCAGAAATCTGACCTTTCAAAGTACTGACTGACAAACTTTTCTCTAGGCCCTCCTGAAGAAAAGCCAAAATTCGTGGAACCCTTACTTTGCTCCAAGAAAAACCCTTTGAATCACACCATTGAAAGTATTTACACCATACCCTATGGTAAATTCTGCGGGTAATCCGTTTACGAGCCTGAAGCATATTATCTATGACTTTCTCAGAGAAGCCACGCCAGGCCAAACCTAGACGGACAATCTCCAAGCAGTCAGCTTCAGAGAAAACCAGATTTGGATAAAGAAAAGGAACCCAGACGTAGAAGGTCCTTCCTCAAAGGTAACCTCCAAGGCAGAAGAGATGACAGTCACCAGATCCTGCGAGGCCATGCAGGAGCTATTAGAATCACAGAAGCTCTCTCCTGCTTGATGCAAGCAATTACTCATGTAAGGAGAGCAAACGGAGGAAACAGGTATGCTAGATTGAAGCTCCAAGGAACCGCTAGAGCATCTACCAGAACGGCTTGAGGATCTTTTGACCTTACCGTACTTTGGAAGCATGACGTTTTGACGAGACACCATCAGATCCAACTCCGGACCCCCCCACCTAAGGGTTATATTTGAGAATACCCCCGGTTGGAAAGCCCACTCCCCAGGATGAAAGGTCTGTCTGCACAAAAAACCCGCCTCCCAGTTGTCCACCCCTGGTATGAGGATGGCAGAGAGATGGCAATCGTGATACTTCGCCCACTGGAGAATGTGAGACACCTCCTTCATTGCCAAGGCACTCTGAGTTCCTCCTTGGTGATTGATGTAAGTCACCGAGGTGAGGTTGTCCGACTGGAATCTGATAAACCGGAGCAAAGCTAGTTGAGGCCAAGTTAAAGCATGAAAGATTGCACTCAATTCCTAGATGTTTATTGAAAGAGACTACTCCTCCAGACTCCACAAACCCTGTGCCTTTAAGGAACCCCAAACTGCCCCCTAGCCAACAAGCTGGCATCCGTGGTCACAATCACCTAGGAAGGCCTCAGGAAACATGTGCCCCGAGACAGAGGATCCTGTGAAATCCACCACGAGAGAGAGACTTTTGTTGGAGAGTCTAGATTTATCCTCTGTGAGAGATCTGAGTGGCCCCCATTCCATTGACTGAGCATGCATAGTTGCAGGGGTCTCAGATGGAACCGAGCAAAAACAGAATTTATGTTTACCTGATAAATTTCTTTCTCCAACGGTGTGTCCGGTCCACGGCGTCATCCTTACTTGTGGGATATTCTCTTCCCCAACAGGAAATGGCAAAGAGCCCAGCAAAGCTGGTCACATGATCCCTCCTAGGCTCCGCCTACCCCAGTCATTCGACCGACGTTAAGGAGGAATATTTGCATAGGAGAAACCATATGGTACCGTGGTGACTGTAGTTAAAGAAAATAAATTATCAGACCTGATTAAAAAACCAGGGCGGGCCGTGGACCGGGCACACCGTTGGGGAAAGAAATTTATCAGGTAAACATAAATTCTGTTTTCTCCAACATAGGTGTGTCCGGTCCACGGCGTCATCCTTACTTGTGGGAACCAATACCAAAGCTTTAGGACACGGATGAAGGGAGGGAGCAAATCAGGTCACCTAAATGGAAGGCACCACGGCTTGCAAAACCTTTCTCCCAAAAATAGCCTCAGAAGAAGCAAAAGTATCAAACTTGTAAAATTTGGTAAAAGTGTGCAGTGAAGACCAAGTCGCTGCCCTACATATCTGATCAACAGAAGCCTCGTTCTTGAAGGCCCATGTGGAAGCCACAGCCCTAGTGGAATGAGCTGTGATTCTTTCGGGAGGCTGCCGTCCGGCAGTCTCGTAAGCCAATCTGATGATGCTTTTAATCCAAAAAGAGAGAGAGGTAGAAGTTGCTTTTTGACCTCTCCTTTTACCCGAATAAACAACAAACAAGGAAGATGTTTGTCTAAAATCCTTTGTAGCATCTAAATAGAATTTTAGAGCGCGAACAACATCCAAATTGTGCAACAAACGTTCCTTCTTTGAAACTGGTTTCGGACACAGAGAAGGTACGATAATCTCCTGGTTAATGTTTTTGTTAGAAACAACTTTTGGAAGAAAACCAGGTTTAGTACGTAAAACCACCTTATCTGCATGGAACACCAGATAAGGAGGAGAACACTGCAGAGCAGATAATTCTGAAACTCTTCTAGCAGAAGAAATTGCAACTAAAAACAAAACTTTCCAAGATAATAACTTAATATCAACGGAATGTAAGGGTTCAAACGGAACCCCCTGAAGAACTGAAAGAACTAAATTGAGACTCCAAGGAGGAGTCAAAGGTTTGTAAACAGGCTTGATTCTAACCAGAGCCTGAACAAAGGCTTGAACATCTGGCACAGCTGCCAGCTTTTTGTGAAGTAACACCGACAAGGCAGAAATCTGTCCCTTCAGGGAACTTGCAGATAATCCTTTTTCCAATCCTTCTTGAAGGAAGGATAGAATCCTAGGAATCTTAACCTTGTCCCAAGGGAATCCTTTAGATTCACACCAACAGATATATTTTTTCCAAATTTTGTGGTAAATCTTTCTAGTTACAGGCTTTCTGGCCTGAACAAGAGTATCGATAACAGAGTCTGAGAATCCTCGCTTCGATAAAATCAAGCGTTCAATCTCCAAGCAGTCAGCTGGAGTGAAACCAGATTCGGATGTTCGAACGGACCCTGAACAAGAAGGTCTCGTCTCAAAGGTAGCTTCCAAGGTGGAGCCGATGACATATTCACCAGATCTGCATACCAAGTCCTGCGTGGCCACGCAGGAGCTATCAAGATCACCGACGCCCTCTCCTGATTGATCCTGGCTACCAGCCTGGGGATGAGAGGAAATGGCGGGAACACATAAGCTAGTTTGAAGGTCCAAGGCGCTACTAGTGCATCCACTAGAGCCGCCTTGGGATCCCTGGATCTGGCCCCGTAGCAAGGAACTTTGAAGTTCTGACGAGAGGCCATCAGATCCATGTCTGGAATGCCCCACAGGTGAGTGACTTGGGCAAAGATTTCCGGATGGAGTTCCCACTCCCCCGGATGCAATGTCTGACGACTCAGAAAATCCGCTTCCCAATTTTCCACTCCTGGGATGTGGATAGCAGACAGGTGGCAGGAGTGAGACTCCGCCCATAGAATGATTTTGGTCACTTCTTCCATCGCTAGGGAACTCCTTGTTCCCCCCTGATGGTTGATGTACGCAACAGTTGTCATGTTGTATGATTGAAACCGTATGAACTTGGTCCTCGCTAGCTGAGGCCAAGCCTTGAGAGCATTGAATATCGCTCTCAGTTCCAGAATATTTATCGGTAGAAGAGATTCTTCCCGAGACCAAAGACCCTGAGCTTTCAGGGATCCCCAGACCGCGCCCCAGCCCATCAGACTGGCGTCGGTCGTGACAATGACCCACTCTGGTCTGCGGAATGTCATCCCTTGTGACAGGTTGTCCAGGGACAGCCACCAACAGAGTGAGTCTCTGGTCCTCTGATTTACTTGTATCTTCGGAGACAAGTCTGTATAGTCCCCATTCCACTGACTGAGCATGCACAGTTGTAATGGTCTTAGATGAATGCGCGCAAAAGGAACTATGTCCATTGCCGCTACCATCAACCCGATCACTTCCATGCACTGAGCTATGGAAGGAAGAGGAACGGAATGAAGTATCCGACAAGAGTCTAGAAGTTTTGTTTTTCTGACCTCTGTCAGAAAAATCCTCATTTCTAAGGAGTCTATAATTGTTCCCAAGAAGGGAACCCTTGTTGACGGGGATAGAGAACTCTTTTCCACGTTCACTTTCCATCCGTGAGATCTGAGAAAGGCCAGGACGATGTCCGTGTGAGCCTTTGCTTGAGGAAGGGACGACGCTTGAATCAGAATGTCGTCCAAGTAAGGTACTACCGCAACGCCCCTTGGTCGTAGCACAGCTAGAAGGGACCCTAGTACCTTTGTGAAAATCCTTGGAGCAGTGGCTAATCCGAAAGGAAGCGCCACGAACTGGTAATGTTTGTCCAGGAATGCGAACCTTAGGAACCGATGATGTTCCTTGTGGATAGGAATATGTAGATACGCATCCTTTAAATCCACCGTGGTCATGAATTGACCTTCCTGGATGGAAGGAAGAATAGTTCGAATGGTTTCCATCTTGAACGATGGAACCTAGAGAAACTTGTTTAAGATCTTGAGATCTAAGATTGGTCTGAACGTTCCCTCTTTTTTGGGAACTATGAACAGATTGGAGTAGAACCCCATCCCTTGTTCTCTTAATGGAACTGGATGAATCACTCCCATTTTTAACAGGTCTTCTACACAATGTAAGAACGCCTGTCTTTTTATGTGGTCTGAAGACAACTGAGACCTGTGGAACCTCCCCCTTGGGGGAAGTCCCTTGAATTCCAGAAGATAACCTTGGGAGACTATTTCTAGCGCCCAAGGATCCAGAACATCTCTTGCCCAAGCCTGAGCGAAGAGAGAGAGTCTGCCCCCCACCAGATCCGGTCCCGGATCGGGGGCCAACATTTCATGCTGTCTTGGTAGCAGTGGCAGGTTTCTTGGCCTGCTTTCCCTTGTTCCAGCCTTGCATTGGTCTCCAAGCTGGCTTGGCTTGAGAAGTATTACCCTCTTGCTTAGAGGACGTAGCACTTTGGGCTGGTCCGTTTTTACGAAAGGGACGAAAATTAGGTCTATTTTTTGCCCTGAAAGGCCGATCCTGAGGAAGGGCGTGGCCCTTACCCCCAGTGATATCAGAGATAATCTCTTTCAAGTCAGGGCCAAACAGCGTTTTCCCCTTGAAAGGAATGTTTAGTAGCTTGTTCTTGGAAGACGCATCAGCCGACCAAGATTTCAACCAAAGCGCTCTGCGCGCCACAATAGCAAACCCAGAATTCTTAGCCGCTAACCTAGCCAATTGCAAAGTGGCGTCTAGGGTGAAAGAATTAGCCAATTTGAGAGCATTGATTCTGTCCATAATCTCCTCATAAGGAGGAGAATCACTATCGAGCGTCTTTATCAGCTCATCGAACCAGAAACATGCGGCTGTAGCGACAGGGACAATGCATGAAATTGGTTGTAGAAGGTAACCCTGCTGAACAAACATCTTTTTAAGCAAACCTTCTAATTTTTTATCCATAGGATCTTTGAAAGCACAACTATCCTCTATGGGTATAGTGGTGCGTTTGTTTAAAGTGGAAACCGCTCCCTCGACCTTGGGGACTGACTGCCATAAGTCCTTTCTGGGGTCGACCATAGGAAACAATTTATTAAATATGGGGGGAGGGACGAAAGGAATACCGGGCCTTTCCCATTCTTTATTAACAATGTCCGCCACCCGCTTGGGTATAGGAAAAGCTTCTGGGAGCCCCGGCACCTCTAGGAACTTGTCCATTTTACATAGTTTCTCTGGGATGACCAACTTTTCACAATCATCCAGAGTGGATAATACCTCCTTAAGCAGAATGCGGAGATGTTCCAACTTAAATTTAAATGCAATCACATCAGGTTCAGCCTGTTGAGAAATGTTCCCTGAATCAGTAATTTCTCCCTCAGACAAAACCTCCCTGGCCCCATCAGACTGGGTTAGGGGCCCTTCAGAGATATTAATATCAGCGTCGTCATGCTCTTCAGTATCTAAAACAGAGCAGCCACGCTTACGCTGACAAGGGTTCATTTTGGCTAAAATGTTTTTGACAGAATTATCCATTACAGCCGTTAATTGTTGCATAGTAAGGAGAATTGGCGCGCTAGATGTACTAGGGGCCTCCTGAGTGGGCAAGACTCGTGTAGACGAAGGAGGGAAAGATGCAGTACCATGCTTACTCCCCTCACTTGAGGAATCATCTTGGGCATCATTGTCATTATCACATAAATCACATTTATTTAAATGAATAGGAATTCTGGCTTCCCCACATTCAGAACACAGTCTATCTGGTAGTTCAGACATGTTAAACAGGCATAAACTTGATAACAAAGTACAAAAACGTTTTAAAATCAAACCGTTACTGTCACTTTAAATTTTAAACTGAACACACTTTATTACTGCAATTGCGAAAAAACATGAAGGAATTGCTCAAAATTCACCAAATTTTCACCACAGTGTCTTAAAGCTTTAAAAGTATTGCACACCAAATTTGGAAGCTTTAACCCTTAAAATAACGGAACCGGAGCCGTTTTAAACTTTAACCCCTTTACAGTCCCTGGTATCTGCTTTGCTGAGACCCAACCAAGCCCAAAGGGGAATACGATACCAAATGACGCCTTCAGAAAGTCTTTTCTAAGTATCAGAGCTCCTCTCACATGCGACTGCATGCCATGCCTCTCAAAAACAAGTGCGCCACACCGGCGCGAAAATGAGGCTCTGCTTAAGCTTTGGGAAAGCCCCTAAGGAATAAGGTGTCTAATACAGTGCCTGCCGATATTATTATATCAAAATACCCAGATAAAATGATTCCTCAAGGCTAAATATGTGTTAATAATGAATCGATTTAGCCCAGAAACAGTCTACAGTCTTAATAAGCCCTTGTGAAGCCCTTATTTATGATCGTAATAAACATGGCTTACCGGATCCCATAGGGAAAATGACAGCTTCCAGCATTACATCGTCTTGTTAGAATGTGTCATACCTCAAGCAGCAAGAGACTGCACACTGTTCCCCCAACTGAAGTTAATTGCTCTCAACAGTCCTGTGTGGAACAGCCATGGATTTTAGTTACGGTTGCTAAAATCATTTTCCTCATACAAACAGAAATCTTCATCTCTTTTCTGTTTCTGAGTAAATAGTACATACCAGCACTATTTCAAAATAACAAACTCTTGATTGAATAATAAAAACTACAGTTAAACACTAAAAAACTCTAAGCCATCTCCGTGGAGATGTTGCCTGTACAACGGCAAAGAGAATGACTGGGGTAGGCGGAGCCTAGGAGGGATCATGTGACCAGCTTTGCTGGGCTCTTTGCCATTTCCTGTTGGGGAAGAGAATATCCCACAAGTAAGGATGACGCCGTGGACCGGACACACCTATGTTGGAGAAAGGAATGATGTCCATGGAGGCCACCATCAGACCAATCACTTCCATGCATTGAGCCACAGATGGACAAAAAGCAGACTGGAGAGAAAGACAAGAAGCATGAACTTTGGATTTTATGACATCAGCCAGTAAAAATTTTCATGGACAGGTTATCTATAATTGTTCCTAAGAAACACTCCCTTGTTTTTGGAACAAGGGAACTCTTTCCCAGATTCACTTTCCAACCATGGGAACATAGAATAGACAACATCTCTGTATGAGATTTTACAAGATAAAAAGATGGCGCCTGAACTAAAATGTCATCCACATAAGGCACCACAGCAATACCCTGGGACCTAAGCACTGCTAGAAGAGCCCCCAGAACCTTTGTGAATATGCAGGGAGCTGTAGCAAGGTCAAAAGGAAGAGCAACAAACTGAAAAATGTTTGTCCAGAAAGGCAAATCTCAAATACTGGTAATGATCCCTGTGAATGGGAACATGAAGATACGCGTCCTTCAGATCTATGGTCGTCATGATCTGACCCTCCTTTACCAAAGAATGGAACGAACGAACGGACGTGTAACGGTACCAACCGGATACCAAGGGTTAACACCAGGGAACAATGTCCTGCATAGGGAATCAGCAGTTCACAACCCAGCCAGTTTTCAGGTTTTAAAAAGAATAACACTTTATTTGAAGGCAGCATACAGATTTATACAGGTTTTTGACCCCCCCCCCCCCAGATGGGGGTGGAAAGAATGTTGTACATTAGATAAAAGGGAGAAGCGCCCTTGACATGATACAATAGGATTATATTACTTAAACACTTCAACCACAGGACACTCTTGACTCTCCTTATCACTTAGGCGTTTCTCTCTGGGGGTGATCAAACAATAGAATGCTAAGCATTAATTAGATTGTAGCTGGAGCCAGCCACTTGTGGTTAGAAAATAAAGTTAACACTTTCAGTCCTGACCGAAGGGTCTGTCACAGACAACCTTTCTTACGTTATAGTCCAGAAGTGGCTAGGTTTGCCACAATGCTCCCCCAGAACCAAGCCGGCATACACAGTCTGATCCCAACGGATCGGCTTGGGGATGTCCGAGGCAACAACTTTCGGCTCAAGTAAGCTACGGGGTGTTCTCCGCCATCTGCTCCAACTTGGCTCAGTACTGCCCCCACCCCAAACATGGAAGCGTCTCTTCCCGGAGGGACTGGGCTTGGGTAGTCACAGGGTTAACATTAGCGGGATCCATGGGAGCATAGGCAGAAACAAGGGGGGGCCAAGTCATTTCCAAGGAGAACATCAGCAGGTAAGTCCTTCTTGACCCCCACATTCACAAGTCTAGCGCCCACTCCCCAATCCAAATGTACCCTGGCAACAGGTAGGCGGAACACAGTGCCCCCTGCTACCCTCACAGCCACAGTGTCTCCAGTGTGCTGTTTCTCAGGCACCAAGTTCTCTTGAAGCAAGGTCATGGTAGCACCAGTATCCCGTAGACAACTGACCTCCTTCCCATTCACTTTAACCCGTTGCCGGTTATTCCGGTGGGCAGCTTGCACGGGGTCTGCTTCATGTAGGCTGCCCCAGCATTCTGGCGCCTCTACGTAGCGGGCCACAGGCTGAGGATTATGTGGGATTCCGCCAGCGGGTCTTCTCCAGGACTGTGCTTGATTCGCTGCATTTAGGGGACACTCTGGTCTTTTGTGCCCTAGTTGCTTACATCCAAAGCACCGAATAGGTTGTGAGTAGCCCCGCGAATTGAACCGGGCTCTCTGAGGGTAGTTCGTGGCCGGAGGCCGTGTGGTATAGCGGTGCGCCGGGGGTTGGTAACTGGCAGCTGCTGGGGTGACTGGGGGTCTGTACTCCACTCTAGCAGTGGGCAATCGGTATACTGCTCCCCCTGCCCCTCGTACTGCCACGGATCCGCCAGTGGGTGCTGTATCCGGCACCAAATGGGGAGCTATCAGGGTTAAAGTAGCTCCCGAATCCCGAAGTCCCTGGACCGACATCACCTCATGCAGAATTCCCAGGGGTTCCTCGGCTTGGGTGCTCAACACCTCATGAGCGGCTGGCTCCGTTTGGTAATGGTGAGCAGCCGCCCTTGGGGCCAGGTTCTGTCTGACCTGGTTCCAAGCTTGTCTGCTCCGATTTTGGGTGCACTCACGTGCCATATGTCCCCACTGCTTGCAGGTGTGGCATTGTATATTAGCCCGTCCGTTGTTAGGCTGTAGTCCATGGTGCCTCCTGGCATCAAAATGCTGGTCTGCTAATCTGGCTGCTTCGGTTAAGGTGAGGGGTTTTCGATCTCTCACCCATTCTTGGGCTTCTGGGGACAAGCCGTTAAAGAATTGCTCCAACAGCATCAGTTGTCGCAATTCTTCCATGGTGGTAGCTTGGCTGGCCTGTATCCACCCCTGAGATGCTTGATCCAGCTTGTGGGCCCACTCTGCATGGGAATCTCTTTCTGGCTTGCGCAGGCCTCTAAACTTGCGCCGGTATGCCTCTGAGGTAATGGCATATCTTTCCAAGATCGCTCTCTTCACTTTAGCGTAATCCTTGCTGTCCTCCCTGGGTACAGCGCGATACGCTTCCGCTGCCCTACCGGCTAGCTTGCCTGCTAGCACCGGCACCCATACGGACTGCTCCAAATCATGTAACTCGCACAGTCTCTCAAAATCCTGTAAATACCCATCAATCTCATCCTTCTCCTCACAAAACATTTTAAATGCATGGTATGGGATTTTGGGTCTTACTGGGTTGCTGAGTGCGTCCAAAATGGATTCTGCTCGGGAGGATGCATTCCGCGGACTGTGTGCCATCACGTACTCCTGCACATCTGCCATTACCACGGATAGCATATCCCGTGGTACAGGTTGGGGTAAAAATTCCAGCCTGGTCCTCATTTCCCTCTGGTATAGGGTCTCCTCCATGGCTGCTGGAGGCGTAGCGCTGCGAGCTCTGTCTCCCTCCATCAGCTCAGCAATTAATATAGCCTTGGGTTTGCTGCTGCCTATCTTTCCCCTGGCTTCTAGCAGTTCCTTTTACGTTTGTCTCTTTAGCTTAGAATAATCCATCTCCATTCACTTCGGTCCCTGGTACTCCTTCCATCTTAGTCAGTATTGTAGTAATCCCCCTCTTCCTGAGGTTACTGGCTTGTGTAGTTGCTCTTCTGGGCGATAAGGTTCATTCCGTCGCTTGCCACCAATTGTAACGGTACCAACCGGATACCAAGGGTTAACACCAGGGAACAATGTCCTGCATAGGGAATCAGCAGTTCACAACCCAGCCAGTTTTCAGGTTTTAAAAAGAATAACACTTTATTTGAAGGCAGCATACAGATTTATACAGGTTTTTGACCCCCCCCCCCCAGATGGGGGTGGAAAGAATGTTGTACATTAGATAAAAGGGAGAAGCGCCCTTGACATGATACAATAGGATTATATTACTTAAACACTTCAACCACAGGACACTCTTGACTCTCCTTATCACTTAGGCGTTTCTCTCTGGGGGTGATCAAACAATAGAATGCTAAGCATTAATTAGATTGTAGCTGGAGCCAGCCACTTGTGGTTAGAAAATAAAGTTAACACTTTCAGTCCTGACCGAAGGGTCTGTCACAGACAACCTTTCTTACGTTATAGTCCAGAAGTGGCTAGGTTTGCCACAGGACGGGACCCTGAGGAATTGGTTTAGAGACTATAGGTCTTTTTTGGAACTACAAAAAGATTTGTATAGAATCATAGACCCTGTTCCTCTAGAGGAACTGGAACAATTACTCCCAGGGAAGATAGGTCCTCTACGCAGTTTAAAGGACCAGTAAACACAGTACATATGCATAATCAACAAATGCAAGATAAGACAATACAATAGCATTCACTCTGAATTTCATATGAGTAGTAGATTTTTTTTTCTAACAAATTTTAAAGTTTATGTATATTTCCACTCCCCCTATACCATTTGAAAGCAATCAGCCAATCACAAATGCATATACGTATAGTCTGAATTCTTGCACATGCTCAGTAGGAGCTGGTGACTCAAAAAGTGTAAATATAAAAGACTGTGCACATTTTTTTTAATGGAAGTAAATTGAAAAGGTGTTTAAAATTACATGCTGTATCTGAATCATGAAAATTTTATTTGACCTGAGTGTCCCTTTAAGAAGGCCTCTCTCATTATCTGGTTCACAGATGTCCTCTCAGAGACAGGTTCCTCCTCTCAAGGTTAAGATTTGAACCCTATTCTGTAATCGTGGTAAACAATGTCTATGGCCCAAAGATCCGGAACATTGCGTATCCAAGCCTGCCGGAAAAAAAGAGAGCCTGCTCCCCACTTTATACAACACGGGCTCGGGCCATTCTTGCCGATTTAAAATCAGCGGAAGGCTTCTTGGCTTGTTTTCCTTTATTTCAAGGCTGACTGGACTTACAAGATGACTTTGATTGTTCCATTGTTAAGAAAATTAGAATTTTGGCGACCCTTAGGCCTATTCTTTTTATCCTGATGTAGAAAAAGAACCCTTTCCACCAGTGATCTCTGAAATTACTTCAACCAGACCTGGACCAAACAAGGTTTTACCCTTATAAGGCAAAGATCAAAGCTTGGACTTGGATGAGATATAAGCAGACCAAGAGTTTAACCACAGAACCCTGCAAGCTAAAACAGTGAAACCAGAAATCTTAGCACTTAAAACTTGCATATTGGCATCACAAATAAAAGTATTGGCAAGTATTGGACCAAACAAGGTTTTACCCTTATAAGGCTAAGATCAAAGCTTGGACTTGGATGAGACATCTGCAGACCAAGATTTTAACCACAGAACCCTGCAAGCTAAAAGAGTGAAACAAGAAATCTTAGCACTTAGAACTTGCATATTGGCATCACAAATAAAAGTA
Organism: Bombina bombina; assembly: GCF_027579735.1. NCBI lineage: Eukaryota > Metazoa > Chordata > Amphibia > Anura > Bombinatoridae > Bombina > Bombina bombina. The sequence continues at coordinate 803,138,055 of NC_069503.1, forward strand.
TTGGCAAGCTTTGATCCGGTCTTGGATCTCCTCATTGGTGTGATGATTTATCTAATCTTATTTTAGGAAAAAACACTATTAAGATGCTGCCCCTGCAACTGTAGCAATACTAACAGGTTGCCACTGTAATCCCTGATGAATGTACATTTTCTTCAAAAAAAGCCTCAAGCTTCTTATCCATGGGATCCTTGAAAGGACAACTATCCTCAATAGGAATAGTAGTTCTCTTGGCAAGAGTAGAGATAGCTCCCTCTACCTTGGGCACTATGCGCCACGAGTCACGAATAGAGTAAGCAACAGGAAACCTCTTTTTAAAAAAGGGGACAAGGAAAAAGGAATCCCTGGTTTATCCCATTCCTGAGTAATATCATCTGCCATATGGTCTGGAACTGGAAACAATTCCACAGACGAGGGTTCATCATATACCCTTTTAATATTACTAGACCCTTTTAGATTCTCTGTTACAGATTAATAGGATTCTTCCAAAGTAGCAAGAACCTCCTTTAAAAGAACACAGAGGTGTTCTAAATTAAATCTGAAATTAATCGCTTCTGAATCTATAGAAGTGGTTACTACAAAATCAGACTCTGACAATTCTCCCTCAAAAGCCACAGAGGAATTATCCACATCAGATAACTGAGACAAACTGACTAACGCAGCCTTAGCGGACTCAGAACCCTTAAAAGGGACACAACCCAATTTTTTTCTTTCGTGATTCAAATAGAGCAAGCAATTTTAAAGGGACAGTCAACACCAGAATTTGTTGTTGTTTTAAAAGATAGATAATACCTTAATTACCAATTCCCCAATTTTGCATAACCAACACAGTTATAATTATACACGTTTTACCTCTAATTACCTTGTATCTAAGCCTCAGCAGACTGCCCCCTTATTTCAGTTCTTTTGACAGACTTGCATTTTAGCCAGAGCTGTCTCCATGGTAAATTCACGTGCATGAGCTCAATGTTATCTATATGAAACATGTGAACTAATGCCCTCTAGTGGTGAAAAACTATCAAAATGCATTTAGATTAGAGGCGGCCTTCAAGGTCTAAGAAATAAGCATATGAACCTCCTAGGTTTAGCTTTCAACTAAAAATACCAAGATTACAAAGCAAAATTGGTGATAAAAGTAAATTGGAAAATTGTTTAAAATTACATGCCCTATTTGAAACATGAAAGTTTTTGTTTGACTTGACTGTCCCTTTAAGCAACTTTCTAATTTACTCCTATTATCGAATTTTCTTCATTCTCTTGGTATCTTTATTTCAAAAGCAAGAATGTAAGTTTAGATGCTGGCCCATTTTTGGTGAACAACCAGGGTTGTTCTTGCAGATTGGTTAATTAACTTAACCGACCAATAAACTAGTGCTGTCCAGCGTCTGTACCAAAAATAGCTTAGATGCCTTATTTTTCAAATAAAGATAGCAAGAGAATGAAGACAAATTGATAATAGGAGTAAATTCAAAAGTTGCTTAAAATTGCATGCTCTATCTAAATCATAAAATAAAAAATGTGGGTTCAGTGTCCCTTTAACATCAACATTTTTAGATTTCCTCTTGTGTTTACCAGCAACCTTTGGAAAAGCTGACAAAGCTGCTGAAACAGCAAAATCCCCAAGTAAATAAACACCCCCAGGAGGTTGATGAGGAACCATAGGGGACTGCATGTGAAACTTGGGACATTTTGGGGATCCTCCTGTACCAAGGAAGGCTGAGGCATAGCTGGGACAGCACTATCCTGAGAGAAAGAAGAGCTATTTTATATTTACATAATAAAGTCTTATTTAAACAAGTGGAACAAGATTGCACAGGAGGAAAAAAACTTCATTTCTCAAAAAAGACCCACCCTTATCATTACAGTTTATAACAGCATTAGAATCCATAACTGATAGGTAATTGGAAGCAACCAGAAAAAACAATAGAAAAAATATGGTTTAAATATTAAACTGCACCAAAATACCTCAGCACTGCTGAGGGCTTACCACTCCTTAAGGCGGATCCCACCAGCATTTGTCAAATACAGGACCGTTTTATCAGATACAAGCAGGAGCAACAGTGAAAACATCCACAAACATCTCTCCAAACTCTGCGCTGAGTAAAACGGTCACCTGACCGCACTAAGAAAATAAAAACCAATACTAAAAAAAGAGCGAAATTCAAATGACAAAAATTACTGGCTTGCAAATTAAACAGTCATTTGACCAAAAAGCACCAATATCGAAAAATTTAAGTAAAAGGTACCCCAAATAAAGTCTGATAAAGCGCAAACAGCCTTATAATCCCAAATATATGCAGTGCCCCCAGCAAAGTAATACAACTACCTAAAAACGATCTTAGGATCTGTGCAATCAGAGCTAACTCTGAAAATAAAAAATTCACAGAAAGATTAACCCTTGGAGTGCTGGTACTTTATAACCTAGAAGGGAAAGCACTTAGCTGTGGATGCTGCAGATAGGCAGAGAATTCCTTCTACTGTGTGACAATTATCTCCACAGCTGTCAAGGATCTGTAGAAAAAGAAAGAACAGAGTAACCAACCCTGACTTTCTACAAAGGGGTAGAATCATTGTTAGAATTTTTAAGCAAAGACCACCTCGCCGTAATAAATGCTAAAAGCCACCATTACTCTTACTAAAGAGATTGTCATGGACACAGCATAACCCCAAATCCTTGCTTGCAGGGAAAAGTACCCATAAAAGGATTAAATATCTTCAGACACCATCTTCATACATCCACCCTTGACAGAGGTAAAGAGAATGACTGGGGGGTTAAAGGTAAGGGAAGTGACACAACAGCTCTGCTGGGGTGCTCTTTGCCTCCTCCTGCTGGCCAGGAGTGAATATCCCACTAGTAATTAGAATTTTTTTGTGGATTCTCCATGCCATAGGAAAGAAATTTTTAATTATGTACAGTATAAAACCCTAAAAAGCAGCACCTTTTGTAATTGTGCATTCATTTATTATACATGCTTTTCTGCAGAGGCTGTGGTGGATCCTGCAGGATTCTGAATTATGACCCTAAACATTCTACACTGTGATCCATGGACCATTGCAGGAGTTAATTTATGTCCCCAAAATGCTAAAGTAACAGTGCCTGGACTATAAAACAATTCAAGTTTTGCTAATAAAAGTATAGTTTAAAAAACATTTAAAACTCTTATTTTGTAAGCTTTTGGAAAGTGATTAATAAAGGTAGGGTTGGCATTCCTCACATAATGTCAGTTGGTTCACATTTTAGCCACATTAAGCTCTCAAGATCGATATTTATGTTAACTGCATGTTATTATGAAGAAATAAAACGTTTCATGGGAAAGCCACTTACTTGATTCAGAGAAAGATCCTGAAACATTGTAGTTATCTCCTCTCCAGCCACATACCTCCCAGCTGATCCTAAAGACACTGTTGCTTTTGTATGAGGCTGTGTTAGATTTGCAATTTCACCTTTTACACTATCTTCTTTAACACTAGACAAATATCCTAGAGGAAATGTTTTAATAAAATTACTGCATGAAATTAGTATCTGCAAGAGATTCAAAACGTAACCTGGTTTAAAAAAAGAAAAAAAAAGAAAAATACCCAAAGGCTAAATATATTTCATATAACACTTAAACTTGATGTTTCAGTATATAAAATCAAAGCATTAGAGAGTAGAACATGCTCGTTATCAGTGTAAAAATTAATTTTTTTTGTACAGCAAGAGTTCAAACAGACTAATAATTCAATAACTTCTGTGCAATTATAATACATTGAAGCATATATTAAGACATTGCGGTAATAATCAGATTTCTGCATAGACATTCTCCATATTAAAATTGGTTTAGAGTAGAGGAAAGAAAAATACAAAATGTACTGTTAAATTTCCATCTTATTCCATCATTTTGTTGAATACTATTTCGACAAACGTTAACAAAATATAGAATACACCAACCCCTCAAAGTTTCTCTGATCTGCCAATTAAAGCCTAGAGTAAGATCTTACAGATGTAACAAGGCATCAAGAGGAGCGGAGTATCAACAACAACAACACCACAAATACTGTTTTATCAAGTTCATCAAAAGAACACAAAGCAGGAATTTAGAAAACCAGATAAGCCATGAAAAAATGTCTGAACCGTGCAATATGAAAAAAAAAATTTTTTACAGTGAGATAAAATTTCATGAACGTTATTGTCTCCACTAAAGAAGCATTTGGGAGAAAAATTAATTTGAAGTCTCTTTAATTAAGTTACAAACAGAAAATAAGGAAATATGTACACACAAAAATATATATGCTTACCAGATAAATTCCTTTCTTTCTTAGCAGTGAGAGTCTACAACTTCATTCCTTACTGTTGGGAAATACAACACCTGCCCACCAGGAGGAGGCCAAAGGCTTAAATATCCCTCCCACTTCCCTTATCCTCCTAGTCATTTGGCCGAGGGAACAAGGAAAAGTAAGAGAAACATCATCGTATAAAAGTGCCAGAAGAAAGTATAAAAAAAGTGCCAGAAGTATAAAAAGGGAGCCGCCCAAACAAAATATCTTAAGGGTAGGTTGGGTACTCTCCCTGCCAGGAAGGAAAGGAATTTATCTGGTAAGCATACATTTTGTTTTCTTTCCATAAGGCAGGGAGAGTCCACGACTTCATTACTTACTGTTAGGAAAATCATATCCAAGCTCGAGAACACTGAAGGAATAACGGGAGGAAACAAAAAAAAGAGGTGGACCCTAATCTGAGGACACCACAGCCTGCAAAACCTCTCTCTCCCAAAAGCTGCTTCAGCCGAAGCAAACTCATCAAACTTGTAAAATTTAGAGAAAGTATGTAAGGACCACCAGGTAGCCGCCTTACAAATATGCTCCATAGGAGGCCTCGTTCTTAAAAGTCCAGGAAGAAGCTACTGCTCTGGTGGAAGGAGCCGTAATACTCTCAGGAGGCTGTTGTCCCGCTGTCTCATAAGCTAGGCGGATGACACTCCTCAACCAGAAAGACAAGGAAGACAAAGTAGCCTTCTGACCCCTACGTTTAGCTGCATAGATGACAAACAAAGATGAAGATAGTCTGAACTCCTTAGTAGCCTGAAGGTACAATTTCAAGGCACGAACCACATCTAAATTGTGAAGCAAACATTCCTTCACCCAAGAAGAATTGGACCACCAGGAAGGAACAATCTCTTGATTAAAGTTCCGATTTGACACCACCTTAGGAAGGAAACCTAACTTATCGGCAAGATAAACAAAGTAAGGGAGATCACACTGCAAGGCAAAAATCAGAGACCCTGCGAACAGAGGCAATAGCCAACAGAAACAGAACCTTCCATGATAACAGTTTAATGTCAACAGTAGGCATTGGCTCAAACGGAGCCTGCTGCAACACACTAAGAACAAGGTTGAGGCTCCAAAGCGGAGCCACCCTTCTAAACACATGCCTGATCCTAGTCAGGGCTCTAACAAAGGATTGCACATTTGGCTAATCTCTTGTGCAGCAACACCGACAGGGCTGATAGCTATGCCTCCAGGGATCTAGCAAATAGACCCTTCTCCAGTCCTTCCTGGAGAAAGGATACAATTTTGGCAACCTTAAAGGGACACTGAACCCAAATTTTTTTCTTTCATGATTCAGATAGAGTATGCAATTTTAAGCAACTTTCTAATTTAATCCTATTATCAATTTTTCTTCGTTCTCTTGCTATCTTTATTTTAAAAAGTCATCTAGACCTTTTTTTGTTTAGTACGCTGGACAGCACTTTTTTATTGGTGGATGAATTTATCCACCAATCAGCAAGAACAACTCAGGTTGTTCACGAAAAATGGGCCGGCATCTAAACTTACATTCTTGCATTTCAAATAAAGATACAAAGAGAATGAAGAAAATTTAATAGGAGTAAATTAGAAAGTTGCTTAAAATTGAATGTTCTAACTGAATAACGAAAGAAAAAATTTGCTTTCAGTGTCCCTTTAACCTTATGCCAAAAAAAAAAACCAACACTCTTCACACCAGTGCAGATAAGACCGCCACACCTTATGATAGATGTGTCGAGTAACCAGATTAACGTGGACTACGGCTAGACCCAATCTTTGAAAAAAGGAAAGAACAGAGTAAACCTACTCTGGCTTTCTATACTAGTTAAAACTTGCTTGAAGCGAAAACATTCAATTTTCTTCAGACACCAAAACTTCTCCATTGAAAGAGGCAAAGAAAATAACTGGCGTTTGTGGGGAGCGATAACAGCTTTGCTGTGGTGCTCTTTGCCTCCTCCTGTTGGCCAGGAGTGATATTCCCACTAGTAATTGATGATATCGTGGACTCACCATATCTTAGGAAAGAAAAATAATTTAAAGGGATATAAAATCCAAAATTTTTCTTTTATGATTCAGATAGAAAGTTGTTTAAAATCACATGCTCTAATTTTCTTTTATCAATTTGTATTTGTTCTCTTAGTATCTTGTTGAAAAGCAGGGACATATGCTTAGGAGCCTGCCCATTTCTAGAGCACTATATGGCAGAAATTTAGCAAGAAGGTTATCCATTTGCAAGAGCACTAGACGGCACTATTTCCTGCCATGTAGTGTTCAAGACATCTACCTAGGTAACTCTACAACAAAAAACACCATGGAAACGAGGCAAAAGAAGTAAATAGGAAACTGTTAAAATTGTATGCACTGTCTGAATCGCACAAAAAAAATAAAAATTTGGGTTTCATATCCCTTTAATAGTCTACTCCTCAAATATAAAATTGGAATGCAGATTCTAATTAATATTTAAATTAAGTTGATAGGAAATGTAAAAGCAAAGTGCATTAGACTGCAAAGTTAGATACAAATACAGATAAACATAAAAAAAACATAATTTTCTTTTCTTCCGAGTCCACAGCTGCATTCATTACTTTTGGGAATTCAGAACCTGGCTACCAGGAGGAGGCAAAGACACCCCAGCCAAAGACTTAAATACCTCCCCCACTTCCCTCATCCCCCAGTCATTCTGACAGGAGAAATATCAGGGTGAAAAAACGTGCTAGAAGAACAAAAAATGTACTGCCACCTCAGACAAAACAGGGGCGGGAGCTGTGGACTCTTCCCGTCAGAAGAAAAGAAAATTATCATCAGGTAAACATAATTTATGTTTTTCTTCTTAAATGGGAAAAGTCCACAGCTGTATTCATTACTTTTCGGAAAACAATACCCAAGCTAGGACACTGAATGCAAACAAAGGATGGGTACAAAAGGCAGCCCCATCGAAAGGCACCACAGCCTGAAATTACCCGACACCCTATAAAAACTTATACAGATAAAAAAAAAAGGAAGCCCAGGCAACAGCACATCAGTTACATAACCTGCAAAGCCATGCTAGAGACCACTCAGATCCAGAGTCAGCTGAGCACAAAATCCTCCAAGGAGCCAGCCCAGCGGCTCTCGACTCACGAAAAGTACCCCCAACCTAAAGGTCAAGAACTATCTACTCCCGAGAGAAAGAATATATAACCCCTTAAGAGATCCAAAGGACCATCCAACACAGGTTCAAAACAAACATAAACATAGAGCAACCCAAGGTTGCCACAGTACCATCGCCCAGGGAGTCAAACTCCCTAGAAGCACAAGGACCAGAAAAGAAGTCCATACTCAGGATAAAAACGTCACTAAGATGACCCGAGAGCCACCCTCACATCCCTGACACAGCATGAGTAGGAGCGCACCATCAAGAGTCAGTAGACTTAAGTAACCTACCAACAGCCTCAAAACCCAAGAGTCTGAAGAATTCCTGACCAGTTTGAGAATTGGGCACCCAGAACCCCTGGATCACAAGGTAACCCTTGTAGAAAGGCTTAACTACCTGATCCACAGGCTGGTGAGGATAGTCAGCTTCCTGACCCCAGAAAGGCAAAAGACTGTAACCGACCTCGGACCTCCATTTTTCAAGCCCGAAGGCTAGATCTGCAACGAGATCGAAGGACAACACCCTAGCGTTGAAAGACCAAGGTTAGATCCTATACGGAGAAGATGACAACTTACAGAGATCCTTGCAGGATCGGTCTCTCGAATACCCTTAAACAGGGCAAAGGCTAAGAGCCTTGTAGCTCCTCGCCGAAAGATAGGATAACCCCTGCACTCCACATACTAGAGCAAACGCTGAGCAATGAAGGAGGACATGCCCGCACTTCCAAATAGATGACCCAACCCAAGACAGGAAGGAAAGAGACTCCGCCACCGCAAAAACATAATTTATGTAAGAACTTACCTGATAAATTAATTTCTTCATATTAGCAAGAGTCCATGAGCTAGCGACGTATGGGATATACATTCCTACCAGAAGGGGCAAAGTTTCCCAAACTTCAAAATGCCTATAAATACACCCCTCACCACACCCACAATTCAGTTTAACGAATAGCCAAGAAGTGGGGTGATAAGAAAGGAGCAAAAGCATCAAAAAAAAAAAAAGGAATTGGAATAATTGTGCTTTATACAAAAAAATCATAACCACCACAAAAAAGGGTGGGCCTCATGGACTCTTGCTAATATGAAAGAAATTAATTTATCAGGTAAGTTCTTACATAAATTATGTTTTCTTTCATGTAATTAGCAAGAGTCCATGAGCTAGTGACGTATGGGATAGCAGATACCAAAGATGTGGAATTTCCACGCAAGAGTCACTAGAGAGGGAGGGATAAAATAAAGACAGCCAATTCCGCTGAAAAAGATCCACAACCCAAATCAAAAAAATGAAATAATAAGCAGAAGAATCAAACTGAAACAGCTGCCTGAAGTACTTTTCTACCAAAAACTGCTTCAGAAGAAGAGAAAACATCAAAAACAGAATTTATGTTTACCTGATAAATTACTTTCTCCAACGGTGTGTCCGGTCCACGGCGTCATCCTTACTTGTGGGATATTCTCTTCCCCAACAGGAAATGGCAAAGAGCCCAGCAAAGCTGGTCACATGATCCCTCCTAGGCTCCGCCTACCCCAGTCATTCGACCGACGTTAAGGAGGAATATTTGCATAGGAGAAACCATATGGTACCGTGGTGACTGTAGTTAAAGAAAATAAAATATCAGACCTGATTAAAAAAACCAGGGCGGGCCGTGGACCGGACACACCGTTGGAGAAAGTAATTTATCAGGTAAACATAAATTCTGTTTTCTCCAACATAGGTGTGTCCGGTCCACGGCGTCATCCTTACTTGTGGGAACCAATACCAAAGCTTTAGGACACGGATGAAGGGAGGGAGCAAATCAGGTCACCTAAATGGAAGGCACCACGGCTTGCAAAACCTTTCTCCCAAAAATAGCCTCAGAAGAAGCAAAAGTATCAAACTTGTAAAATTTGGTAAAAGTGTGCAGTGAAGACCAAGTCGCTGCCCTACATATCTGATCAACAGAAGCCTCGTTCTTGAAGGCCCATGTGGAAGCCACAGCCCTAGTGGAATGAGCTGTGATTCTTTCGGGAGGCTGCCGTCCGGCAGTCTCGTAAGCCAATCTGATGATGCTTTTAATCCAAAAAGAGAGAGAGGTAGAAGTTGCTTTTTGACCTCTCCTTTTACCGGAATAAACAACAAACAAGGAAGATGTTTGTCTAAAATCCCTTGTAGCATCTAAATAGAATTTTAGAGCGCGAACAACATCCAAATTGTGCAACAAACGTTCCTTCTTTGAAACTGGTTTCGGACACAGAGAAGGTACGATAATCTCCTGGTTAATGTTTTTGTTAGAAACAACTTTCGGAAGAAAACCAGGTTTAGTACGCAAAACCACCTTATCTGCATGGAACACCAGATAAGGAGGAGAACACTGCAGAGCAGATAATTCTGAAACTCTTCTAGCAGAAGAAATTGCAACCAAAAACAAAACTTTCCAAGATAATAATTTAATATCAACGGAATGCAAGGGTTCAAACGGAACCCCCTGAAGAACTGAAAGAACTAAATTGAGACTCCAAGGAGGAGTCAAAGGTTTGTAAACAGGCTTGATTCTAACCAGAGCCTGAACAAAGGCTTGAACATCTGGCACAGCTGCCAGCTTTTTGTGAAGTAACACCGACAAGGCGGAAATCTGTCCCTTCAGGGAACTTGCAGATAATCCTTTTTCCAATCCTTCTTGAAGGAAGGATAGAATCCTAGGAATCTTAACCTTGTCCCAAGGGAATCCTTTAGATTCACACCAACAGATATATTTTTTCCAAATCTTGTGGTAAATCTTTCGAGTTACAGGCTTTCTGGCCTGAACAAGAGTATCGATAACAGAATCTGAGAATCCTCGCTTCGATAAAATCAAGCGTTCAATCTCCAAGCAGTCAGCTGGAGTGAAACCAGATTCGGATGTTCGAACGGACCCTGAACAAGAAGGTCTCGTCTCAAAGGTAGCTTCCAAGGTGGAGCCGATGACATATTCACCAGATCTGCATACCAAGTCCTGCGTGGCCACGCAGGAGCTATCAAGATCACCGACGCCCTCTCCTGATTGATCCTGGCTACCAGCCTGGGGATGAGAGGAAACGGCGGGAACACATAAGCTAGTTTGAAGGTCCAAGGTGCTACTAGTGCATCCACTAGAGCCGCCTTGGGATCCCTGGATCTGGACCCGTAGCAGGGAACTTTGAAGTTCTGACGAGAGGCCATTAGATCCATGTCTGGAATGCCCCACAGCTGAGTGACTTGGGCAAAGATTTCCGGATGGAGTTCCCACTCCCCCGGATGCAATGTCTGACGACTCAGAAAATCCGCTTCCCAATTTTCCACTCCTGGGATGTGGATAGCAGACAGGTGGCAGGAGTGAGACTCCGCCCATAGAATGATTTTGGTCACTTCTTCCATCGCTAGGGAACTCCTTGTTCCCCCCTGATGGTTGATGTACGCAACAGTCGTCATGTTGTCTGATTGAAACCGTATGAACTTGGTCCTCACTAGCTGAGGCCAAGCCTTGAGAGCATTGAATATCGCTCTCAGTTCCAGAATATTTAATCGGTAGAAGAGATTCTTCCCGAGACCAAAGACCCTGAGCTTTCAGGGATCCCCAGACCGCGCCCCAGCCCATCAGACTGGCGTCGGTCGTGACAATGACCCACTCTGGTCTGCGGAATGTCATCCCTTGTGACAGGTTGTCCAGGGACAGCCACCAACGGAGTGAGTCTCTGGTCCTCTGATTTACTTGTATCTTTGGAGACAAGTCTGTATAGTCCCCATTCCACTGACTGAGCATGCACAGTTGTAATGGTCTTAGATGAATGCGCGCAAAAGGAACTATGTCCATTGCCGCTACCATCAACCCGATCACTTCCATGCACTGAGCTATGGAAGGAAGAGGAACGGAATGAAGTATCCGACAAGAGTCTAGAAGTTTCGTTTTTCTGGCCTCTGTTAGAAAAATCCTCATTTCTAAGGAGTCTATAATTGTTCCCAAGAAGGGAACCCTTGTTGACAGGGATAGAGAACTCTTTTCCACGTTCACTTTCCAGCCGTGAGATCTGAGAAAGGCCAGGACGATGTCCGTGTGAGCCTTTGCTTGAGGAAGGGACGACGCTTGAATCAGAATGTCGTCCAGGTAAGGTACTACTGCAATGCCCCTTGGTCTTAGCACCGCTAGAAGGGACCCTAGTACCTTTGTGAAAATCCTTGGAGCAGTGGCTAATCCGAAAGGAAGCGCCACGAACTGGTAATGTTTGTCCAGGAATGCAAACCTTAGGAACCGATGATGTTCCTTGTGGATAGGAATATGTAGATACGCATCCTGTAAATCCACCGTGGTCATGAATTGACCTTCCTGGATGGAAGGAAGAATAGTTCGAATGGTTTCCATCTTGAACGATGGAACCTTGAGAAACTTGTTTAAGATCTTGAGATCTAAGATTGGTCTGAACGTTCCCTCTTTTTTGGGAACTATGAACAGATTGGAGTAGAACCCCATCCCTTGTTCTCTTAATGGAACAGGATGAATCACTCCCATTTTTAACAGGTCTTCTACACAATATAAGAACGCCTGTCTTTTTATGTGGTCTGAAGACAACTGAGACCTGTGGAACCTCCCCCTTGGGGGAAGTCCCTTGAATTCCAGAAGATAACCCTGGGAGACTATTTCTAGCGCCCAAGGATCCAGAACATCTCTTGCCCAAGCCTGAGCGAAGAGAGAGAGTCTGCCCCCCACCAGATCCGGTCCCGGATCGGGGGCCAATATTTCATGCTGTCTTGGTAGCAGTGGCAGGTTTCTTGGCCTGCTTTCCCTTGTTCCAGCCTTGCATTGGTCTCCAAGCTGGCTTGGCTTGAGAAGTATTACCCTCTTGCTTAGAGGACGTAGCACTTTGGGCTGGTCCGTTTTTACGAAAGGGACGAAAATTAGGTCTATTTTTTGCCTTGAAAGGCCGATCCTGAGGAAGGGCGTGGCCCTTACCCCCAGTGATATCAGAGATAATCTCTTTCAAGTCAGGGCCAAACAGCGTTTTCCCCTTGAAAGGAATGTTTAGTAGCTTGTTCTTGGAAGACGCATCAGCCGACCAAGATTTCAACCAAAGCGCTCTGCGCGCCACAATAGCAAACCCAGAATTCTTTATTAACAATGTCCGCCACCCGCTTGGGTATAGGAAAAGCTTCTGGGAGCCCCGGCACCTCTAGGAACTTGTCCATTTTACATAGTTTCTCTGGGATGACCAACTTTTCACAATCATCCAGAGTGGATAATACCTCCTTAAGCAAAATGCGGAGATGTTCCAACTTAAATTTAAATGCAATCACATCAGGTTCAGCCTGTTGAGAAATGTTCCCTGAATCAGTAATTTCTCCCTCAGACAAAACCTCCCTGGCCCCCTCAGATTGGGTTAGGGGCCCTTCAGAGATATTAATATCAGCGTCGTCATGCTCTTCAGTAACTAAAACAGAGCAGCCACGCTTACGCTGACAAGGGTTCATTTTGGCTAAAATGTTTTTGACAGAATTATCCATTACAGCCGTTAATTGTTGCATAGTAAGGAGTATTGGCGCGCTAGATGTACTAGGGGCCTCCTGAGTGGGCAAGACTCGTGTAGACGAAGGAGGGAATGATGCAGTACCATGCTTACTCCCCTCACTTGAGGAATCATCTTGGGCATCATTGTCATTATCACATAAATCACATTTATTTAAATGAATAGGAATTCTGGCTTCCCCACATTCAGAACACAGTCTATCTGGTAGTTCAGACATGTTAAACAGGCATAAACTTGATAAGAAAGAACAAAAAACGTTTTAAAATAAAACCGTTACTGTCACTTTAAATTTTAAACTGAACACACTTTATTACTGCAATTGCGAAAAAACATGAAGGAATTGTTCAAAATTCACCAAATTTTCACCACAGTGTCATAAAGCCTTAAAAGTATTGCACACCAAATTTGGAAGCTTTAACCCTTAAAATAACGGAACCGGAGCCGTTTTAAAACTTTAACCCCTTTACAGTCCCTGGTATCTGCTTTGCTGAGACCCAACCAAACCCAAAGGGGAATACGATACCAAATGACGCCTTCAGAAAGTCTTTTCTAAGTATCAGAGCTCCTCTCACATGCGACTGCATGCCATGCCTCTCAAAAACAAGTGCGCCACACCGGCGCTAAAATGAGGCTCTGCTTATGCTTTGGGAAAGCCCCTAAGAAATAAGGTGTCTAATACAGTGCCTGCCGATATTATTATATCAAAATACCCAGATAAAATGATTCCTCAAGGCTAAATATGTGTTAATAATGAATCGATTTAGCCCAGAAAAGTCTACAGTCTTAATAAGCCCTTGTGAAGCCCTTATTTACGATCGTAATAAACATGGCTTACCGGATCCCATAGGGAAAATGACAGCTTCCAGCATTACATCGTCTTGTTAGAATGTGTCATACCTCAAGCAGCAAGAGACTGCACACTGTTCCCCCAACTGAAGTTAATTGCTCTCAACAGTCCTGTGTGGAACAGCCATGGATTTTAGTTACGGTTGCTAAAATCATTTTCCTCATACAAACAGAAATCTTCATCTCTTTTCTGTTTCTGAGTAAATAGTACATACCAGCACTATTTCAAAATAACAAACTCTTGATTGAATAATAAAAAACTACAGTTAAACACTAAAAAACTCTAAGCCATCTCCGTGGAGATGTTGCCTGTACAACGGCAAAGAGAATGACTGGGGTAGGCGGAGCCTAGGAGGGATCATGTGACCAGCTTTGCTGGGCTCTTTGCCATTTCCTGTTGGGGAAGAGAATATCCCACAAGTAAGGATGACGCCGTGGACCGGACACACCTATGTTGGAGAAATGGTAGAATTTAGTAAAAGTATGCAAAGAAGACCAAGTTGCTGCTTTGCAAATCTGATCAACAGAGGCTTCATTCCTAAAAGCCCAGGAAGTAGAAACTGACCTAGTAGAATGAGCCGTAATCCTTTGTGGCGGGGACTTACCCAAATCCACATAAGCATGATGAATCAAAGACTTTAACCAAGATGCCAAAGAAATGGCAGAAGCCTTCTGACCTTTCCTGGAACCAGAAAAGATAACAAATAGACTAGAAGTCTTTCTGAAACCTTTAGTAGCTTCAACATAATATTTCAAAGCTCTAACCACATCCAAAGAATGTAAAGATCTTTCCAGAGAATTCTTAGGATTTGGACACAATGAAGGGACAACAATTTCTCTACTAATGTTGTTAGAATTCACAACTTTAGGTAAAAATTTAAATGAAGTCCGCAACACCGCCTTATCCTGATGAAAAATCAGAAAATGAGATTCACAAAAAAGAGCAGGTAACTCAGAAACTCTTCTAGCAGAAGAGATGGCCAAAAGAAACAAAAAACTTTCCAAGAAAGTAATTTAATATCCAGAGAATGCATAGGTTCAAACGGAGGAGCCTGTAAAGCCCTCAGAACCAAATTAAGACTCCAAGGAGGAGAGATTGACTTAATGACAGGCTTGATACGAACCAAAGCCTGTACAAAACAAACAATGAATATCAGGAAGTTTAGCAATCTTTCTGTGAAAAAGAACAGAAAGAGCAGAGATTTGTCCTTTCAAAGAACTTGCAGACAAACCCTTATCCAAACCATCCTGAAGAAACAGTAAAATTCTAGGAATTCTAAAAGAATAAAGAGAATTTATGAGAAGAACACCAAGAAATGTAAGTCTTCCAGACTCGATAATAAATCTTCCTAGATACAGATTTACGAGCCTGAAACATAGTATTAATCACTGAGTCAGAGAAACCTTTATGACTAAGTATCAAGCGTTCAATCTCCATACCTTCAAATTTAGTGATTTGAGATCCTGATGGAAAAAACATAATTTATGTAAGAACTTACCTGATAAATTAATTTCTTTCATATTAGCAAGAGTCCATGAGCTAGTGACGTATGGGATATACATTCCTACCAGGAGGGGCAAAGTTTCCCAAACCTCAAAATGCCTATAAATACACCCCTCACCACACCCACAAATCAGTTTAACGCATAGCCAAGAAGTGGGGTGATAAGAAAAAAGTGCGAAAGCATAAAAAATAAGGAATTGGAATAATTGTGCTTTATACAAAAAAATCATAACCACCACAAAAAAGGGTGGGCCTCATGGACTCTTGCTAATATGAAAGAAATTAATTTATCAGGTAAGTTCTTACATAAATTATGTTTTCTTTCATGTAATTAGCAAGAGTCCATGAGCTAATGACGTATGGGATAATGAATACCCAAGATGTGGATCTTCCACCCAAGAGTCACTAGAGAGGGAGGGATAAAATAAAGACAGCCAATTCCGCTGAAAATAATCCACACCCAAAACAAAGTTTAAATCTTATAATGAAAAAAACTGAAATTATAAGCAGAAGAATCAAACTGAAACAGCTGCCTGAAGTACTTTTCTACCAAAAACTGCTTCAGAAGAAAAAAACACATCAAAATCGTAGAATTTAGTAAAAGTATGCAAAGAAGACCAAGTTGCCGCTTTGCAAATCTGATCAACCGAAGCTTCATTCCTAAACGCCCAGGAAGTAGAAACTGACCTAGAAGAATGAGCTGTAATCCTTTGAGGAGTTTTACCCGACTCGACATAAGCATGATGAATCAAAGACTTTAACCAAGACGCCAAAGAAATGGCAGAGGCCTTCTGACCTTTCCTAGAACCGGAAAAGATAACAAATAGACTAGAAGTCTTTCGGAAATTTTTAGTAGCTTCAACATAATATTTCAAAGCTCTAACTACATCCAAAGAATGCAACGATCTTTCCTTAGAGTTCTTAGGATTAGGACACAATGAAGGAACCACAATTTCTCTACTAATGTTGTTAGAATTCACAACCTTAGGTAAAAATTTAAAAGAAGTTCGCAGCACCGTCTTATCCTGATGAAAAATCAGAAAAGGAGACTCACAAGAAAGAGCAGATAATTCAGAAACTCTTCTAGCAGAAGAGATGGCCAAAAGAAACAAAACTTTCCAAGAAAGTAATTTAATGTCCAGTGAATGCATAGGTTCAAACGGAGGAGCTTGAAGAGCCCCCAGAACCAAATTCAAACTCCAAGGAGGAGAAATTGACTTAATGACAGGTTTTATACGAACCAAAGCCTGTACCTTGCGATAGAAGGTCTGGTCTTAACGGAAGAGTCCACGGTTGGCAAGTGGCCATCCGGACAAGATCCTCATACCAAAACCTGTGAGGCCATGCTGGAGCCACCAGCAGTACAAACGAACGCTCCATTTGGATTTTGGAAATCACTTTTGGAAGAAGAACTAGAGGCGGAAAGATATAAGCAGGTTTATAATTCCAAGGAAGCAACAACGCGTCCACTGCTTCCGCCTGAGGATCCCTGGATCTGGACAGATACCTGGGAAGTTTCTTGTTTAGATGAGAGGCCATCAGATCTATTTCTGGAAGTCCCCAGATTTGAACAATATGAAGAAATACCTCTGAGTGAAAAGACCATTCGCCCGGATGTAGCATCTGGCGACTGAGATAATCTGCTTCCCAATTGTCTATACCTGGGATGTGAACTGCAGAGATTAGACAAGAGCTGAATTCCGCCCATACAAGTATCCGAGATACTTCTTTCATAGCCTGAAGACTGAGTCCCTTCTTGATTATTGACATATGCCACGGTTGTGACATTGTCTGTCTAAAAACAAATAAACTATTCTCTCTTCAGAAGAGGCCAGAACTGAAGAGCTCTGAAAACCGTACGGAGTTCCAAAATGTTGATTGGTAATCTCGCCTCCCGAGATTCCCAAACCCCCTGCGCTGTCAGAGATCCCCATACAGCTCCCCAACCTGAAAGACTCGCATCTGTTGAGATCACAGTCCAGGTAGGACGAACAAAAGAAGCCCCTTGAATTAAACGATGGTGATCCAACCACCAAGTCAGAGAAGATCGAACATTGGGATTTAAGGATATTAATTGTGATATCTTTGTATAATCCTTGCACCACTGGTTCAGCATACACAGCTGAAGAGGTCTCATGTGAAAACGAGCAAAAGGGATCGTGTCCGATGCAGCAGTCACGAGACCTAGAATTTCCATGCACAAAGCTACCAAAGGGAATGATTGAGACTGAAGGTTTCGACAAGCTGAAACTAATTTCAGACGTCTCTTTTCTGTTAGAGACAAAAGCATGGACACTGAATCTATTTGGAAACCCAAAAAGGTTACCTTTGTCTGAAGAATCAATTAACTCTTTGGTAAATTGATCCTCCAACCATGTCTTTGAAGAAACAACACAAGTTGATTCGTATGAGATTCTGCAGAATGTAAAGACTGAGCAATTACCAAGATATCGTCCAAATTCGGAAATACCGCAATAACCCTGTTCTCTGATTACAGAGAGAAGGGCACCGAGAACCTTTGAGAAGATCCTTGGAGCTGTTGCTAGGCCAAACGGAAGAGCAACAAACTGGTAATGCTTGTCTAGAAAAGAGAATCTCAGGAACTGATAGTGATCTGGATGAATTGGAATATGAAGATATGCATCCTGTAAGTCTATTGTAGACATATAATGCCCTTGCTGAACAAAAAGGCAGAATAGTCCTTATAGTCACCATTTTGAATGTTGGTTTTCTTACATAACGATTCAATATTTTTAGATCCAGAACTGGTCTGAAGGAATTCTCTTCTTTGGTACAATGAATAGATTTGAGTAAAACCCCAGACCCTGTTCCAGAACTGGAACTGGCATAATTACCCCAGCTGACTATAGGTCTGAAACACATTTCAGAAACGCCTGAGCCTTTACTGGGTTTACTGGGATGCCTGAGAGAAAAAAAATCTTCTCACAGGCGGCCTTACCTTGAAACCTATTCTGTACCCCTGTGAAACAATGTTCTGAATCCAAAGACTGTGAATCGAATTGATCCAAACATCTTTGAAAAATCGTAACCTGCCCCCTACCAGCTGTGCTGGAATGAGGGACGCACCTTCATGCAGATTTAGGGGCTGGTTTTGACTTTCGAAAAGGCTTGGATTTATTCCAGACTGGAGAAGGTTTCCAAACGGAAACTGTTCCTTTAGAGGAAGGGTCAGGCTTTTGTTCCTTATTCTGAAGAAAGGCACGAAAACGATTAGCAGCCCTATATTTACCTTTAGATTTTTTGTCCTGAGGCAAAAAGGCTCCCCCCCCCCAGTAATAGTTGAAATTATTGAATCTAACTGAGAACCAAATAATGTATTACCTTGGAAAGAAAGAGAAAGCAATGTTGACTTAGAAGTCATATCTGCATTCCAAGATTTAAGCCATAAAGCTCTTCTAGCTAAAATAGCTCTACTCAACTCTAATGATATCAAAAATGGCATCACAAATAAAGTTATTAGCATGATGAAGAAGTTTAACAATGCTATAAGCATTATGGTCTGACACTTGTTGCGCTAAAGCCTCCAACCAAAAAGTGGAAGCTGCAGCAACATCAGCCAAAGAAATAGCAGGCCTAAGAAGATTACCTGAACATAAATAAGCCTTCCTTAGAAAAGATTCAAACTTCCTATCTAAAGGATCCTTAAACAAAGTACTATCTGCCGTAGGAATAGTAGTACGTTTAGCAAGAGTAGAGACAGTGGAGGCTCCTCCATATGTGCACTGTCGCACGTGAACCCCCAGGGGGCAGAGGGGGGGGGGAAATGAGCAGGAAAAAAAAAATGAGAAGAAAAAAATATGAAAAAATTTATTTTTTATGTATATTATTTTATATTGTATTTATTATATTTATTGTGCAGTGTACAGTGTATACTATCAGTATCATGATGCCAGCTTAAGCTGCTTGCTACCTATCACATCAGATATTTTCATTTTGGTACCAGGTACATAATGATTTTATTAGGCAGGAGCAGGAGCTAGGACCGAGTGGACACTTCAGTGTGTGCTGACGTCCATGACGTCACACACACCACAGCACCACGGCGCTCGTCGCACTGCTGCCTGAGGGGGCGGAGAGAGGCTGAGTCTGTGAGTCATAGATTGACAGTCAGGCTCCAGTCTCCACCCACCACTCGCACGTGTGGTAAGGAGCTCTATATGCCTGCACAGTGATCGCAATGTATTCACTGTGCAGGCGTAGCTCCTCCCCAGCCTCATGCCTATAGAGGCATAATCGCACAGGCTGAACTGTGCGGTCGTTCAGCCTGAGCTCTGTCTCCTCCCCCAGCCTCTCGATCCGGACTGTGTGATAGGCTGAGAGGGCTCCCTGGCTCACGTGATGGTCCCCACGAGGCTCCTCCCGGCTCAACGGCGCGAAAATCTTTGTGGAGATAGCCGTTGAGCTGAGAGGAGGCGTTTTGCATAGCTCTGTTGTGCAAAAATCTGTTAACAAAAAACAAATTTGTTTTGCTGCCTGCTGGCAGCCATCAACAGTCAACACAGTCATATTTGCTGCTGCTGAGCTGCAGTGTGAAAATAGCCTTAGGGCTTCTTAGGCTAATATAGGGGGCTAATATAGACAGTGAGTGAGTTATAGTTCTGTTAACCATTATTACATTTAGCTTAGCAATAGAGTTTAGAACTTAACTTTAGATTCACAGTTACTAACTACTAGTATTCTATTATCTATCTAGTAGAACATAGTTATTAATTAAAATTTATACTACTATATTATATTAGTTCAGTAAGTTGTTTGACAGTTTGTGGGCAGATATTTTAATGATTTTTGCTGCAGGGCTGCAGTTTTTTTATATAGAGTAACTGAGTAAGTTGAGTACTTGAGTCTTGAACTGCTAGTGTTGAAAAAAAAATCCTTTTTTTTTCTACTTGTCATTTAACCCCTTAACGACTGAGGACGTGCAGGGTACGTCCTCAGAAAAAAGGCAGTTAACGCCTGAGAACGTACCCTGCACGTCCTCAGTGTGGAAAGCAGCTGGAAGCGATCCTGCTCGCTTACAGATGCTTTCCGGTTATTGCAGTGATGCCTCGATATGGAGGCATCCTGCAATAACCTTTGTAAGCCATCCGGTGCAGAGAGAGCCACTCTGTGGCCCTCTCTGCACCGGTGATCGGTGGCTTACTGCGTTGGTGGGTGGGAGTCGGACCGGGAGGCGCCCATCGATGGCCCTGGTTGTGTGAAGGGGGGCGGGATCGTGGGCGGGGGTGGCTGGGGGCGCGCACGGGCGCGCGCGCGTGCACGGGAGGGTGGGGGCGGGCGCGTGCACGGGGAGGGAGCGGGTGGGAACCGCTACACTACAGAAAATGCTGAAATAAAAAATGGAAAAAAAAATATAAATAATGTAAAAAAAAAAAACGATCAGCAAGGTGGTGGGGGTTTGTCTGTGTGTGGGGGGGGAAGCTACAAAGCTACACTACAGAAAAAAACAAAAAAAAAAAGCACTTTTTATTGCAAACTGGGTACTGGCAGACAGCTGCCAGTACCCAAGATGGCCCCCAATAAGGCAGAGGGGAGGGTTAGAGAGCGGTTTTGGGGGGGGGATCAGGGAGGTTGGGGGCTAAGGGGGGGATCCTACACAGTAGCATATGTAAATATGCTAAAAAAAATGTATTTATTTTTTTAAAACCCTTTTATTTTAGTACTGGCAGACTTTCTGCCAGTACTTAAGATGGCGGGGACAATTGTGGGGTGGGGGAGGGAAGGGAGCTGTTTGGGAGGGATCAGGGGGTGGGATGTGTCAGGTGGGAAGCTGATCTCTACACTAAAGCTAAAATTAACCCTGCAAGCTCCCTACAAACTCCCTAATTAACCCCTTCACTGCTAGCCATAATACACGTGTGAGGCGCAGCAGGATTTAGCGGCCTTCTAATTACCAGAAAGCAACGCCAAAGTCATATATGTCTGCTATTTCTGAACAAAGGGGATCCCAGACAAGCATTTACAACCATTTGTGCCATAATTGCACAAGCTGCTTGTAAATGATTTCAGTGAGAAACCTAAAATTGTGAAAAAATTTACGTTTTTTTTAATTTGATCGCATTTGGCGGTGAAATGGTGGCATGAAATATACCAAAATGTGCCTAGATCAATACTTGGGGTTGTCTACTACACTACAGCTAAAGCTAAAATTAACCCTACAAGCTCCCTAATTAACCCCTTAACTGCTGGGCATAATACACTTGTGGTGCGCAGTGGCATTTAGCGGCCTTCTAATTACCAAAAAGCAACGCCAAAGCCATATATGTCTGCTATTTCTGAACAAAGGGGATCCCAGAGAAGAATTTACAACCATTTATGCCATAATTGCACAAGTTGTTTGTAAATAATTTCAGTGAGAAACCGAAAGTTTGTGAAAAAGTGAACGATTTTTTGTATTTGATCGCATTTGGCGGTGAAATGGTGGTATGAAATATACCAAAATGGGCCTAGATCAATACTTTCGGATGTCTACTAAAATAAAATATATACATGTCAAGGGATATTCAGGGATTCCTGAAAGATATTAGTGTTCTAATATAACTAGCGCTAATTTTGGAAAAAAATGGTTTGGAAATAGCAAAGTGCTACTTGTATTTATGGCCCTATAACTTGCAAAAAAAAGCAAAGAACATGTAAACATTGGGTATTTCTAAACTCAGGACAAAATTTAGAAACTATTTAGCATGGGTGTTTTTTGGTGGTTGTAGATATGTAACAGATTTTGGGGCTCAAAGTTAGAAAAAGTGTGTTTTTTTCCATTTTTCCTCATATTTTATCATTTTTTTTTATAGTAAATTAGAAGATATGATGAAAATAATGGTATCTTTAGAAAGTCCATTTAATGGCGAGAAAAACGGTATATAATATGTGTGGGTACAGTAAATGAGTAAGAAGAAAATTACAGCTAAACACAAACACCGCAAAAATGTAAAAATAGCCTTGGTCCCAAACGGACAGAAAATGGAAAAGTGCTGTGGTCATTAAGGGGTTAAACAACAGATACAGTCTGAGTCTGAGATTGCTTTTTAGATAGTTAACTTGAGTTGAGTCTAAGTTGAACTTGAACTAGTGTTTAAAAAAAAAAAAACATTTTTATTTTTCTACTTGCAATTTAAACAACAGATACAGTCTGAGATTGCTTTTGATATAGAGTAACTTGAGTTGAGTCTTGAACTTGAACTAGTGTTAAAAAATAAATTTATTTTTCTACTTGTAATTTAAACAACAGACACAGTCTGAGTCTGAGATTAGCAAGTTTAGGAGTATACTGGACTTTTAGGGAGTTCTTTAACAATTTAGTTCAACTTCTAGTTGATATTTTCTAATAGCTGCAGAGCAGCAGAGCTACCTACCTACAAGTTATATATTAGATAACAACCGCCAAACTATTTAAACTATTACTTCAAGTTGAGTTGTATATTTTCTAACAGCTGCAGAGCTACCTACCTGCTACCTACAAATTATATATTACATAACAACCGCCAAAATATTAAACTATTACTTCAAGTTGAATTGTATATTTTCTAACAGCTGCAGAGCTACCTACCTACAAGTTATATATATATATATATATATATATATAAATATTAGATAACAACCGCCAAAATATTAAATTACTTCAAGTTGAGTTGTATATTTTCTAACAGCTGCAGAGCTACCTACCTACAAGTTATACATATAAAAATATTAGATAACAACCGCTACAATATTAAACTATTACTTCAAGTTGAGTTGTATATTTTCTAACAGCTGCAGAGCTACCTACCTAGTACAAGTTATATATTAGATAAGAGCAAAGGACTGTTCTTTGTGTGTAAACTAACAGTTAAGATGGCACTTAGTAAAATTAGTGTGTCTGAGCTAAAGCAATTACATTTTTCAACGTTGCCCATTGAAAGAAAAATGGAAATTAAAATGCTCAGGCCAACACCTATGCTTAACCTTACCCAGGTGACAAAATGTAAAAAAAGAATTTATGCTTACCTGATAAATTACTTTCTCCAACGGTGTGTCCGGTCCACGGCGTCATCCATTACTTGTGGGAATATTCTCTTCCCCAACAGGAAATGGCAAAGAGCACAGCAAAAGCTGTCCATATAGCCCCTCCTCAGGCTCCGCGCCCCAGTCATTCGACCGACGGTTAGGAGAAAAAAAAAGGAGAAACTATAGGGTGCCGTGGTGACTGTAGTGTATAGAGAAAGAAATTTTTCAAACCTGATTAGGAAACCAGGGCGGGCCGTGGACCGGACACACCGTTGGAGAAAGTAATTTATCAGGTAAGCATAAATTCTGTTTTCTCCAACATTGGTGTGTCCGGTCCACGGCGTCATCCATTACTTGTGGGAACCAATACCAAAGCTTTAGGACACGGATGAAGGGAAGGAGCAAATCAGGTTACCTAAATGGAAGGCACCACGGCTTGCAAAACCTTTCTCCCAAAAATAGCCTCCGAAGAAGCATAAGTATCAAATTTGTAGAATTTGGCAAAAGTGTGCAGAGAAGACCAAGTCGCTGCCTTACATATCTGATCAACAGAAGCCTCGTTCTTGTAGGCCCATGTGGAAGCCACAGCCCTAGTAGAGTGAGCTGTGATTCGTTCAGGAGGCTGCCGTCCGGCAGTCTCATAAGCCAATCGGATAATGCTTTTCAGCCAGAAAGAAAGAGAGGTAGCAGTAGCTTTTTGACCTCTCCTCTTACCAGAGTAAACGACAAAGATGAGGTTTGTCTAAAATCTTTTGTTGCTTCTAAATAGAACTTTAAAGCACGAACTACATCTAAATTGTGTAACAAACGTTCCTTCTTTGAAACTGGATTCGGACACAGAGAAGGAACAACTATTTCCTGGTTAATATTCTTGTTGGAAACAACTTTAGGAAGAAAACCAGGCTTAGTACGCAAAACGACCTTATCTGAATGGAACACCAGATAGGGTGGATCACACTGCAAAGCAGATAATTCAGAAACTCTTCTAGCAGAAGAAATAGCAACCAAAAACAGAACTTTCCAAGATAGTAACTTAATATCTATGGAATGTAAAGGTTCAAACGGAACCCCTTGAAGAACTGAAAGAACTAAATTTAGACTCCAAGGAGGAGTCATGGGTCTGTAAACAGGCTTGATTCTGACCAAAGCCTGAACAAAAGCTTGTACATCTGGCACAGCTGCCAGTCGTTTGTGTAACAAGAGAGATAAAGCAGAAATCTGTCCCTTTAGAGAACTCGCTGACAACCCTTTATCCAAACCTTCTTGGAGAAAGGAGAGAATCTTTGGAATTTTAATCTTACTCCAGGAGAATCCCTTGGATTCACACCAACAGATATATTTTTTCCATATTTTATGGTAAATCTTTCTAGTCACAGGTTTTCTGGCTTGGACCAGAGTATCTATCTTGTTCAGAGCGGCAAAGAGAATGACTGGGGGGCGGAGCCTGAGGAGGGGCTATATGGACAGCTCTTGCTGTGCTCTTTGCCATTTCCTGTTGGGGAAGAGAATATTCCCACAAGTAATGGGTGACGCCGTGGACCGGACACACCAATGTTGGAGAAACTAGAGATTACAAAAGAGAATTCAAACCCGAGGTATATGATAAATATCCATGGATTTGTGGTTGTGAATTATCTAACAGGCTTTTGTTTTTATTGTCTCCTGTTTGCAAAACAAAGTGGGGATTCAAGCTGGGTGAGTTATGGTGTCGCCGATTTATCACATTTAAGTCAAAAAACAAATAAACATAATTGCTCCCAATCACATTTAAACTCCACATTAGAGTTTAATTTGCTAGGAAGGGTTGATATTCGGCAACAACTTGACAGTGCATATCGTTTGAATATTAAAAGACATAATGAGCAAGTAACAAAAAAAATTGCTATATTCTTTCCAAAATAATTAATTGTATTTTATTTTGCGGCGCATTTGAGCTTGCACTTCGAGGACATGACGAACGCGATGATTCATTAAATCCAGGCATTTTCAGAGGTCTT
Organism: Bombina bombina; assembly: GCF_027579735.1. NCBI lineage: Eukaryota > Metazoa > Chordata > Amphibia > Anura > Bombinatoridae > Bombina > Bombina bombina. The sequence continues at coordinate 803,163,330 of NC_069503.1, forward strand.
ATAAACTTCTCAGCAGAGCTTGACGGATCTCAAAGAACATCTCGCTAGTGCCACTGTTTTTAAAGGAACGTCAAAAGAACTTCAAAACGATTTATTAGACTGTATGCTTACTGTTTGCCAGAACCAAATAAAGAAGGAAATCTCAAATGCAAGTTTTGTAGCAGTGATAGCAGATGAAACTACTGATGTTTCATCTGCCTTCCAATTGGTTGTTGTTTTTAGATACATTATAGGTAACGGACAACCGGTTGAGAGATTCTGGGAATTCACTAATCCAGCTGGACATGATGCAGAATCTTTAGCTACGTGTATTCAAGCTACTTTGGAAAAAGTTATAGACAACCCAAAGAAACTGATATCGCAGAGTTACGACGGTGCAAGCGTGATGAGTGGTCAGCATGCAGGTGTTCAGGCTATAATTAAACGTACCTACAATAATGCACATTTTGTGCATTGCTATGCACATCAGCTCAATTTAATTGTCAGCCAAGCAAGCAGTCAAAATCAACAAGTTAGAGTATTTTTTTCAAATCTAAGTGACATTACTAACTTTTTAGTAACTCGCCACAAAGGATAGCTATTCTAGATGAAACTGTTAGAAGAAGGATACCTCATGGTTCAGCCACCAGGTGGAATTTCAAGAGTCGAACCGTCAATACAGTTTTTGAAAACAGGGAACAGTTAATTGAATGCATGGAAAAGATAGAGTCAACATCGAAAAAAGAAATAGCTATAAATCAAGCGGGGGCAATTCGGCGTATGTTACAAAACTCGGTATTCATGTTTTGGCTTACAGTTTTTCACAATATTATGCCACATGTAGATGTGTTATACAACCAACTTCAGAAAACACAAACAGATGCGGCACTTATTCGAAAACATATTAACACTTTCCAGCAGACAATGGAAAACGAAAGGAATAGAATGGACACAGTGACCATGACAATATCAGAAACAGAGGAAACATCTATGAAAAGGAAGAGAGAAAATATTCACATTGCTCAGACTGTGGCAGCTAAAGAGATATGCAATGTTATCACAAATCAAGTAAAAGATAGATTTTCTTTTATAACTCACTACTCGGCTGTTTCTCTCCTCCAAGCGGAAAAATTTGCCGATTACGAGAAAATTTTTTCCAAATCAGCTTCTTGAACAAACATCAGTGGTTTATCACACGTTACAGAAAGATCGCCTGAAAACTGAACTAGGAGTAATTTACAGAAGACCAGATTTCCAAAATATGAATGGTGCCATCAGTCTTCTACAGTTTGTAATAGAAAATAACCTGGACAGTACTTTCTCGGAGACCTACAAACTGTTGCAAATTATTTCGACTATTCCTGTGACAACTGCTGAGGCTGAGAGATGTTTCTCAACTTTAAAACGAGTTAAGACATTTCTAAGGAGCACCATGACTGAGGAAAGACTGACTGCTCTAGCCATGCTCACAATTGAAAAACAATTGATCAATGACATGCCTACATTCACCGAAAAACAGAATTTATGCTTACCTGATAAATTACTTTCTCCAACGGTGTGTCCGGTCCACGGCGTCATCCTTACTTGTGGGATATTCTCTTCCCCAACAGGAAATGGCAAAGAGCCCAGCAAAGCTGGTCACATGATCCCTCCTAGGCTCCGCCTACCCCAGTCATTCGACCGACGTACAGGAGGAAATATGCATAGGAGAAACCATATGATACCGTGGTGACTGTAGTTAGAGAAAATAATTCATCAGACCTGATTAAAAAAACCAGGGCGGGCCGTGGACCGGACACACCGTTGGAGAAAGTAATTTATCAGGTAAGCATAAATTCTGTTTTCTCCAACATAGGTGTGTCCGGTCCACGGCGTCATCCTTACTTGTGGGAACCAATACCAAAGCTTTAGGACACGGATGAAGGGAGGGAGCAAATCAGGTCACCTAAATGGAAGGCACCACGGCTTGCAAAACCTTTCTCCCAAAAATAGCCTCTGAAGAAGCAAAACTATCAAATTTGTAAAATTTGGCAAAAGTGTGCAGTGAAGACCAAGTCGCTGCCTTACATATCTGGTCAACAGAAGCCTCGTTCTTGAAGGCCCATGTGGAAGCCACAGCCCTAGTGGAATGAGCTGTGATTCTTTCAGGAGGCTGCCGTCCGGCAGTCTCATAAGCCAATCGGATAATGCTTTTAAGCCAAAAAGAAAGAGAGGTAGAAGTTGCCTTTTGACCTCTCCTTTTACCAGAATAAACAACAAACAAAGAAGATGTTTGTCTGAAATCTTTAGTGGCCTCTAAATAGAATTTTAGAGCACGGACTACGTCCAAATTGTGTAACAAACGTTCCTTCTTTGAAACTGGATTCGGACACAAAGAAGGTACAACTATCTCCTGGTTAATATTCTTGTTGGAAACAACTTTCGGAAGAAAACCAGGCTTAGTACGCAAAACCACCTTATCTGCATGGAACACCAGATAGGGTGGAGAACACTAAAGAGCAGATAACTCAGAAACTCTTCTAGCAGAAGAAATTGCAACCAAAAACAAAACTTTCCAAGATAATAACTTAATATCTACGGAATGTAAGGGTTCAAACGGAACCCCTTGAAGAACTGAAAGAACTAGATTAAGACTCCAGGGAGGAGTCAAAGGTCTGTAAACAGGCTTGATTCTAACCAGAGCCTGAACAAACGCTTGAACGTCTGGCACAGCTGCCAGCCTTTTGTGAAGTAAAACAGATAACGCAGAGATCTGTCCCTTCAGAGAACTTGCAGATAATCCTTTCTCCAAACCTTCTTGTAGAAAGGATAGAATCTTAGGAATTTTTATCTTGTTCCATGGGAATCCTTTAGATTCACACCAACAGATATATTTTTTCCATATCTTATGGTAAATTTTTCTAGTTACAGGCTTTCTAGCCTGAATCAGAGTATCTATTACAGAATCTGAAAACCCACGCTTTGATAAAATCAAGCGTTCAATCTCCAAGCAGTCAGTTGGAGGGAAACCAGATTCGGATGTTCGAATGGACCTTGAACAAGAAGGTCCTGTCTCAAATGTAGCTTCCATGGTGGAGCCGATGACATATTCACCGGGTCTGCATACCAAGTCCTGCGTGGCCACGCAGGAGCTATCAAGATCACCAAAGCCCTCTCCTGATTGATCCTGGCTACCAGCCTGGGAATGAGAGGAAACGGTGGGAATACATAAGCTAGGTTGAAGGTCCAAGGTGCTACTAGTGCATCTACTAGAGTCGCCTTGGGATCCCTGGATCTGGACCCGTAACAAGGAACCTTGAAGTTCTGACGAGAGGCCATCAGATCCATGTCTGGAATGCCCCATAATCGAGTTATTTGGGCAAAGATTTCCGGATGGAGTTCCCACTCCCCCGGATGGAATGTCTGACGACTCAGAAAATCCGCTTCCCAATTTTCCACTCCTGGGATGTGGATCGCAGACAAGTGGCAGGAGTGATCCTCCGCCCATTGAATTATCTTGGTCACTTCCTCCATCGCCAGGGAACTCCTTGTTCCCCCCTGATGGTTGATATATGCAACTGTCGTCATGTTGTCTGATTGAAACCTTATGAATTTGGCCTTTGCTAGATGAGGCCAAGCTTTGAGAGCATTGAATATCGCTCTCAGTTCCAGAATGTTTATCGGGAGAAGAGATTCTTCCCGAGACCATAGACCCTGAGCTTTCAGGGGTTCCCAGACCACGCCCCAGCCCACCGGACTGGCGTCGGTCGTGACAATGACCCACTCTGGTCTGCGGAAGCTCATTCCCTGTGACAGGTTGTCCAGGATCAGCCACCAACGGAGTGAATCTCTGGTCCTTTGATCTACTTGAATCGTCTGAGACAAGTCTGTATAATCCCCATTCCACTGTCTGAGCATGCACAGTTGTAATGGTCTTAGATGAATTCGTGCAAAAGGAACTATGTCCATTGCTGCAACCATCAATCCTATTACTTCCATGCACTGCGCTATGGAAGGACGAAGAACAGAATGAAGTACTTGACAAGAGCTTAGAAGTTTTGATTTTCTGACCTCTGTCAGAAAAATCCTCATTTCTAAGGAGTCTATTATTGTTCCCAAGAAGGGAACTCTTGTTGACGGGGAAAGAGAACTTTTTTCTATGTTCACTTTCCATCCGTGAGATCTGAGAAAGGCTAGGACGATGTCCGTATGAGCCTTTGCTTTTGACAGAGACGACGCTTGAATCAGGATGTCGTCCAAATACGGTACTACTGCAATGCCCCTTGGTCTTAGAACCGCTAGAAGGGACCCTAGTACCTTTGTGAAAATTCTCGGAGCAGTGGTTAATCCGAATGGAAGTGCCACAAACTGGTAATGCTTGTCCAGAAAAGCGAACCTTAGGAACTGATGATGTTCCTTGTGGATAGGAATATGTAGGTACGCATCCTTTAAATCCACCGTGGTCATAAATTGACCTTCCTGGATGGTAGGAAGGATCGTTCGAATGGTTTCCATTTTGAACGATGGAACCCTGAGAAATTTGTTTAGGATCTTGAGATCTAAAATTGGTCTGAATGTTCCCTCTTTTTTGGGAACTATGAACAGGTTGGAGTAAAACCCCGTCCCTTGTTCCCCTATTGGAACTGGATGAATTACTCCCATCTTTAACAGGTCTTCTACACAACGTAAGAATGCCTGTCTTTTTATTTGGTTTGAAGATAATTGAGACCTGTGGAACCTTCCCCTTGGGGGTAGTTCCTTGAATTCCAGGAGATAACCTTGAGAAACTATTTCTAGTGCCCAAGGATCCTGAACATCTCTTGCCCAGGCCTGAGCAAAGAGAGAAAGTCTGCCCCCCACCAGATCCGGTCCCGGATCGGGGGCCATCCCTTCATGCTGTTTTGGTAGCAGTGGCAGGCTTCTTGGCCTGCTTACCCTTGTTCCAGCCTTGCATCGGTCTCCAGGCTGGTTTGGGTTGAGAAGTATTACCCTCTTGCTTAGAGGATGTAGAAGTAGAGGCTGGTCCGTTTCTGCGAAAGGGACGAAAATTAGGCTTATTTCTAGCCTTAAAAGACCTATCCTGAGGAAGGGCGTGGCCCTTTCCCCCGGTGATGTCTGAAATAATCTCTTTCAAATCAGGACCAAACAGTGTTTTACCCTTGAAAGGGATGTTAAGCAATTTTGTCTTGGAAGACACATCCGCTGACCAAGACTTTAGCCAAAGCGCTCTGCGCGCCACGATAGCAAACCCTGAATTTTTCGCCGCTAATCTAGCTAATTGCAAAGCGGCATCTAGAATAAAAGAGTTAGCCAATTTAAGTGCATGAACTCTGTCCATAACCTCCTCATACGAAGATTCTTTATTGAGCGACTTTTCTAGTTCTTCGAACCAGAAACACGCTGCCGTAGTGACAGGAACAATGCATGAAATTGGTTGTAGAAGGTAACCTTGCTGAACAAACATCTTTTTAAGCAAACCCTCTAATTTTTTATCCATAGGATCTTTGAAAGCACAACTATCTTCTATGGGAATAGTAGTGCGTTTGTTTAGAGTAGAGACCGCCCCCTCGACCTTAGGGACTGTCTGCCATAAGTCCTTTCTGGGGTCGACTATAGGAAATAATTTCTTAAATATAGGGGGAGGAACAAAAGGTATGCCGGGCCTTTCCCATTCCTTATTTACTATGTCCGCCACCCGCTTGGGTATAGGAAAAGCATCGGGGGGCACCGGAACCTCTAGGAACTTGTCCATCTTACATAATTTCTCTGGAATGACCAAATTGTCACAATCATCCAGAGTAGATAATACCTGCTTAAGCAGTGCGCGGAGATGTTCTAATTTAAATTTAAATGTTACATCAGGTTCAGCTTGTTGAGAAATTTTTCCTGAATCTGAAATTTCTCCCTCAGACAAAACCTCCCTCCTGGCCCCTTCAGATTGGTGTGAGGGTATGTCAGAAACGTTATCATCAGCGTCCTCTTGCTCTTCAGTGTTTAAAACAGAGCAATCGCGCTTTCTCTGATAAGTAGGCATTTTAGATAAAATATTTGCAATAGAATTATCCATAACAGCCGTTAATTGTTGCATGGTAATAAGAATTGGCGCACTAGATGTACTAGGGGCCTCTTGTGTGGGCAAAACTGGTGAAGACACAGAAGGGGATGATGCAGTACCATGCTTACTCCCCTCATCTGAAGAATCATCTTGGGCAATATTATTATCTGTGGCATCATTGTCCCTACTTTGTTTGGACACTATGTCACAATTATCACATATATTTAAATGGGGAGACACATTGGCTTTCATACATATAGAACATCGCTTATCTGATGGTTCAGACATGTTAAACAGGCTTAAACTTGTCAACAAAGCACAAAAAACGTTTTAAATAAAACCGTTACTGTCACTTTAAATTTTAAACAGAACACACTTTATTACTGAATATGCGAAAAAGCATGAAGCAATTGTTCAAAATTCACCAAAATTTCACCACAGTGTCTTAAAGCCTTAAAAGTATTGCACACCAAATTTGAAAGCTTTAACCCTTAAAATAACGGAACCGGAGTCGTTCTTACATTTAACCCCTATACAGTCCCAGGTATCTGCTTTGCTGAGACCCAACCAAGCCCAGAGGGGAATACGATACCAAATGACGCCTTCTATAAGCTTTTTCAGTGGTTCTTAGCTCCTCACACATGCATCTGCATGCCTTGCTTTACAAAAACAACTGCGCATTAGTGGCGCGAAAATGAGGCTCTGCCTATGACTAGAGAAGGCCCTCATCTGAAAAATGTCCATACAGTGCCTGCCGTTTTTTAACAACAATCCCCAAGATTATAATAACTATAAAGAGTTATAATCTGCCAAATATGCTTAGCAAAGTAATCGTTTTAGCCCAGAAAAATGTCTACCAGTTTTTTAAGCCCTTATAAAGCCCTTTATTCTTTTACTTAATCTAAGAAAATGGCTTACCGGTCCCCATAGGGAAAATGACAGCCTTCCAGCATTACAAAGTCTTGTTAGAAATGTGGCCAGTCATACCTCAGGCAGAAAAGTCTGCCAACTGCTTCCCCCAACTGAAGTTACTTCATCTCAACAGTCCTGTGTGGAAACAGCAATCGATTTTAGTAACGTTTGCTAAAATCATCTTCCTCTTACAAACAGAAATCTTCTTCTCTTTTCTGTTTCAGAGTAAATAGTACATACCAGCACTATTTTAAAATAACAAACACTTGATTGAAGAATAAAAACTACATTTAAACACCAAAAAACTCTTAGCCATCTCCGTGGAGATGTTGCCTGTGCAACAGCAAAGAGAATGACTGGGGTAGGCGGAGCCTAGGAGGGATCATGTGACCAGCTTTGCTGGGCTCTTTGCCATTTCCTGTTGGGGAAGAGAATATCCCACAAGTAAGGATGACGCCGTGGACCGGACACACCTATGTTGGAGAAATGTTATTGATTTATTTGCCTCAAAAAACAGAATTTATGTTTACCTGATAAATTTCTTTCTCCAACGGTGTGTCCGGTCCACGGCGTCATCCTTACTTGTGGGATATTCTCTTCCCCAACAGGAAATGGCAAAGAGCCCAGCAAAGCTGGTCACATGATCCCTCCTAGGCTCCGCCTACCCCAGTCATTCGACCGACGTTAAGGAGGAATAATAGCATAGGAGAAACCATATGGTACCGTGGTGACTGTAGTTAAAGAAAATAAATTATCAGACCTGATTAAAAAACCAGGGCGGGCCGTGGACCGGACACACCGTTGGAGAAAGAAATTTATCAGGTAAACATAAATTCTGTTTTCTCCAACATAGGTGTGTCCGGTCCACGGCGTCATCCTTACTTGTGGGAACCAATACCAAAGCTTTAGGACACGGATGAAGGGAGGGAGCAAATCAGGTCACCTAAATGGAAGGCACCACGGCTTGCAAAACCTTTCTCCCAAAAATAGCCTCAGAAGAAGCAAAAGTATCAAACTTGTAAAATTTGGTAAAAGTGTGCAGTGAAGACCAAGTCGCTGCCCTACATATCTGATCAACAGAAGCCTCGTTCTTGAAGGCCCATGTGGAAGCCACAGCCCTAGTGGAATGAGCTGTGATTCTTTCGGGAGGCTGCCGTCCGGCAGTCTCGTAAGCCAATCTGATGATGCTTTTAATCCAAAAAGAGAGAGAGGTAGAAGTTGCTTTTTGACCTCTCCTTTTACCTGAATAAACAACAAACAAGGAAGATGTTTGTCTAAAATCCTTTGTAGCATCTAAATAGAATTTCAGAGCGCGAACAACATCCAAATTGTGCAACAAGCGTTCCTTCTTTGAAACTGGTTTCGGACACAGAGAAGGTACGATAATCTCCTGGTTAATGTTTTTGTTAGAAACAACTTTTGGAAGAAAACCAGGTTTAGTACGTAAAACCACCTTATCTGCATGGAACACCAGATAAGGAGGAGAACACTGCAGAGCAGATAATTCTGAAACTCTTCTAGCAGAAGAAATTGCAACTAAAAACAAAACTTTCCAAGATAATAACTTAATATCAACGGAATGTAAGGGTTCAAACGGAACCCCCTGAAGAACTGAAAGAACTAAATTGAGACTCCAAGGAGGAGTCAAAGGTTTGTAAACAGGCTTGATTCTAACCAGAGCCTGAACAAAGGCTTGAACATCTGGCACAGCTGCCAGTTTTTTGTGAAGTAACACCGACAAGGCAGAAATCTGTCCCTTCAGGGAACTTGCCGATAATCCTTTTTCCAATCCTTCTTGAAGGAAGGATAGAATCCTAGGAATCTTAACCTTGTCCCAAGGGAATCCTTTAGATTCACACCAACAGATATATTTTTTCCAAATTTTGTGGTAAATCTTTCTAGTTACAGGCTTTCTGGCCTGAACAAGAGTATCGATAACAGAATCTGAGAAACCTCGCTTCGATAAAATCAAGCGTTCAATCTCCAAGCAGTCAGCTGGAGTGAAACCAGATTCGGATGTTCGAACGGACCCTGAACAAGAAGGTCTCGTCTCAAAGGTAGCTTCCAAGGTGGAGCCGATGACATATTCACCAGATCTGCATACCAAGTCCTGCGTGGCCACGCAGGAGCTATCAAGATCACCGACGCCCTCTCCTGATTGATCCTGGCTACCAGCCTGGGGATGAGAGGAAACGGCGGGAACACATAAGCTAGTTTGAAGGTCCAAGGTGCTACTAGTGCATCCACTAGAGCCGCCTTGGGATCCCTGGATCTGGACCCGTAGCAAGGAACTTTGAAGTTCTGACGAGAGGCCATCAGATCCATGTCTGGAATGCCCCATAGTTGAGTGACTTGGGCAAAGATTTCCGGATGGAGTTCCCACTCCCCCGGATGCAATGTCTGACGACTCAGAAAATCCGCTTCCCAATTTTCCACTCCCGGGATGTGGATAGCAGACAGGTGGCAGGAGTGAGACTCCGCCCATAGAATAATCTTGGTCACTTCTTCCATCGCTAGGGAACTCCTTGTTCCCCCCTGATGGTTGATGTACGCAACAGTCGTCATGTTGTCTGATTGAAACCGTATGAACTTGGTCCTCGCTAGCTGAGGCCAAGCCTTGAGAGCATTGAATATCGCTCTCAGTTCCAGAATATTTATCGGTAGAAGAGATTCTTCCCGAGACCAAAGACCCTGAGCTTTCAGGGATCCCCAGACCGCGCCCCAGCCCATCAGACTGGCGTCGGTCGTGACAATGACCCACTCTGGTCTGCGGAATGTCATCCCTCGTGACAGGTTGTCCAGGGACAGCCACCAACGGAGTGAGTCTCTGGTCCTCTGATTTACTTGTATCTTTGGAGACAAGTCTGTATAGTCCCCATTCCACTGACTGAGCATGCACAGTTGTAATGGTCTTAGATGAATGCGCGCAAAAGGAACTATGTCCATTGCCGCTACCATCAACCCGATCACTTCCATGCACTGAGCTACGGAAGGAAGAGGAACGGAATGAAGTATCCGACAAGAGTCCAGAAGTTTTGTCTTTCTGGCCTCTGTTAGAAAAATCCTCATTTCTGAGGAGTCTATAATTGTTCCCAAGAAGGGAACCCTTGTTGACGGGGATAGAGAACTCTTTTCCACGTTCACTTTCCAGCCGTGAGATCTGAGAAAGGCCAGGACGATGTCCGTGTGAGCCTTTGCTCGAGGGAGGGACGACGCTTGAATCCGAATGTCGTCCAGGTAAGGTACTACTGCAATGCCCCTTGGTCTTAGTACCGCTAGAAGGGACCCTAGTACCTTTGTGAAAATCCTTGGAGCAGTGGCTAATCCGAAAGGAAGCGCCACAAACTGGTAATGTTTGTCCAGGAATGCAAACCTTAGGAACCGATGATGTTCCTTGTGGATAGGAATATGTAGATACGCATCCTTTAAATCCACCGTGGTCATGAATTGACCTTCCTGGATGGAAGGAAGGATAGTTCGAATGGTTTCCATCTTGAACGATGGGACCTTGAGAAATTTGTTTAAGATCTTGAGATCTAAGATTGGTCTGAACGTTCCCTCTTTTTTGGGAACTATGAACAGATTGGAGTAGAACCCCATCCCTTGTTCTCTTAATGGAACAGGATGAATCACTCCCATTTTTAACAGGTCTTCTACACAATGTAAGAACGCCTGTCTTTTTATGTGGTCTGAAGACAACTGAGACCTGTGGAACCTCCCCCTTGGGGGAAGTCCCTTGAATTCCAGAAGATAACCCTGGGAGACTATTTCTAGCGCCCAAGGATCCAGAACATCTCTTGCCCAAGCCTGAGCGAAGAGAGAGAGTCTGCCCCCCACCAGATCCGGTCCCGGATCGGGGGCCAATATTTCATGCTGTCTTGGTAGCAGTGACAGGTTTCTTGGCCTGCTTTCCCTTGTTCCAGCCTTGCATTGGTCTCCAAGCTGGCTTGGCTTGAGAAGTATTACCCTCTTGCTTAGAGGACGTAGCACTTTGGGCTGGTCCGTTTTTACGAAAGGGACGAAAATTAGGTCTATTTTTTGCCTTGAAAGGCCTATCCTGAGGAAGGGCGTGGCCCTTACCCCCAGTGATATCAGAGATAATCTCTTTCAAGTCAGGGCCAAACAGCGTTTTCCCCTTGAAAGGAAAGTTTAGTAACTTGTTCTTGGAAGACGCATCAGCCGACCAAGATTTCAACCAAAGCGCTCTGCGCGCCACAATAGCAAACCCAGAATTCTTAGCCGCTAACCTAGCCACTTGCAAAGTGGCGTCTAGAGTGAAAGAATTAGCCAATTTGAGAGCATTGATTCTGTCCATAATCTCCTCATAAGGAGGAGAATCACTATCGAGCACCTTAATCAGTTCATCAAACCAGAAATATGCAGCTGTAGTGACAGGGACAATGCATGAAATGGGTTGTAGAAGGTAACCCTGCTGAACAAACATCTTTTTAAGCAAACCTTCTAATTTTTTATCCATAGGATCTTTGAAAGCACAACTATCCTCTATGGGTATAGTGGTGCGTTTGTTTAAAGTAGAAACCGCTCCCTCGACCTTGGGGACTGACTGCCATAAGTCCTTTCTGGGGTCGACCATAGGAAACAATTTTTTAAATATGGGGGGAGGGACGAAAGGAATACCGGGCCTTTCCCATTCTTTATTAACAATGTCCGCCACCCGCTTGGGTATAGGAAAAGCTTCTGGGAGCCCCGGCACCTCTAGGAACTTGTCCATTTTACATAGTTTCTCTGGAATGACCAACTTTTCACAATCATCCAGAGTGGATAATACCTCCTTAAGCAAAATGCGGAGATGTTCCAACTTAAATTTAAATGTAATCACATCAGATTCAGCCTGATGAGAAATGTTCCCTGAATCAGTAATTTCTCCCTCAGACAAAACCTCCCTGGCCCCCTCAAATTGGATTAGGGGCCCTTCAGAGATATTAATATCAGCGTCGTCATGCTCTTCAGTAACTAAAACAGAGCAGCCACGCTTACGCTGACAAGGGTTCATTTTGGCTAAAATGTTTTTGACAGAATTATCCATTACAGCCGTTAATTGTTGCATAGTAAGGAGTATTGGCGCGCTAGATGTACTAGGGGCCTCCTGAGTGGGCAAGACTCGTGTAGACGAAGGAGGGAATGATGCAGTACCATGCTTACTCCCCTCACTTGAGGAATCATCTTGGGCATCATTGTCATTATCACATAAATCACATTTATTTAAATGAATAGGAATTCTGGCTTCCCCACATTCAGAACACAGTCTATCTGGTAGTTCAGACATGATAAACAGGCATAAACTTGATAAAAAAGTACAAAAAACGTTTTAAAATAAAACCGTTACTGTCACTTTAAATTTTAAACTGAACACACTTTGTTACTGCAATTGCGAAAAAACATGAAGGAATTGTTCAAAAATCACCAAATTTTCACCACAGTGTCTTAAAGCCTTAAAAATATTGCACACCAAATTTGGAAGCTTTAACCCTTAAAATAACGGAACCGGAGCCGTTATAAGCTTTAACCCCTTTACAGTCCCTGGTATCTGCTTTGCTGAGACCCAACCAAGCCCAAAGGGGAATACGATACCAAATGACGCCTTCAGAAAGTCTTTTCTAAGTATCAGAGCTCCTCTCACATGCGACTGCATGCCATGCCTCTCAAAAACAAGTGCGCCACACCGGCGCGAAAATGAGACTCTGCTTATGCTTTGGGAAAGCCCCTAAGAAATAAGGTGTCTAATACAGTGCCTGCCGATATTATTATATCAAAATACCCAGATAAAATGATTCCTCAAGGCTAAATATGTGCTAATAATGAATCGATTTAGCCCAGAAAAGTCTACAGTCTAAATAAGCCCTTGTAAAGCCCTTATTTACGATCGTAATAAATATGGCTTACCGGATCCCATAGGGAAAATGACAGCTTCCAGCATTACATCGTCTTGTTAGAATGTGTCATACCTCAAGCAGCAAGAGACTGCACACTGTTCCCCCAACTGAAGTTAATTGCTCTCAACAGTCCTGTGTGGAACAGCCATGGATTTTAGTTACGGTTGCTAAAATCATTTTCCTCATACAAACAGAAATCTTCATCTCTTTTCTGTTTCTGAGTAAATAGTACATACCAGCACTATTTCAAAATAACAAACTCTTGATTGAATAATAAAAAACTACAGTTAAACACTAAAAAACTCTAAGCCATCTCCGTGGAGATGTTGCCTGTACAACGGCAAAGAGAATGACTGGGGTAGGCGGAGCCTAGGAGGTATCATGTGACCAGCTTTGCTGGGCTCTTTGCCATTTCCTGTTGGGGAAGAGAATATCCCACAAGTAAGGATGACGCCGTGGACCGGACACACCTATGTTGGAGAAAAAAAGACAGGCGGATTGACTTAATTTACAAAAATTGTACTTGAGTTATCAACATTCTGTTTTAATCTTTACTGTTGAAGTTAATTATTAAGCACGAGTGTAATAGAAATAATCTTCTTTTGTAGAAAGTAAAATGTGGGTGTATTTATCTTCATGTTGCCAAGGCCTTTGGCTGCATTGCCTAATATCGAACACTGTGGGCTGGGGCAACAGTAATTGAAATGTGGTTGTATTTCTCTATAAAATGGAAGGTTCTTTAAATCCAGGAATATATATGTTTTCATAAATGTACATTCAACATTATTATTTTGCAGCTTTAATTAATCATTTGGTTAATATATATATATGTTATTATATAATTTAAATGAGCACCATCATGTATATTTTAAGACTAGACATGGGCAGGTAGTGTAGGCTCCTCCATTTGTGCACTGTCTCACGTGAACATGGCTGTACTGAAGAGTATGCATTCATAGATTTAAGATGTCTGTGTCCACTATGAGGAACACAGTGAGCTATGCATGGTGAGGATATGGAAGACCACAGGCACAGTTCTTGTTAAGGCCAGAAGTGGCAGGACAAGTAAAATATCAGAGAGGGCCAGAGGCAAAGGCAAAGGATGGTGAGAACAGCCCACAGACTACCTCCAAAGACCTGTACTACTGGGAATATTGTTGAGGGTCTCATGGATTCCACTCAATATCAGCAGATACTTGAGAATAATGTTGAGGAATCAGTCACAAACTTCAGTTGAAGTTACCCCCAGGCCGGGGCTGGATATTTCAAGACGACAATGACCAAAAACACTGCTGGTTCAAATGGGTGGGGCCATTTGAGGGGCGTGACTTTCACAAAGGGGTGTGGCTTTTAAAAGGGGCGTAGTTTTTAAAAAGGGGCGTAGTTTTTAAAAAGGGGCGTAGTTTTTAAAAAGGGGCGTAGTATTTAAAAAGGGGCGTAGTTTTTAAAAAGGGGCGTAGTTTTTAAAAAGGGGCGTAGTTTTTAAAAAGGGGGAGGGTCTTGTGCACCCCTATCCTAAAAATTCACCAGCCGCCACTGAGTAGAGATAGCCCCATCAACTTTGGGGATTTTCTCCCAAAACTTTAATCTGTCAGATGGCAAAGGGTACAATTTCTTAAACCTTGGTGAAGGAGTAAATGAAGTACCCAGACTATTCCATTCCCTGGAAATTACTTCTGAAATAGCATCAGGAACTGGAAAAACTTCTGGAATAACTACATGAGGTTTAAAAACTGAATTTAAACGCTTATTAGTTTTAATATCAAGAGGACTAGACTCCTCCATATCTAATGCAATCAACACTTCTTTAAGTAAAGAACGAATAAACTCCATCTTAAATAAATATGAAGATTTATCAGTGTCAATATCTGAGGTAGAATCTTCTGAACCAGAGAGATCCTCATCAGAAATAGATAAGTCAGAATGATGGCGGTCATTTAAAAATTCATCTGAAATATGAGAAGTTTTAAAAGACCTTTTACGTTTACTGGAAGAAGGAATAACAGACAGAGGCTTCCTAATAGAATTAGAAACAAATTCTCTTACATTAACAGGAACATCCTGAAAATTAGATGTTGAAGGAACAACTACAGGTAATGGATTATTACTAATGGAGACATTATCTGCATTAGAAAGTTTTTCATGACAACTAACACAAACTACAGCCGGAGGAACAGTTACCAAAAGTTTACAACAAATGCACTTAGCTTTGGTAGAACCAACATCAGGCAGCGTCTTTCCAGAAGTAGATTCTGATCCAGGGTCAGGTTGTGACATCTTGCAATATGTAATAGAAAAAACAACATATAAAGCAAAATTATCAAATTCCTTAAATGACAGTTTCAGGAATGGGAAAAAAAAGCAAAACAAACAGGCCTCTAGCAACCAGAAGCAACAAAAAAATGAGACTGAAATAATGTGAAAAAAACTGGCGCCAAGAATGACGCCCACTTTTTTGGCGCCAAGAATGACGGCCACATTATTTGGCGCCAAAAATGACGCCCACATTTTTTGGCGGCAAAAAAAGTCTGTAACATGCATGCGCCACAAATGACGCAACCACGTGAAAACATGCGCCAGAAATGACGAAATTTTGCGTCAAGAAAGTTCGCACCAAAAATTACGCAATAAATTGAAGCATTTTTTGCCCCCGCGAGCCTAACAGCCTGCAAGGAAAAAAGTCAATTGAAATTTTTTTTTCTTTTTTTTAAAAGTTAAGAAAAATTATTTATTCATATGCATTTTCCCAAAAAATGAAACTGACAGTCTGAAAGAAGGAATACTGATTATCCTGAATCAAGGCAAATATAAGTTTTAAGACATATATTTAGAACTTTACATATAAAGTGCCCAACCATAGCTTTGAGTGTCATAAATAGAAATAAGATTTACTTACCCCAAGACAATCATCTACATATAGTAGATAGCCAAACCAGTACTGAAACGAGAATCAGTAGAGGTAATGGTATATAAGAGTATATTGTCGATCTGAAAAGGGAGGTAGGAGAAGAAATCTCTACGACCGATAACAGAGAACCTATGAAATAGATCCCCTAGAGGAAGACCATGGTATTCAAATAGGCAATACTCCCTTCACATCCCTCTGACATTCACTGCACTCTGAGAGGAAAACCGGGCCTCAGTCTGCTGCGAAGCGCATATCAACGTAGAAATCTAGCACAAACTTACTTCACCACCTCCATGGGAGGCAAAGTTTGTAAAACTGAATTGTGGGTGTGGTGAGGGGTGTATTTATAGGCATTTTGAGGTTTGGGAAACTTTGCCCCTCCTGGTAGGAATGTATATCCCATACGTCACTAGCTCATGGACTCTTGCTAATTACATGAAAGAAAAGTAATGCTATTAGGCTAAAGAGTCAACATCCGGAAGAAACCGCAAGTGAGGACACCAATCTTTAGCACTCAGAAACTAGACCACGGAGGTCATACACATCTCACAACTCCAAAGGAATGGAAACTACAGTTCCGGGTCCCCAGGAACCTTTAAGAACCATGATGACGTCTGAAAAAGACCTGTATCCCAAGCAAATAGCCAGAAAAGGCCAACTTAGATCGGATTTACAACCCAGAAGCATTGGATCTACACACTAGGCCTCATATCTTGGAGTAGGATCCAAGCCCAGAGTCCATATCAATAGGCCAGAGTGACATTCAGAATCTGCATGTTCAATCGGCACCCCGAGGGTGACATGAACCCAAGTAGCAGCAGCAGAAAGCACCCGATCAGTACCTGTCTGGTTTAAGGACACTCCAGAACTGTCTTAAGGTCAAAGAAAAATCGACCCGAAAGTTCGATAAGATGAACTAGAAAAACATAACTTTGTTAGTCAAAATGTACACACTTCCGGGAAAGTGCCCAAGCTACCACAAAATCTCAACTATCGGTTCCAGAGAAAGAACATTCCCAAAACGGAATTATATCAGACATGAGCTTAGTAAAACAAATCAAACACATTCTATCCGGATCAAAATATAGTAAGGCAGCAACTGCAGGTGAACGCCCAAGGTGAATGAATACGCCAATGGAACCAGCCAATCAGAGGCCCCATTCACCCAAGCTCAGAACTGAAACCGATACATAAAAGAAAGAAAACGCGGAGACATCCAGGAGATTAGCTTCATCCCCAAACGTCTAACCCAGCTTGCCATACCGCATCTAAGGCCTCGGATCCCTCGGCCCACTAGGACTGGAATCCTCTAGTACCGCCAAAACATGCCTTAAAAGGACACAAAGACGTGCCAGCCTATAACGGAAGGCAAAATCATCCCTCGTCGGATAAACAAACGACCCTGAGGTTGGGGCCCCTGAAACCTCTGAGGCCAACGCTTCCCCAGGAGGCCGAACTGAATCAGGCGATCCCACGCCCGACGAGCCCTGGTTAACAGAACACGGACAGTATCTTAAAAATATTTCACTTGGGAGAAATAAAATGAGCCAGCGCCATAGAAATGGCCATGCGGAACCATGCAGTAACCTCTGGATTAAACAAGCCACCTTCTGGAGAAGCAGTATAGGCCATAGGCATACTTGCTTGCGTAGCAAAGGAATGTTCTGGGGCACACGCCTCACGGTCCCTGAGTCGGGAGAAGAGAGTACTCTAGAATGGCAATCGGAACATGACTGATGAGCATGGATAACCCGGGCCATTACATATTCATCACAAGACGCATTCTCCGTATCGGAAACATCCATGTCTAAGAAATCAGAATCCTCCATAATCTTGGGATTACAAATATGAAAAAAATCGGCACCCTTTTTACACCCCCAATGGCTGGGACACTCACCATCTCCTTAGAACCAGACAACCCACGAGCAGACTGTCGCCACACAACATATGGAAGATGAAAACAACGTAACCGCACCCGGTC
This sequence comes from Bombina bombina, assembly GCF_027579735.1. Taxonomy (NCBI): domain Eukaryota; kingdom Metazoa; phylum Chordata; class Amphibia; order Anura; family Bombinatoridae; genus Bombina; species Bombina bombina. Next base: position 803,181,038 of record NC_069503.1, read on the forward strand.
ACGAGGTACACCGTACCAGACACAAAAGAGAGCGCAATCTCAAGAGATCGTGCCATTGATAAGGCAGTTATGTTCAGAAAAGCCATAAGCCTAAGTATTACTACACATCAGCAGATAGAACCATATAACAAACATGATTAAATTCCCCCCTGTTCAATAACCCCCCTAGGAGATATTAACCCATGATTACTCTTTTAAGATAAAAGGAGCCCCACTGGGACCCTACCTACCTTCTTTCGTTATCACATTCACATAACGAAATAAAATGAAACAATCATACCGGAATAAACACAGTGGAAGAGGAACACAGCACCTTCAAGCATGACAGATAGTAGCCTCGTTTCTGACATGGACTTGAGAGAATAAAGGCAGGCAGCAAAACTCGTCAAAGCTGATTGCAGAGGAGCTGTTAATATGAGTCGGGATGGTTTCGCAGAAACACTCCCCCTGCATCTCCGGACTCTAACCTTCATCCATGCTCTCACTGAGAGGCTGACAGGATTACTTAAAACTCCAGTCCCATTTCGAAGCGTACTACCCTCCATAAGAGACTCTCGAGAACTTATGACACTTCTCTGCCAACCTCCTGTGATGAAAGGCAAAGAATGACTGGGGGATGAGGGAAGTGGGGAGGTATTTAAGCCTTTGGCATTTTGTATATTTTTGGGTTTTCATTTTAGAGTTGTTGTCAAAGTAAAAGGTATCTTCTAAAAGTCCCAGACTGCTGAGAATATAAAAGAAAAAAAAAAGAATACTGTGTGGCAAACTAACAAAAAACACTGAAATGTATATGTATACAATAAAATTTACTTTACCACCAAAAAAAAAAAAAAGAAAAAAAAGACAAAAAAATATATAAAAAAAACATAATTTATGCTTACCCGATAAATTCCTTTCTCCTGTAGTGTAGTCAGTCCACAGGTCATCCATTACTTATGGAATATATCTCTTCCTAACAGGAAACTGCAAGAGAATTACCCAGCAGAGCTGCTATATAGCTCCTCCCCTCACATATCATACTCAGTCATTCGACCAAAGCAGACGAGAAAGGAGGAACCATAGGGTACAGTGGTGACTGGAGTTTAATTAAAATTTAGACCTGCCGTAAAAACAGGGCGGGCCGTGGACTGACTACACTACAGGAGAAAGGAATTTATCAGGTAAGCATAAATTATGTTTTCTCCTGTTAAGTGTAGTCAGGCCACGGGTCATCCATTACTTATGGAATACCAATACCAAAGCTAAAGTACACGGATGAAGGGAGGGACAAGGCAGGAACATTAAACAGAAGGAACCACTGCCTGAAGTACCTTTCTCCCAAAAATAGCCTCCGACGAAGCAAAAGTGTCAAATTTGTAAAATTTTGAAAAAGTGTGAAGCGAAGACCAAGTCGCAGCCTTGCAAATCTGTTCAACAGAGGCCTCATTTTTAAAGGCCCAGGTGGAAGCCACAGCTCTAGTAGAATGAGCTGTAATCCTTTCAGGAGGCTGCTGTCCAGCAGTCTCATAGGCTAAGCGTATTATGCTACGAAGCCAAAAAGAGAGAGAGGTAGCCTAAGCCTTTTGACCTCTCCTCTGTCCAGAGTAAACGACAAACAGGGAAGAAGTTTGACGAAAATCCTTAGTTGCCTGCAAATAGAATTTCAGGGCACGGACTACATCCAGATTATGCAAAAGTCGTTCCTTCTTTGAAGAAGGGTTAGGACACAGATGGAACAACAATCTCTTGATTGATATTCCTGTTAGTAACTACCTTAGGTAAGAACCCAGGTTAGTACGCAGGACTACCTTGTCTGAATGAAAAATCAGATAAGGAGAATCACAATGTAAGGCAGATAACTCAGAGACTCTTCGAGCCGAGGAAATAGCCATCAAAAACAGAACTTTCCAAGATAACAGCTTGATATCAATGGAATGAAGGGGTTCAAATGGAACGCCTTGAAGAACATTAAGAACTAAGTTTAAGCTCCACGGCGGAGCAACAGACTTAAACACAGGCTTAATCCTAGTTAAAGCCTGAACGTCTGGAACTTCAGCCAGACGTTTGTGTAGAAGCATAGACAGAGCAGAAATCTGTCCCTTTAACGAACTAGCAGATAAGCCCTTTTCTAAACCCTCTTGTAGAAAGGACAATATCCTAGGAATCCTAACCTTACTCCATGAGTAACTCTTGGATTCGCACCAATGTAAATATTTACGCCATATCTTATGGTAAATTTTTCTGGTAACAGGCTTCCTAGCCTGTATTAAGGTATCAATAACCGACTCCGAGAAGCCACGCAATCAAGCGTTCAATCTCCATGCAGTCAGCCTCAGAGAAATTAGATTTGGATGTTTGAAAGGACCCTGAATTAGAAGGTCCTGTCTCAGAGGCAGAGACCACGGTGGACAGGACGACATGTCCACTAGGTCTGCATACCAGGTCCTGCGTGGCCACGCAGGCGCTATCAGAATCACAGAAGCTCTCTCCTGTTTGATCTTGGCAATCAAACGAGGATGCATCGGGAATGGTGGAAACACATAAGCCATGTTGAAGACCCAAGGGGCTGTCAGAGCATCTATCAGCACCTCTCCCGGGTCCCTGGACCTGGATCCGTAACAAGGAAGCTTGGCGTTCTGACGAGACGCCATGAGATCCAGATCTGGTTTGCCCCAACGACGAATCAGTTGAGCAAAGACCTCCGGATGAAGCTCCCACTCCCCCGGATGAAAAGTCTGGCGACTTAGAAAATCCGCCTCCCAGTTCTCCACGCCTGGGATGTAGATCGCTGACAGGTGGCAAGAGTGAGACTCTGCCCAGCGAATTATCTTTGAGACTTCCAACATCGCTAGGGAACTTCTGGTTCCCCCTTGATGGTTGATGTAAGCCACAGTCGTGATGTTGTCCGACTGAAATCTGATGAACCTCAGAGTTGCTAACTGAGGCCAAGCTAGGAGAGCATTGAATATTGCTCTTAACTCCAGAATATTTATTGGGAGGAGTTTCTCCTCCTGAGTCCATAATCCCTGAGCTTTCAGGGAATTCCAGACTGCTCCCCAGCCTAGAAGGCTGGCGTCTGTTGTTACAATCGTCCAATCTGGCCTGCGAAAGGTCATCCCCTTGGACAGATGTGGCCGAGAAAGCCACCATAGAAGAGAATCTCTGGTCTCTTGATCCATATTTAGTAGGGGGGACAAATCTGAGTAATCCCCGTTCCACTGACTTAGCATGCACAATTGCAGCGGTCTGAGATGCAGGCGCGCAAATGGTACTATGTCCATTGCCGCTACCATTAAGCCGATTACTTCCATGCACTGAGCTACTGACGGGTGTGGAATGGAGTGAAGGACACGGCAAGCATTTAGAAGTTTTAATAACCTGGCCTCTGTCAGGTAAATTTTCATCTCTACAGAATCTATAAGAGTCCCTAGAAAGGGAACTCTTGTAAGTGGTAATAGAGAACTCTTTTCCACGTTCACCTTCCACCCATGCGACCTCAGAAATGCCAGAACTATCTCTGTATGAGACTTGGCAGTTTGAAAACTTGACGCTTGTATCAGAATGTCGTCTAGGTACGGAGTCACCGCTATGCCTCGCGGTCTTAGTACCGCCAGAAGTGATCCTAGAATTTTTGTAAAGATTCTTGGAGCCGTAGCTAATCCGAAGGGAAGAGCTACAAACTGGTAATGCCTGTCTAGGAAGGCAAATCTCAGATACCGGTAATGGTCCTTGTGAATCGGTATGTGAAGGTAGGCATCCTTTAGGTCCACTGTGGTCATGTACTGACCCTCTTGGATCATGGGAAGGATGGTTCGAATAGTTTCCATTTTGAATGATGGAACTCTTAGGAATTTGTTTAGGATTTTTAAGTCCAAGATTGGCCTGAAGGTTCCCTCTTTCTTGGGAACCACAAATAGGTTTGAATAGAATCCCTGCCCGTGTTCCGTCCGCGGAACTGGGTGGATTACCCCCATTAGTAAGAGGTCTTGTACACAGCGTAGAAACGCCTCTTTCTTTATTTGGTTTGCTGATAACCTTGAAAGATGAAATCTCCCCCGTGGAGAAGTTTTGAAGTCCAGGAGATATCCCTGGGATATGATCTCCAACGCCCAGGGATCCTGGACATCTCTTGCCCAAGCCTGGGCAAAGAGAGAAAGTCTGCCCCCCATTAGATCCGTTTCCGGATAGGGGGCCCTCTCTTCATGCTGTTTTGGGGGCAGCAGCAGGTTTCTTGGCCTGCTTGCCCCTGATCCAGGACTGGTTAACTTTCCAGCCCTGTCTGTAACGAGCAACAGCTCCTTCCTGTTTTGGAGCGGAGGAAGTTGATGCTGCTCCTGCCTTGAAGTTACGAAAGGCACGAAAATTAGACTGTTTGGCCTAGGGATGCACCGAAATGAAAATTCTGGACCGAAACCGAAACCGAAAATTCAGGATGCCCTTGGCCGAAAACCGAAACCGAAACCGAAACTGACTTTTTTTTTCAAAAATGATTTTAAAATAGTTTTTTTTCTATAATTTTATATTACAGTTTTTAATGAATTTAATGGATCTGAAATAAAAAAAAATACAAGCCAATAAATAAATAACCATTAACCACACTGAAATTGGACAAAAAAATAACTTTAAAAAGCAATATAAATAAAAATCTGTTAAATCTGTTTCTGTTATATATGAATGAGTGAAGAATAATATATTGTTGATTATTTAATATCAATATACATTCTTCATTCAGTTCTATGTAACAGAATCAGATTTAAGAGATTTTCTTTTGGTTTACTAGTTATCCAAATTTAGTATAGTCCTAGAAAACCTTTCTATCTATGCAAAACAGTAAGGGCTAGACAATTAAAACTTGCAAGAAATGGTTTACACTGCAGTATTAATATTTATTGGCAGATCAGGAATACTGCATGTGTAATAGTTATGTTATACACAGCTCACACACACTAATTACAGACTAAATAACAGCACAGAGCTACAGCTTGGTATTTGTTAGGTTTAATAAAGAGCAGATACACTTTGTATTAGATATTTAGCTTATAACTAGATATACTGTATATGGGTTATACACAGTAAATAGTTGTTATGCACAGCTCACACACTAATTACAGACTATATAACAGCACAGAGCTGCAGTTTGGTATTTGTCATGTTTAATAAAGAGCAGATAAGCTGTGTATTCGATATTTATGGGTTATACACAGCTCACACACACTATGTACAGGCTATATAACAGCACAAAACTGTAGTGTGGTATTTGTTGGGTTTAATAAAGAGCAGATAAGCTTTGTATATTTAGGTTATGAGTAGATATATATATATATATATATATATATATATATAGGTTATACAGTAAATATGTTATACACAGCTCACACACACACTATTTACAGACTAAATAACAGCACAAAAAAGTCACACATGTGGTACACACACTAAGTAAAAGCCCTGCTTGTATAACTGTTTACTAGGGATTTAAAACGTAGAAGCTTTGTCTATTACTGCAATTATTCAGCATTTTGTGGAGGAAGAGTTGCTCCGGTTCAGCAGTTTAGCTCTGTTAGAGACAACGGAGGTTTGATTTACAACAGCATAACACAGAGCAACCCCCCTCTACCTCCTCACACTACACAACTGTAAATCAAACCTCCGTTGTCTCTCACAGAGGTGAACTGCTGAACCACTGAACCGGAGCAACTCTTCTTCTACAGCACTAAGCAAACAGTACACCGGAGCCTTTCAGAACAGGAAGTGCAGATTTTGCAAAAAGAGGAAGGAACCGCTCTAGGTAGGAAAGGAGGGAGGAGGCTGTGCTGCAGTGAGTGGTGTTGTGGGAAATGTAGTTGCTAATTAAACGGCCGAGAAGGCCTCTAGCTACACCATCCTTAATTTTAGGTGCAAGTAGATGCAGTAAGCGGCGGCCAGTAAGTGTAGGTGTGGGGCAGATAGAGCACGCAATTTTCGGCCGGTTTGCCCCTCTTTCGGCCCGAATGGGATAGGCTCATTTTCGGCCGAAAATTTCGGCTGCCGAAATTTCGGTGCATCCCTAGTTTGGCCTTTGATTTGGCCCTGTCCTGAGGTAGAGCATGGCCCTTACCTCCCGTAATGTCAGCAATAATTTCTTTCAAGCCGGGCCCGAATAAGGTCTGCCCTTTGAAAGGAATATTAAGCAATTTAGATTTAGAAGTCACGTCAGCTGACCAGGATTTAAGCCATAGCGCTCTGCGCGCTTGGATGGCGAATCCGGAGTTCTTAGCCGTAAGTTTGGTTAAATGCACAACGGCATCAGAAACAAATGCGTTAGCTAGCTTAAGTGTCTTAAGCTTGTTGATTATTTCATCCAATGGAGCTGAGCGAATGGCCTCTTCCAGAGACTCAAACCAGAATGCTGCCGCAGCAGTGACAGGCGCAATGCATGCGAGGGGCTGTAAAATAAAACCTTGTTGAACAAACATTTTCTTAAGGTAACCCTCTAATTTTTTATCCATTGGATCTGAAAAGGCACAACTATCCTCCACCGGGATAGTGGTACGCTTAGCTAAAGTAGAAACTGCTCCCTCCACCTTAGGGACCGTCTGCCATAAGTCTCATGTGGTGGCGTCAATAGGAAACATTTTCCTAAATATGGGAGGAGGGGTAAAAGGCACACCCGGTCTATCCCACTCCTTGCTAATAATCTCTGTAAGCATTTTTGGTATAGGAAATACGTCAGTACACACCGGTACCGCATAGTATCTATCCAACCTACATAATCTATTGGGCTCCACATTGGCCTTTAAACATAGTGAACAAAGAGATTCATCTGAGTCAGACATGTTTAAACAAACTAGCAATGAGACTAGCAAACTTGGAAATACTTTTCAAAATTAATTTATAAGCAATATAAAAAAACGTTACTGTGCCTTTAAGAAGCACAGAAAAACTGACACAGTTGAAATAACAATGACCAAAATAGTTATAGCAACCAAATTTTCACAGTAAATGTATTAAGTTAGCAAAGGATTGCACCCACCAGCAAATGGATGATTAACCCCTTAGTACCCAAAAACGGATAACAATTATATAATTAACGTTTTTCTCACAGTCAAATACACTGTCACAGGACTGCTGTGCCTGATTACCTCCCTCAAAATGGATTTTGAAGACCCCTGAGCTCTCTAGAGACGATCTGGATCATGGAGGATGAAGTAGACAGATTGTGACTGAATTTTTACTGCCCAAAAAAGCGCTAAAATAGGCCCCTCCCACTCATATTACAACAGTGGGGAAGCTCAGAAACTGTTTCTATGCAGAAAACAAAAATGGCCATGTGGTAAAAATCATGCCCTAATAAGTTATATCACCAAGTACCTCACAAAAACGATTAACAAGCCAGTAAACGTTTTAAACATACATTTGAAAGTTATTATTATTAATAAGCCTGCTACCAGTCGTTTTTACTGCAGTTAAGGCTCATACATTATTTCAGTATTAACAGTATTTTCAGAGTCAATTCCATTCCTTAGAAAAATACATTCAGTGTACACACACACACATCAGCCTGATACCAGTCATTATCACTGCATTTAAGGCTGAACTTACTTTACAATGGTATCAGCAGTATTTTCTCAGTCAATTCCATTCCTCAGAAAATAAATTACTGCACATACCTCATTTGTTGCAGGGGAGCCCTGCATGCTATTCCCCTTCTCTGAAGTTACCTCACTCCTCAGATGAGAAACAGCCAGTGGATCTTAGTTACGTCTGCTAAGACCATAGAAAAAAACCCAGGCAGATTCTTCTTCTAATGCTGCCTGAGAATAAACAGCACACTCCGGTGCCATTTAAAATAACAAACTTTTGATTGTAGAAATAAACTAAGTTAAAAAACACCACAGATCTCTCACAGCTTCCTTTTTAGTTAGGCTGCAAGAGAATGACTAAGTATGATATGTGAGGGGAGGAGCTATATAGCAGCTCTGCTGGGTAATTCTCTTGCAGTTTCCTGTTAGGAAGAGATATATTCCATAAGTAATGGATGACCCGTGGACTGACTACACTTAACAGGAGAAACACAGTATTTTTCCATGTCTGCAGAAAAAAAAAATAGTATACAGATTAATTATATACTATAAAACATTATCACACAATATACAAATTATTTTGCTCAAGCACTAAATGTCTCATTTCATGCGTACCTGGAACAGGAGATGTTCTAGGAGAACAACGTTCTTGACCATCCAACTGTAAACAAATTAGGCTTCCAGAACTATTAGGGACAGTTTGGACTCCATTTGAAGATTCATCTTCTGAGTTTCCACCTTCTAAACATGGCCTAAAATTTGGTCGACCATGTTGACCAACCTAATAAAAAACACTGTTTGCATTATCTAAAAAATACAGTTTTAAGATTGTCTTTCAATATTCGGAGCATACAATATTAAAAACAAACTTTCCAAATTACTTCTATAATAAAATTTGCTACATTTCCTTTAAATCCTGAAGCACCACTGCTCTTTAACACATCTAGTCAGTCAATCACAAGAGACAGATCTGTGCAGGCTCGAATAATAAGCTAGCTCTCACTAATGTAGGATACATACATATTTTTAAACAATGGATATCGAGAGTACATTTGAAAATAGAAGTGAATTTAAAAGGATTAAAATAGCATGCTCTATCGGAATCATGCAAATTTAATTGACTTTCCTATCCCTTTTAATTATAGAAAAAAAACTCAACCACTATTTTTCTTTTTCCTATGACAGCATTCAAATATTTATAGCCCTTGCTGACTAGATATTTCAAAATTTAAAATGCCAACCTATTTGCCTTTTGTATATGGGATAAATGAAATAAAATTATACATTTACAATAACTGTATTTGATGCCACAGCTTATTCATGCTGGGTACTCTGCTGATTCCTACTTACTAAAAACATTCCTACGGCACAAATGCATTTCTTAAAGGGACACTGTACCTAAATTTTTTCTTTTGTAATTCAGAAAGAGCATGCAATTTTAAGCAACTTTCTCATTTACTCCTATTATCAATTTTTCTTCGTTCTCTTGCTATCATTATTTGAAAAAGAAGGCATCTAAGCTATTTTTTGGTTTCAGTACTCTGGACAGCACTTTTTTATTGGTGGATGAATTTATCCACCAATCAGCAAGGACAACCCAGGTTGTTCACCAAAAAACATAATTTATGTAAGAACTTCAATGATAAATTCATTTCTTTCATATTAGCAAGAGTCCATGAGCTAGTGACGTATGGGATATACATTCCTACCAGGAGGGGCAAAGTTTCCCAAACCTCAAAATGCCTATAAATACACCCCTCACCACACCCACAAATCAGTTTAACGAATAGCCAAGAAGTGGGGTGATAAGAAAAAAAGTGCGAAAGCATATAAATAAGGAATTGGAATAATTGTGCTTTATACAAAAAAAACAAAACATAACCACCACAAAAAGGATGGGCCTCATGGACTCTTGCTAATATGAAAGAAATGAATTTATCAGGTAAGTTCTTACATAAATTATGTTTTCTTTCATGTAATTAGCAAGAGTCCATGAGCTAGTGACGTATGGGATAATGACTACCCAAGATGTGGATCTTTCCACGCAAGAGTCACTAGAGAGGGAGGGATAAAATAAAGACAGCCAATTCCTGCTGAAAATAATCCACACCCAAAATAAAGTTTAATGAAAAACATAAGCAGAAGATTCAAACTGAAACCGCTGCCTGAAGTACTTTTCTACCAAAAACTGCTTCAGAAGAAGAAAACACATCAAAATGGTAGAATTTAGTAAAAGTATGCAAAGAGGACCAAGTTGCTGCTTTGCAAATCTGATCAACCGAAGCTTCATTCCTAAACGCCCAGGAAGTAGAAACTGACCTAGTAGAATGAGCTGTAATCCTTTGAGGCGGAGTTTTACCCGACTCAACATAGGCATGATGAATTCAAGATTTCAACCAAGATGCCAAAGAAATGGCAGAAGCTTTCTGGCCTTTTCTAGAACCGGAAAAGATAACAAATAGACTAGAAGTCTTTCGAAAAGACTTAGTAGCTTCAACATAATATTTCAAAGCTCTAACAACATCCAAAGAATGCAACGATTTCTCCTTAGAATTCTTAGGATTAGGACATAATGAAGGAACCACAATTTATCTACTAATGTTGTTGGAATTCACAACCTTAGGTAAAAATTCAAAAGATGTTCGCAACACCGCCTTATCTTGATGAAAAATCAGAAAAGGAGACTCACAAGAAAGAGCAGATAATTCAGAGACTCTTCTGGCAGAAGAGATCGCCAAAAGGAACAAAACTTTCCAAGAAAGTAATTTAATGTCCAATGAATGCATGGGTTCAAAAGGAGGAGCTTGAAGAGCCCCCAGAACCAAATTCAAACTCCAAGGAGGAGAAATTGATTTAATGACAGGTTTTATACGAACCAAAGCTTGTACAAAACAATGAATGTCAGGAAGATAAGCAATCTTTCTGTGAAAAAGAACAGAAAGAGCAGAGATTTGTCCTTTCAAGGAACTTGCGGACAAACCTTTATCTAAACCATCCTGAAGAAACTGTAAAATTCTCGGAATTCTAAAAGAATGCCAAGAAAAATGATGAGAAAGACACCAAGAAATATAAGTCTTCCAGACTCTATAATATATCTCTCTAGATACAGATTTACGAGCCTGTAACATAGTATTAATCACAGAGTCAGAGAAACCTCTTTGACCAAGAATCAAGCGTTCAATCTCCATACCTTTAAATTTAAGGATTTGAGATCCTGATGGAAAAAAGGACCTTGCGACAGAAGGTCTGGTCTTAATGGAAGAGTCCACGGTTGGCAAGAGGCCATCCGGACAAGATCCGCATACCAAAACCTGTGAGGCCATGCCGGAGCTACCAGCAGAACAAACGAGCATTCCTTCAGAATCTTGGAGATTACTCTTGGAAGAAGAACTAGAGGCGGAAAGATATAGGCAGGATGATACTTCCAAGGAAGTGATAATGCATCCACTGCCTCCGCCTGAGGATCCCGGGATCTGGACAGATACCTGGGAAGTTTCTTGTTTAGATGAGACGCCATCAGATCTATTTCTGGAAGTTCCCACATTTGAACAATCTGAAGAAATACCTCTGGGTGAAGAGACCATTCGCCCGGATGCAACGTTTGGCGACTGAGATAATCCGCTTCCCAATTGTCTATACCTGGGATATGAACCGCAGAGATTAGACAGGAGCTGGATTCCGCCCAAACCAGAATTCGAGATACTTCTTTCATAGCCAGAGGACTGTGAGTCCCTCCTTGATGATTGAAGTATGCCACAGTTGTGACATTGTCTGTCTGAAAACAAATGAACGATTCTCTCTTCAGAAGAGGCCAAGACTGAAGAGCTCTGAAAATTGCACGGAGTTCCAAAATATTGATCGGTAATCTCACCTCCTGAGATTCCCAAACTCCTTGTGCCGTCAGAGATCCCCACACAGCTCCCCAACCTGTAAGACTTGCATCTGTTGAAATTACAGTCCAGGCTGGAAGAACAAAAGAAGCCCCCTGAATTAAACAATGGTGATCTGTCCACCACGTCAGAGAGTGTCGTATAATCGGTTTTAAAGATATTAATTGAGATATCTTTGTGTAATCCCTGCACCATTGATTCAGCATACAGAGCTGAAGAGGTCGCATGTGAAAACGAGCAAAGGGGATCGCGTCCGATGCAGCAGTCATAAGACCTAGAATTTCCCTGCATAAGGCTACCGAAGGGAATGATTGTGACTGAAGGTTTCGACAAGCTGAAATCAATTTTAGACGTCTCTTGTCTGTCAAAGACAGAGTCATGGACACTGAATCTATCTGGAAACCCAGAAAGGTTACCCTTGTCTGAGGAATCAATGAACTTTTTAGTGAACTGATCCTCCAACCATGATCTTGAAGAAACAACACAAGTCGATTTGTATGAGATTCTGCTAAATGTAAAGACTGAGCAAGTACCAAGATATCGTCCAAATAAGGAAATACCACAATACCCTGTTCTCTGATTACAGACAGAAGGGCACCGAGAACCTTTGTAAAAATTCTTGGGGCTGTAGCTAGGCCAAACGGCAGAGCCACAAACTGGTAATGCTTGTCCAGGAAAGAGAATCTCAGGAACTGATAGTAATCTGGATGAATCGGAATATGTAGATATGCATCCTGTAAATCTATCGTGGACATATAATGCCCTTGCTGAACAAAAGGCAAGATAGTCCTTACAGTTACCATTTTGAATGTTGGTATCCTTACATAACGATTCAATATTTTTAGATCCAGAACTTGTCTGAAGGAATTCTCCTTCTTTGGTACAATGAAGAGATTCGAATAAAACTCCAGCCCCTGTTCCAGAACTGGAACTGGTATAATTACTCCAGCCAACTCTAGATCTGAAACACATTTCAGAAATGCTTGAGCTTTCACTGGATTTACTGGGACACGGGAAAGAAAAAATCTCTTTGCAGGAGGTCTTATCTTGAAACCAATTCTGTACCCTTCTGAAACAATGTTCTGAATCCAAAGATTGTGAACAGAATTGATCCAAATTTCTTTGAAAAAACATAACCTGCCCCCTACCAGCTGAGCTGGAATGAGGGCCGCACCTTCATGTGGACTTAGAAGCTGGCTTTGCTTTTCTAGAAGGCTTGGATTTATTCCAGACTGGAGATGGTTTCCAAACTGAAACTGCTCCTGAGGAAGAAGGATCAGGCTTTTGTTCTTTGTTGAAACGAAAGGAACGAAAACGATTATTAGCCCTGTTTTTACCCTTAGATTTTTTATCCTGTGGTAAAAAAAGTTCCTTTCCCACCAGTAACAGTTGAGATAATAGAATCCAACTGAGAACCAAATAATTTGTTACCCTGGAAAGAAATGGAAAGTAGAGTCGATTTAGAAGACATATCAGCATTCCAAGTTTTAAGCCATAAAGCTCTTCTAGCTAAAATAGCTAGAGACATAAACCTGACATCAACTCTGATAATATCAAAAATGGCATCACAGATAAAATTATTAGCATGTTGCAGAAGAATAATAATATTATGAGAATCATGATCTGTTACTTGTTGCGCTAAAGTTTCCAACCAAAAAGTTGAAGCTGCAGCAACATCAGCCAATGATATAGCAGGTCTAAGAAGAAGATTACCTGAACACAGATAAGCTTTTCTTAGAAAGGATTCAATTTTCCTATCTAAAGGATCCTTAAACGAAGTACCATCTGACGTAGGAATAGTAGTACGTTTAGCAAGGGTAGAAATAGCCCCATCAACTTTAGGGATTTTGTCCCAAAATTCTAATCTATCAGATGGCACAGGATATAATTGCTTAAAACGTTTAGAAGGAGAAAATGAATTACCCAAATTATTCCATTCTCTGGAAATTACTTCAGAAATAGCACCAGGAACAGGAAAAACTTCTGGAATAACCACAGGAGATTTAAAGACCTTATCTAAACGTTTAGATTTAGTATCAAGAGGACCAGAATCCTCAATTTCTAAAGCAATTAGTACTTCTTTAAGCAAAGAACGAATAAATTCCATTTTAAATAAATATGAAGATTTATCAGCATCAACCTCTGAGACAGAATCCTCTGAACCAGAAGAGTCATTAGAATCAGAATGATGATGTTCATTTAAAAATTCATCTGTATAAAGAGAAATTTTAAAAGATTTTTTTATGTTTACTAGAAGGAGGAATAACAGACATAGCCTTCTTAATGGATTCAGAAACAAAATCTCTTATGTTATCAGGAACACTCTGAACATTAGATGTTGATGGAACTGCAACAGGTAATGGTACATTACTAAAGGAAATATTATCTGCATTAACAAGTTTGTCATGACAATTAGTACAAACAACAGCTGGAGGAACAGCTACCAAATGTTTACAGCAGATATACTTAGCTTTGGTAGTTCCAGCACCAGACAGCGATTTTCCTGAAGTATCTTCTGACTCGGATGCAACGTGAGACATCTTGCAATATGTAAGAGAAAAAAACAACATATAAAGCAAAATTGATCAAATTCCTTAAATGACAGTTTCAGGAATGGGAAAAAATGCCAAGGAACAAGCTTCTAGCAACCAGAAGCAATGAAAAATGAGACTTAAATAATGTGGAGACAAAAGCGACGCCCATATTTTTTTAGCGCCAAATAAGACGCCCACATTATTTGGCGCCTAAATGCTTTTGGCGCCAAAAATGACGCCACATCCGGAACGCCGACATTTTTGGCGCAAAAGAACGTCAAAAAATGACGCAACTTCCGGCGACACGTATGACGCCTGAAACAGAAAAGATTATTTTGCGCCAAAAAAGTCTGCGCCAAAAATGACGCAATAAAATGAAGCATTTTCAGCCCCCGCGAGCCTAACAGCCCACAGGGAAAAAGTCAAATTTTTAAGGTAAGAAAAAATGATTGATTCAAATGCATAATCCCAAATATGAAACTGACTGTCTGAAAATAAGGAATGTTGAACATCCTGAGTCAAGGCAAATAAATGTTTGAATACATATATTTAGAACTTTATAAAAAAGTGCCCAACCATAGCTTAGAGTGTCACAGAAAATAAGACTTACTTACCCCAGGACACTCATCTACATGTTTGTAGAAAGCCAAACCAGTACTGAAACGAAAATCAGCAGAGGTAATGGTATATATAAGAGTATATCGTCGATCTGAAAAGGGAGGTAAGAGATGAATCTCTACGACCGATAACAGAGAACCTATGAAATAGACCCCGTAGAAGGAGATCATTGCATTCAAATAGGCAATACTCTCCTCACATCCCTCTGACATTCACTGCACGCTGAGAGGAAAACCGGGCTCCAACCTGCTGCGGAGCGCATATCAACGTAGAATCTAGCACAAACTTACTTCACCACCTCCATAGGAGGCAAAGTTTGTAAAACTGATTTGTGGGTGTGGTGAGGGGTGTATTTATAGGCATTTTGAGGTTTGGGAAACTTTGCCCCTCCTGGTAGGAATGTATATCCCATACGTCACTAGCTCATGGACTCTTGCTAATTACATGAAAGAGAGAGCTTGACAAAAGAAAGTTGTGTACACCTTTAAATTTTAAAGAGTATAGCTAAATTATATTATCACTAAAAGTAAAACATAGCTTTTATTGGCACGTATTAAAAGAAAATGAGGGGATAGTCATTACAATTGATACACACAATTGCCATTCAAACCATATTAAAAACACATCATCCCAGAGGCAGAACTTTTCTTTACTTTCTGTGATGAGATTTTTTTAGTGAAAATTTTTCTGCATGTCATTTTTAAATAAAATTCCATTTTAAATTAGACAGTTACACTAAGGCACCAGTTTAATTGCAATGTGTTGGTTAACTGAAGAATTAAGCAATTTTTAATGTTTTATAATATAGTGCAGTAGTTGAAAATTGCATTGCAAATTAGCTGCATACAAAAAAAATAAATTTTAAAATGTCTCTAATAAATCTGTTTTCTTTTCTTTTGATCTAACATAGAAATGTAGTAATAAAAATATGCAGTGCTCTTATATTCAGAATAAACAGCTTTGCAAACTGGGAAAGGCTAAGAGGCGGGTTTGAAAAAATCTCTGAGAGCCAGTCAACAAGCAATGCGCTACTGCATATTTGACTGCTCACTTCAAACAGCAGTTTGCCCTGGATGCACGGTGTTAAAGGGACATAATACTCATATGCTAAATCACTTGAAACTGATGCAGTATAACTGTAAAAAGCTGACAGGAAAATATCACCTGAGCATCTCTATGTAAAAAAGGAAGATATTTTACCTCACAATCTCCTCAGCTCAGCAGAGTAAGTTCTGTGCAAAAACAGAATTTATGCTTACCTGATAAATTACTTTCTCCAACGGTGTGTCCGGTCCACGGCGTCATCCTTACTTGTGGGATATTCTCTTCCCCAACAGGAAATGGCAAAGAGCCCAGCAAAGCTGGTCACATGATCCCTCCTAGGCTCCGCCTACCCCAGTCATTCGACCGACGTACAGGAGGAAATATGCATAGGAGAAACCATATGATACCGTGGTGACTGTAGTTAGAGAAAATAATTCATCAGACCTGATTAAAAAACCAGGGCGGGCCGTGGACCGGACACACCCTTGGAGAAAGTAATTTATCAGGTAAGCATAAATTCTGTTTTCTCCAACATAGGTGTGTCCGGTCCATGGCGTCATCCTTACTTGTGGGAACCAATACCAAAGCTTTAGGACACGGATGAAGGGAGGGAGCAAATCAGGTCACCTAAATGGAAGGCACCACGGCTTGCAAAACCTTTCTCCCAAAAATAGCCTCCGAAGAAGCAAAAGTATCAAATTTGTAAAATTTGGCAAAAGTGTGCAGTGAAGACCAAGTCGCTGCCTTACATATCTGGTCAACAGAAGCCTCGTTCTTGAAGGCCCATGTGGAAGCCACAGCCCTAGTGGAGTGAGCTGTGATTCTTTCAGGAGGCTGCCGTCCGGCAGTCTCATAAGCCAATCGGATAATGCTTTTAAGCCAAAAAGAAAGAGAGGTAGAAGTTGCTTTTTGACCTCTCCTTTTACCAGAATAAACAACAAACAAAGAAGATGTTTGTCTGAAATCTTTAGTAGCCTCTAAATAGAATTTTAGAGCACGGACTACGTCCAAATTGTGTAACAAACGTTCCTTCTTTGAAGCTGGATTCGGACACAAAGAAGGTACAACTATCTCCTGGTTAATATTTTTGTTGGAAACAACTTTCGGAAGAAAACCAGGCTTAGTACGCAAAACCATCTTATCTGCATGGAACACCAGATAGGGCGGAGAACACTGCAGAGCAGATAACTCTGAAACTCTTCTAGCAGAAGAAATTGCAACCAAAAACAAAACCTTCCAAGATAATAACTTAATATCTACGGAATGTAAGGGTTCAAACGGAACCCCTTGAAGAACTGAAAGAACTAGATTTAGACTCCAGGGAGGAGTCAAAGGTCTGTAAACAGGCTTGATTCTAACCAGAGCCTGAACAAACGCTTGAACGTCTGGCACAGCTGCCAGCCTTTTGTGAAGTAAAACAGATAAAGCAGAGATCTATCCCTTCAGAGAACTTGCAGATAATCCTTTCTCCAAACCTTCTTGTAGAAAGGATAGAATCTTAGGAATTTTTATCTTGTTCCATGGGAATCCTTTAGATTCACACCAACAGATATATTTTTTCCATATTTTATGGTAAATTTTTCTAGTTACAGGCTTTCTAGCCTGAATCAGAGTATCTATTACAGAATCTGAAAACCCACGCTTTGATAAAATCAAGCGTTCAATCTCCAAGCCGTCAGTTGGAGGGAAACCAGATTCGGATGTTCGAATGGACCTTGAACAAGAAGGTCCTGTCTCAAAGGTAGCTTCCATGGTGGAGCCGATGACATATTCACCAGGTCTGCATACCAAGTCCTGCGTGGCCACGCAGGAGCTATCAAGATCACCGAAGCCCTCTCCTGATTGATCCTGGCTACCAGCCTGGGAATGAGAGGAAACGGTGGGAATACATAAGCTAGGTTGAAGGTCCAAGGTGCTACTAGTGCATCTACTAGAGTCGCCTTGGGATCCCTGGATCTGGACCCGTAGCAAGGAACCTTGAAGTTCTGACGAGAGGCCATCAGATCCATGTCTGGAATGCCCCATAATTGAGTTATTTGGGCAAAGATTTCCGGATGGAGTTCCCACTCCCCCGGATGGAATGTCTGACGACTCAGAAAATCCGCTTCCCAATTTTCCACTCCTGGGATGTGGATTGCAGATAAGTGGCAGGAGTGATCCTCCGCCCATTGAATTATCTTGGTCACTTCTTCCATCGCCAGGGAACTTCTTGTTCCCCCCTGATGGTTGATATATGCAACAGTCGTCATGTTGTCTGATTGAAACCTTATGAATTTGGCCTTTGCTAGTTGAGGCCAAGCCTTGAGAGCATTGAATATCGCTCTCAGTTCCAGAATGTTTATCGGGAGAAGAGATTCTTCCCGAGACCATAGACCCTGAGCTTTCAGGGGTTCCCAGACCGCGCCCCAGCCCACCAGACTGGCGTCGGTCGTGACAATGACCCACTCTGGTCTGCGGAAGCTCATTCCCTGTGACAGGTTGTCCAGGATCAGCCACCAACGGAGTGAATCTCTGGTCTTTTGATCTACTTGAATCGTCGGAGACAAGTCTGTATAATCCCCATTCCACTGTCTGAGCATGCACAGTTGTAATGGTCTTAGATGAATTCGTGCAAAAGGAACTATGTCCATTGCTGCAACCATCAATCCTATTACTTCCATGCACTGCGCTATGGAAGGACGAAGAACAGAATGAATTACTTGACAAGAGCTTAGAATTTTTGATTTTCTGACCTCTGTCAGAAAAATCCTCATTTCTAAGGAATCTATTATTGTTCCCAAGAAGGGAACTCTTGTAGACGGGGACAGAGAACTTTTTTCCTTGTTCACTTTCCATCCGTGAGATCTGAGAAAGGCTAGGACGATGTCCGTATGAGCCTTTGCTTTTGACAGAGACGACGCTTGAATCAGGATGTCGTCCAAGTAAGGTACTACTGCAATGCCCCTTGGCCTTAGAACCGCTAGAAGGGACCCTAGTACCTTTGTGAAAATTCTCGGAGCAGTGGCTAATCCGAATGGAAGTGCCACAAACTGGTAATGCTTGTCCAGAAAAGCGAACCTTAGGAACTGATGATGTTCCTTGTGGATAGGAATATGTAGGTACGCATCCTTTAAATCCACCGTGGTCATAAATTGACCTTCCTGGATGGTGGGAAGGATCGTTCGAATGGTTTCCATTTTGAACGATGGAACCCTGAGAAATTTGTTTAGGATCTTGAGATCTAAAATTGGTCTGAATGTTCCCTCTTTTTTGGGAACTATGAACAGGTTGGAGTAAAACCCCATCCCGTGTTCTCCTATTGGAACTGGATGAATTACTCCCATCTTTAACAGGTCTTCTACACAATGTAAGAATGCCTGTCTTTTTATTTGGTTTGAAGATAATTGAGACCTGTGGAACCTTCCCCTTGGGGGTAGTTCCTTGAATTCTAGGAGATAACCTTGAGAAACTATTTCTAGTGCCCAAGGATCCTGAACATCTCTTGCCCAAGCCTGAGCAAAGAGAGAAAGTCTGCCCCCCACCAGATCCGGTCCCGGATCGGGGGCCATCCCTTCATGCTGTTTTGGTAGCAGTGGCAGGCTTCTTGGCCTGCTTACCCTTGTTCCAGCCTTGCATCGGTCTCCAGGCTGGTTTGGGTTGCAAAGTATTACCCTCTTGCTTAGAGGATGTAGAATTAGAGGCTGGTCCGTTTCTGCGAAAGGGACGAAAAACATAATTTATGCTTACCTGATAAATTTATTTCTCTTGTAGTGTATCCAGTCCACGGATCATCCATTACTTATGGGATATTAACTCCTCCCCAACAGGAAGTGCAAGAGGATTCACCCAGCAGAGCTGCTATATAGCTCCTCCCCTAACTGCCATTACCAGTCATTCGACCGAAAACATGCAGAGAAAGGAAAACCATAGGGTGCAGTGGTGACTGTAGTTTAATGGAAAAATTACCTGCCTTAAAGTGACAGGGCGGGCCGTGGACTGGATACACTACAAGAGAAATAAATTTATCAGGTAAGCATAAATTATGTTTTCTCTTGTTAAGTGTATCCAGTCCACGGATCATCCATTACTTATGGGATACCAATACCAAAGCTAAAGTACACGGATGACGGGAGGGACAGGCAGGCTCTTTATACGGAAGGAACCACTGCCTGAAGAACCTTTCTCCCAAAAAAACAGCCTCCGAAGAAGCAAAAGTGTCAAATTTGTAAAATTTGGAAAAAGTGTGAAGAGAAGACCAAGTTGCAGCCTTGCAAATCTGTTCAACAGAAGCCTCATTCTTAAAGGCCCAAGTGGAAGCCACAGCTCTAGTAGAATGTGCTGTAATTCTTTCAGGAGGCTGCTGTCCAGCAGTCTCATAGGCTAACCGTATTATGCTACGAAGCCAAAAGGAGAGAGAGGTAGCCGAAGCTTTTTGACCTCTCCTCTGACCAGAATAAACGACAAACAGGGAAGACGTTTGTCGAAAATCCTTAGTTGCCTGTAGATAAAATTTCAGGGCACGGACTACATCTAGATTGTGTAGCAGACGTTCCTTTTTCGAAGAAGGATTAGGACACAAAGATGGAACCACAATCTCTTGATTGATATTCCTGTTAGTGACCACCTTAGGTAGGAACCCAGGTTTAGTACGCAGAACTACCTTGTCTGAATGAAAAATCAGATAAGGAGAATCACAATGTAAGGCAGATAACTCAGAGACTCTTCGAGCCGAGGAAATCGCCATTAAAAACAGAACTTTCCAAGATAACAACTTGATATCAATGGAATGAAGGGGTTCAAACGGAACCCCCTGTAAAACATTAAGAACTAAGTTCAAACTCCATGGTGGAGCAACAGATTTAAACACAGCCTTGATCCTAGCTAAAGCCTGACAAAAAGCTTGAACGTCCGGAACTTCTGACAGACGTTTGTGTAAAAGAATGGACAGAGCTGAAATCTGTCCCTTTAAGGAACTAGCGGATAAACCCTTTTCTAAACCTTCTTGTAGAAAAGACAATATCCTCGGAATCCTAACCTTACTCCATGAGTAACACTTGGATTCGCACCAATATAAGTATTTGCGCCATATCTTATGGTAAATCTTTCTGGTAACAGGCTTCCTAGCCTGTATTAAGGTATCAATAACTGACTCAGAAAAACCACGTTTTGATAAAATCAAGCGTTCAATTTCCAAGCAGTCAGCTTCAGAGAAATTAGATTTTGATGTTTGAAGGGACCCTGGATTAGAAGGTCCTGTTTCAGAGGTAGCGACCAAGGTGGACAGGATGACATGTCCACTAGATCTGCATACCAAGTCCTGCGTGGCCATGCAGGCGCTATTAGAATCACTGATGCTCTCTCCTGTTTGATTCTGGCAATCAATCGAGGAAGCATCGGGAAGGGTGGAAACACATAAGCCATCCCGAAGGTCCAAGGTGCTGTCAAAGCATCTATCAGAACCGCTCCCGGATCCCTGGATCTGGACCCGTAACGAGGAAGCTTGGCGTTCTGTCGAGACGCCATGAGATCTATCTCTGGTTTGCCCCAACGTTGAAGTATTTGGGCAAAGACCTCCGGATGAAGTTCCCACTCCCCCGGATGAAAAGTCTGACGACTTAAGAAATCCGCCTCCCAGTTCTCCACTCCCGGGATGTGGATTGCTGACAGGTGGCAAGAGTGAGACTCTGCCCAGCGAATTATCTTTGATACTTCCATCATTGCTAGGGAGCTTCTTGTCCCTCCCTGATGGTTGATGTAAGCTACAGTCGTGATGTTGTCCGACTGAAACCTGATGAACCCCCGAGTTGTTAACTGGGGCCAAGCCAGAAGGGCATTGAGAACTGCTCTCAATTCCAGAATGTTTATTGGTAGGAGACTCTCCTCCTGATTCCATTGTCCCTGAGCCTTCAGAGAATTCCAGACAGCGCCCCAACCTAGTAGGCTGGCGTCTGTTGTTACAATTGTCCAGTCCGGCCTGCTAAATGGCATCCCCCTGGACAGATGTGGCCGAGAAAGCCACCATAGAAGAGAATTTCTGGTCTCTTGATCCAGATTCAGAGTAGGGGACAAGTCTGAGTAATCCCCATTCCACTGACTTAGCATGCACAATTGCAGCGGTCTGAGATGTAGGCGTGCAAAGGGTACTATGTCCATTGCTGCTACCATTAAGCCGATCACCTCCATGCATTGAGCTACTGACGGGTGTTGAATGGAATGAAGGACACGGCATGCATTTTGAAGCTTTGTTAACCTGTCTTCTGTCAGGTAAATCTTCATTTCTACAGAATCTATAAGAGTCCCCAAGAAGGGAACTCTTGTGAGTGGAAAGAGAGAACTCTTCTTTCTTTCATGTAATTAACAAGAGTCCATGAGCTAGTGACGTATGGGATATACATTCCTACCAGGAGGGGCAAAGTTTCCCAAACCTTAAAATGCCTATAAATACACCCCTCACCACACCCACAAATCAGTTTTACAAACTTTGCCTCCAAGGGAGGTGGTGAAGTAAGTTTGTGCTAGATTCTACGTTGATATGCGCTCCGCAGCAAGTTGGAGCCCGGTTTTCCTCTCAGCGTGCAGTGAATGTCAGAGGGATGTGAGGAGAGTATTGCCTATTGAATGCAGTGATCTCCTTCTACGGGGTCTATTTCATAAGGTTCTCTGTTATCGGTCGTAGAGATTCATCTCTTACCTCCCTTTTCAGATCGACGATATACTCTTATATTTACCATTTCCTCTACTGATTCTCGTTTCAGTACTGGTTTGGCTTTCTACAAACATGTAGATGAGTGTCCTGGGGTAAGTAAGTCTTATTTTCTGTGACACTCTAAGCTATGGTTGGGCACTTTATTTATAAAGTTCTAAATATATGTATTCAAACATTTATTTGCCTTGACTCAGAATGTTCAACTTTCCTTATTTCCAGACAGTCAGTTTCATATTTGGGATTATGCTTTATATTATCATATTTTTTCTTACCTCAAAAATTTGACTTTTTTCCCTGTGGGCTGTTAGGCTCGCGGGGGCTGAAAATGCTTCATTTTATTGCGTCATTCTTGGCGCGGACTTTTTTGGCGCAAAAATTCTTTTCCGTTTCCGGCGTCATACGTGTCGCCGGAAGTTGCGTCATTTTTGACGTTATTTTGCGCCAAAAATGTCGGCGTTCCGGATGTGGCGTCATTTTTGGCGCCAAAAGCATTTAGGCGCCAAATAATGTGGGCGTCTTATTTGGCGCCAAAAAATATGGGCGTCGCTTTTGTCTCCACATTATTTCAGTCTCATTTTTCATTTGCTTCTGGTTGCTAGAAGCTTGATGTTTGGCATTTTTTTCCCATTCCTGAAACTGTCTTATAAGGAATTTGATCTATTTTGCTTTATATGTTGTTTTTTTTCTCTTACATATTGCAAGATGTCTCACGTTGCATCTGAGCCAGAAGATACTACAGGAAAACCACTGCCTGCTGGATCTACCAAAGCTAAGTGTATCTGCTGTAAACTTTTGGTAGCTATTCCTCCAGCTGTTGTTTGTAATAATTGTCATGACAAACTTGTTAAAGCAGATAATATTTCCTTTAGTGATATACCATTGCCTGTTGCAGTTCCCTCAACATCTAAGGTGCAGAATGTTCCTGATAACATAAGAGATTTTGTTTCTGAATCCATAAAGAAGGCTTTGTCTGTTATTTCTCCTTCTAGTAAACGTAAAAAGTCTTTTAAATCTTCTCTCTCTACAGATGAATTTTTAAATGAACACCATCATTCTGATTCTTTGGACTCTTCTGGTTCAGAGGATTCTGTCTCAGAGATTGATGCTGATAAATCTTCATATTTATTTAAGATGGAATTTATTCGCTCTTTACTTAAAGAAGTACTAATTGCTTTAGAAATAGAGGATTCTAGTCCTCTTGATACTAATTCTATACGTTTGGATAAGGTTTTTAAAGCTCCTGCGGTTATTCCAGAAGTCTTTCCTGTTCCTAATGCTATTTCTGCAGTAATTGCTAAGGAATGGGATAAATTGGGTAATTCATTTACTCCTTCTAAACGTTTTAAGCAATTATATCCTGTTCCGCCTGACAGGTTAGAATTTTGGGACAAAATCCCTAAAGTTGATGGGGCTATTTCTACCCTTGCTAAACGTACTACCATTCCTACGTCAGATGGTACCTCGTTTAAGGATCCTTTAGATAGAAAAATTGAATCTTTTCTAAGAAAAGCTTATCTATGTTCAGGTAATCTTCTTAGACCTGCTATATCATTGGCTGATGTTGCTGCAGCTTCAACTTTTTGGTTGGAAACTCTAGCGCAACAAGTAACAAATCGTGATTCTCATGATATTATTATTCTTCTCCAGCATGCTAATAATTTCATCTGTGATGCCATTTTTTGATATTATTAGAGTTGATGTTAGATTTATGTCTCTGGCTATCTTAGCCAGAAGAGCTTTATGGCTTAAGACTTGGAATGCTGATATGGCTTCTAAATCAACTCTACTTTCCATTTCTTTCCAGGGAAACAAATTATTTGGTTCTCAGTTGGATTCTATTATTTCAACTGTTACTGGTGGGAAAGGAACTTTTTTACCACAGGATAAAAAGTCTAAAGGTAAAAACAGGGCTAACAATCGTTTTCGTTCCTTTCGTTTCAACAAAGAACAAAAGCCTGATCCTTCGTCCTCAGGAGCAGTTTCCGTTTGGAAACCATCTCCAGTCTGGAATAAATCCAAGCCTGCTAGAAAGGCAAAGCCTGCTTCTAAGTTCACATGAAGGTACGGCCCTCATTCCAGTTCAGCTGGTAGGGGGCAGGTTACGTTTTTTCAAAGAAATTTGGATCAATTCTGTTCACAATCTTTGGATTCAGAACATTGTTTCAGAAGGGTACAGAATTGGTTTCAAGATGAGACCTCCTGCAAAGAGATTTTTTCTTTCCCATGTCCCAGTAAATCCAGTGAAAGCTCAAGCATTTCTGAATTGTGTTTCAGATCTAGAGTTGGCTGGAGTAATTATGCCAGTTCCAGTTCCGGAACAGGGGATGGGGTTTTATTCAAATCTCTTCATTGTACCAAAGAAGGAGAATTCCTTCAGACCAGTTCTGGATCTAAAATTATTGAATCGTTATGTAAGGATACCAACGTTCAAGATGGTAACTGTAAGGACTATATTGCCTTTTGTTCAGCAAGGGAATTATATGTCCACAATAGATTTACAGGATGCATATCTGCATATTCCGATTCATCCAGATCATTATCAGTTCCTGAGATTCTCTTTTCTAGACAAGCATTACCAATTTGTGGCTCTACCGTTTGGCCTTGCTACAGCTCCAAGAATTTTCACAAAGATTCTCGGTGCCCTTCTGTCTGTAATCAGACAACAGGGTATTGTGGTATTTCCTTATTTGGACGATATCTTGGTACTTGCTCCGTCTTTACATTTAGCAGAGTCTCATACGAATCGACTTGTGTTGTTTCTTCAAGATCATGGTTGGAGGATCAATTTACCAAAAAGTTCTTTGATTCCTCAAACAAGGGTAACCTTTCTGGGTTTCCAGATAGATTCAGTGTCCATGACTTTGTCTTTAACAGACAAGAGACGTCTAAAATTGATTACAGCCTGTCGAAACCTTCAGTCTCAATCATTCCCTTCGGTAGCCTTATGCATGGAAATTCTAGGTCTTATGACTGCTGCATCGGACGCGATCCCCTTTGCTCGTTTTCACATGCGACCTCTTCAGCTCTGTATGCTGAACCAATGGTGCAGGGATTACACGAAGATATATCAATTAATATCTTTAAAACCGATTGTTCGGCACTCTCTAACGTGGTGGACAGATCACCATCGTTTAATTCAGGGGGCTTCTTTTGTTCTTCCAACCTGGACTGTAATTTCAACAGATGCAAGTCTCACAGGTTGGGGAGCTGTGTGGGGATCTCTGACGGCACAAGGAGTTTGGGAATCTCAGGAGGTGAGATTACCGATCAATATCTTGGAACTCCGTGCAGTTTTCAGAGCTCTTCAGTTTTGGCCTCTTCTGAAGAGAGAATCGTTCATTTGTTTTCAGACAGACAATGTCACAACTGTGGCATACATCAATCATCAAGGAGGGACTCACAGTCCTCTGGCTATGAAAGAAGTATCTCGAATTTTGGTTTGGGCGGAATCCAGCTCCTGTCTAATCTCTGCGGTTCATATCCCAGGTGTAGACAATTGGGAAGCGGATTATCTCAGTCGCCAAACGTTGCATCCGGGCGAATGGTCTCTTCACCCAGAGGTATTTCTTCAGATTGTTCAATTATGGGGGCTCCCAGAGATAGATCTGATGGCCTCTCATCTAAACAAGAAACTTCCCAGGTATCTGTCCAGATCCCGGGATCCTCAGGCGGAGGCAGTGGATGCATTATCACTTCCTTGGAAGTATCATCCTGCCTATATCTTTCCGCCTCTAGTTCTTCTTCCAAGAGTAATCTCCAAGATTCTGAGGGAATGCTCGTTTGTTCTGCTAATAGCTCCGGCATGGCCTCACAGGTTTTGGTATGCGGATCTTGTCCGGATGGCATCTTGCCAGCCATGGACTCTTCCGTTAAGACCAGACCTTCTGTCACAAGGTCCTTTTTTCCATCCGGATCTGAAATCCTTAAATTTAAAGGTATGGAGATTGAACGCTTGATTCTTGGTCATAGAGGTTTCTCTGACTCCGTGATTAATACTATGTTACAGGCTCGTAAATCTGTATCTCGAGAGATATATTATAGAGTCTGGAAGACTTATATTTCTTGGTGTCTTTCTCATCATTTTTCTTGGCATTCTTTTAGAATACCGAGAATTTTACAGTTTCTTCAGGATGGTTTAGATAAGGGTTTGTCCGCAAGTTCTTTGAAAGGTCAAATCTCCGCTCTTTCTGTTCTTTTTCACAGAAAGATTGCTATTCTTCCTGATATTCATTGTTTTGTACAAGCTTTGGTTCGTATAAAACCTGTCATTAAGTCAATTTCTCCTCCTTGGAGTTTGAATTTGGTTCTGGGAGCTCTTCAAGCTCCTCCGTTTGAACCTATGCATTCATTGGACATTAAATTACTTTCTTGGAAAGTTTTGTTCCTTTTGGCCATCTCTTCTGCTAGAAGAGTTTCTGAATTATCTGCTCTTTCGTGTGAGTCTCCTTTTCTGATTTTTCATCAGGATAAGGCGGTGTTGCGAACTTCTTTTGAATTTTTACCTAAAGTTGTGAATTCCAACAACATTAGTAGAGAAATTGTGGTTCCTTCATTATGTCCTAATCCTAAGAATTCTAAGGAGAAATCATTGCATTCTTTGGATGTTGTTAGAGCTTTGAAATATTATGTTGAAGCTACGAAATCTTTCCGTAAGACTTCTAGTCTATTTGTTATCTTTTCCGGTTCTAGGAAAGGCCAGAAAGCTTCTGCCATTTCTTTGGCATCTGGGTTGAAATCTTTAATTCATCTTGCCTATGTTGAGTCGGGTAAAATTCCGCCTCAAAGAATTACAGCTCATTCTACTAGGTCAGTATCTACTTCCTGGGCGTTTAGGAATGAAGCTTCGGTTGACCAGATCTGCAAAGCAGCAACTTGGTCCTCTTTGCATACTTTTACTAAATTCTACCATTTTGATGTATTTTCTTCTTCTGAAGCAGTTTTTGGTAGAAAAGTTCTTCAGGCAGCGGTTTCAGTTTGAATCTTCTGCTTATGTTTTTTGTTAAACTTTATTTTGGGTGTGGATTATTTTCAGCAGGAATTGGCTGTCTTTATTTTATCCCTCCCTCTCTAGTGACTCTTGTGTGGAAAGATCCACATCTTGGGTAGTCATTATCCCATACGTCACTAGCTCATGGACTCTTGTTAATTACATGAAAGAAAACATAATTTATGTAAGAACTTACCTGATAAATTCATTTCTTTCATATTAACAAGAGTCCATGAGGCCCACCCTTTTTTTTGGTGGTTATGATTTTTTGTATAAAGCACAATTATTCCAATTCCTTATTTTATATGCTTCGCACTTTTTTTCTTATCACCCCACTTCTTGGCTATTCGTTAAACTGATTTGTGGGTGTGGTGAGGGGTGTATTTATAGGCATTTTAAGGTTTGGGAAACTTTGCCCCTCCTGGTAGGAATGTATATCCCATACGTCACTAGCTCATGGACTCTTGTTAATATGAAAGAAATGAATTTATCAGGTAAGTTCTTACATAAATTATGTTTTTCGTTCACCTTCCATCCATGCGACCTTAGAAATGCCAGTACTAACTCTGTATGAGACTTGGCAGTTTGAAAGCTTGAAGCTTGTATCAGAATGTCGTCTAGGTACGGAGCTACCGCAATTCCTCGCGGTCTTAGTACCGCCAGAAGAGCACCCAGAACCTTTGTGAAGATTCTCGGAGCCGTAGCCAATCCGAATGGAAGAGCTACAAACTCGCTGTCTGGTAATCTCATCTAATGGAGCTGATTCAAGTGTCTCTTCCAGAGACTCAAACCAAAATGCTGCTGCAGCCGTGACAATGCATGCAAGAGGTTGCAATATAAAACCTTGTTGAACAAACATTTTCTTAAGGTAACCCTCTAACTTTTTATCCATTGGATCTGAAAAGGCACAGCTATCCTCCACCGGGATAGTGGTACGCTTAGCTAAAGTAGAAACTGCTCCCTCCACCTTAGGGACCGTTTGCCATAAGTCCCGTGTGGTGGCGTCTATTGGAAACATCTTTCTAAATATCGGAGGGGGTGAGAACGGCACACCGGGTCTATCCCACTCCTTTGTAACAATTTCAGTAAGTCTCTTAGGTATAGGAAAAACGTCAGTACTCGCCGGTACCGCAAAATATTTATCCAACCTACACATTTTCTCTGGTATTGCAACTGTGTTACAATCATTCAGAGCCGCTAACACCTCCCCTAGTAATACACGGAGGTTTTCCAGCTTAAATTTAAAATTTGAAATATCTGAATCCAGTTTGTTTGGATCAGAACCGTCACCCGCAGAATGAAGCTCTCCGTCCTCATGTTCTGCAAATTGTGACGCAGTGTCTGACATGGCCCTAATATTATCAGCGCACTCTGTTCTCACCCCAGAGTGATCACGCTTACCTCTTAGTTCTGGTAATTTAGCCAAAACTTCAGTCATAACAGTAGCCATATCCTGTAATGTGATTTGTAATGGCCGCCCAGATGTACTCGGCGCTACAATATCACGCACCTCCCGAGCGGGAGATGCAGGTACTGACACGTGAGGCGAGTTAGTCGGCATAACTCTCCCCTCGTTGTTTGGTGAAATATGTTCAATTTGTACAGATT
The DNA here is from genome assembly GCF_027579735.1 of Bombina bombina. Classification (NCBI taxonomy): domain Eukaryota; kingdom Metazoa; phylum Chordata; class Amphibia; order Anura; family Bombinatoridae; genus Bombina; species Bombina bombina. The sequence continues at coordinate 803,209,945 of NC_069503.1, forward strand.
GACTTTTATTTAAAGTAGCATCAATACAGTTAGTACATAAATTTCTATTGGGCTCCACTTTGGCTTTAGCACATATAGCACAGATATCTTCCTCTGAATCAGACATGTTTAACACACTAGCAAATAAACTAGCAACTTGGAAATACTTTTCAAGTAATTTACTATAATATGAAAACGTACTGTGCCTATAAGAAGCACAGAAAAAGTTATGACAGTTGAAAATTAATAAACTGAAAAGTTATAGCATCAAATCTTTGTAAAAAAAACACAATTTTAGCAAAGGATTGCTCCCATTAGCAAAGGATAACTAACCCTGATAGCAGAAAAAAAAAAAAAAAAAAAATACAGAAATAAACGTTTTTTTATCACAGTCAACTACAATCTCACAGCTCTGCTGTGAGTGATTACCTCCCTCAAAACAAGTTTTGAAGACCCCTGAGTTCTGTAGAGATGAACCGGATCATGCAGGGAAGACAAACTTCTGACTGAATTTTTTGATGCGTAGCAAAAGTGCCAAAAAAGGCCCCTCTCCCTCACACATAACAGTGAGAGAGATCAGTAAACTGTCATAAATTAAATAAAACGACTGCCAAGTGGAAAAAAATAGTGCCCAAAACATTTTTTCACCCAGTACCTCAGAAAATTAAACGATTTTACATGCCAGCAAAAAACGTTTAACATTAATAAATTGAGTGTTATTAAAAAGCCTGTTGCTAGTCCCTGCAAATTAGGCTAAAGTTTTATGCATACAGTATAATTCCAGTGAAGTGCCATTCCCCAGAATACTGAAGTGTAAAATATACATACATGACAGCCTGATACCAGTTGCTGCTACTGCATTTAAGGCTGAGTTTACATTATATCGGTATGGCAGAATTTTCTCATCAATTCCATTGTCAGAAAATAATAAGCTGCTACATACCTCTTTGCAGATTAATCTGCCCGCTGTCCCCTGATCTGAAGTTTACCTCTCCTCAGATGGCCGAGAAACAGCAATATGATCTTAACTACTCCGGCTAAAATCATAGAAAATTCTACCAGAGAAGGAATAACACACTCCGGTGCTATTATAAAATAACAAACTTTTGATTGAAGGTATGAAACTAAGTATAATCACCACAGTCCTCTCACACATCCTATCTATTCGTTGGGTGCAAGAGAATGACTGGTAATGGCAGTTAGGGGAGGAGCTATATAGCAGCTCTGCTGGGTGAATCCTCTTGCACTTCCTGTTGGGGAGGAGTTAATATCCCATAAGTAATGGATGATCCGTGGACTGGATACACTTAACAAGAGAAATTAGGCTTATTTTTAGCCTTAAAAGACCTATCCTGAGGGAGGGCGTGGCCCTTTCCCCCGGTGATGTCTGAAATAATCTCTTTCAAATCAGGACCAAACAGTGTTTTACCCTTGAAAGGGATGTTAAGCAATTTTGTCTTGGAAGACACATCCGCTGACCAAGACTTTAGCCAAAGCGCTCTGCGCGCCACGATAGCAAACCCTGAATTTTTTGCCGCTAATCTAGCTAATTGCAAAGCGGCATCTAAAATAAAAGAGTTAGCCAATTTAAGTGCTTGAACTCTGTCCATAACCTCCTCATACGAAGATTCTTTATTGAGCGACTTTTCTAGTTCTTCGAACCAGAAACACGCTGCCGTAGTGACAGGAACAATGCATGAAATTGGTTGTAGAAGGTAACCTTGCTGAACAAACATCTTTTTAAGCAAACCCTCTAATTTTTTATCCATAGGATCTTTGAAAGCACAACTATCTTCTATAGGGATAGTAGTGCGTTTGTTTAGAGTAGAAACCGCCCCCTCGACCTTGGGGACTGTCTGCCATAAGTCCTTTCTGGGGTCGACTATAGGAAATAATTTTTTAAATATAGGGGGAGGAACAAAAGGTATGCCGGGCCTTTCCCACTCCTTATTTACTATGTCCGCCACCCGCTTGGGTATAGGAAAAGCATCGGGGGGCACCGGAACCTCTAGGAACTTGTCCATCTTACCTAATTTCTCTGGAATGACCAAATTGTCACAATCATCCAGAGTAGATAATACCTCCTTAAGCAGTGCGCGGAGATGTTCCAATTTAAATTTAAATGTTACAACATCAGGTTCAGCTTGTTGAGAAATTTTTCCTGAATCTGAAATTTCTCCCTCAGACAAAACCTCCCTCCTGGCCCCTTCAGATTGGTGTGAGGGTATGTCAGAACAGTTATCATCAGCGTCCTCTTGCTCTTCAGTGTTTAAAACAGAGCAATCGCGCTTTCTCTGATAAGTAGGCATCTTGGATAAAATAAGAAGAATAGAAAGAGGGCGCCACAATAGCGTGATATCGTCTGGAATGCAGGTACAGATATATGTAGATATTATGCTTACCAGATGGTGTGGCACTGTGCTGTGACCAGTGCAAGAGAGCAGGCTAGCACTTAACAGTGGCTAGTACACTGTAGGAGCCAGGCTCCAAAGGCACTTGTTCTAGTTGAAACTTGGTATCTATCTCCTGCTATCTGGACTTCAGGTTCTGCAGAGGAGTGATCTTATGTGTGTTGTTCAATAGGCATATATGAACCACAACACAGACAACTTCAAATAAAAAAATTTGACTTTTATTTTATGACGCGTTTCTCAACCTGCAAGGGTTGTTTATCTGATGAAACAACCCTTGGAGGTTGAGAAACGCGTCATAAAATAATAGTCAAATTTTTTTATTTGAAGTTGTCTGTGTTGTGGTTCATATATGCCTATTGAACAACACACATAAGATCACTCCTCTGCAAAACCTGAAGTCCAGATAGCAGGAGATAGATACCAAGTTTCAACTAGAACAAGTGCCTTTGGAGCCTGGCTCCTACAGTGTACTAGCCACTGTTAAGTGCTAGCCTGCTCTCTTGCACTGGTAACAGCACAGTGCCACACCATCTGGTAAGCATAATATCTACATATATCTGTACCTGCATTCCAGACGATATCACGCTATTGTGGCGCCCTCTTTCTATTCTTCTTCTATAGTTGTTCCATACTCTCTGGGATCAAGAGGAGCAGCCTGATTCATCATCATCTCTTTCAAGAGGACATCTTTATCCCCTATTTACCACCACTATATGGACAATAAACAGGACTAACACGGTAGACCTGATCTACTATATCCAAAGTATAATATCTAGTTTTAAATTGTATATTGTTTTCCATTACTAACATCAGCGCTCTTTAATATCCCTTTAATGGGATATTTTTTACCTGTATCTTGGATAAAATGTTTGCAATAGAATTATCCATTACAGCCGTTAATTGTTGCATGGTAATAAGTATTGGCGCACTAGATGTACTAGGGGCCTCTTGTGTGGGCAAAACTGGTGTAGACACAGAAGGGGATGATGCAGTATCATGCTTACTCCCCTCATTTGAGGAATCATCTTGGGCAATATCATTATCTGTGGCATCATTGTCCCTACTTTGTTTGGACACTATGGCACAATCATCACATAAATTTAAATGGGGAGAAACCTTGGTTTTCATACATATAGAACATCGCTTATCTGATGGTTCAGACATGTTAAACAGGCTTAAACTTGTCAACAAAGCACAAAAAACGTTTTAAAATAAAACCGTTACTGTCACTTTAAATTTTAAACTGAACATACTTTATTACTGAATATGTGAAAAAGTATGAAGGAATTGTTCAAAATTCACCAAAATTTCACCACAGTGTCTTAAAGCCGTAAAAGTATTGCACACCAAATTTGAAAGCTTTAACCCTTAAAATAACGGAACCGGAGTCGTTTTTACATTTAACCCCTATACAGTCCCAGGAATCTGCTTTGCCGAGACCCAACCAAGCCCAGAGGGGAATACGATACCAAATGACGCCTTCTATAAGCTTTTTCAGTGGTTCTTGGCTCCTCACACATGCATCTGCATGCCTTGCTCTCCAAAAACAACTGCGCATTAGTGGCGCGAAAATGAGGCTCTGCCTATGACTAGAAAAGGCCCCCATCTGAAAAAGGTGTCCAATACAGTGCCTGCCGTTTTTTTAAAACAATCCCCAAGATTATAATAACTATTTAGAGTTATAATCTGCAAAATATGCTTAGCAAAGTAATCGTTTTAGCCCAGAAAAATGTCTACCAGTTTTTTAAGCCCTTATGAAGCCCTTTATTCTTTTACTTAATCTAAGAAAATGGCTTACCGGTCCCCATAGGGGAAATGACAGCCTTCCAGCATTACATAGTCTTGTTAGAAATGTGGCCAGTCATACCTCAAGCAGAAAAGTCTGCCAACTGTTTCCCCCAACTGAAGTTACTTCATCTCAACAGTCCTGTGTGGAAACAGCCATCGATTTTAGTAACGTTTGCTAAAATCATCTTCCTCTTACAAACAGAAATCTTCATCTCTTTTCTGTTTCAGAGTAAATAGTACATACCAGCACTATTTTAAAATAACAAACACTTGATTGAAGGATAAAAACTACATTTAAACACCAAAAAACTCTTAACCATCTCCGTGGAGATGTTGCCTGTGCAACGGCAAAGAGAATGACTGGGGTAGGCGGAGCCTAGGAGGGATCATGTGACCAGCTTTGCTGGGCTCTTTGCCATTTCCTGTTGGGGAAGAGAATATCCCACAAGTAAGGATGACGCCGTGGACCGGACACACCTATGTTGGAGAAAAGTTATACTCCGCTGCAGCCCAGCTGCAGGAAAAAAAAATGAAGAAATGAACAGCAACCAATCAGCATCAGCAGTGCTGAGGTCATGAACTCTTTTACTGTGATCTCATGAGATTTCACTTGACTCATGAGATTTCACAGCAAACTTCCTTTAAACTGAATAGGGAAATAAGATGAGAGTGCACGTAAGCTCGCCCCTTCCGCTGTCCCGGGACAGACATACTGATTTGCTGCTTAGAAATCCTTTACAATGGAATGTGGCTACTGAGGAACATTTGAGGTAAAATATCTTTCTTTTTTACATAGAGATGCTCAGGTGATATTTCTAGTCAGCTTTTTACAGCTATGCTGCATCACTTTCAAGTGTTTAAACATTTGGGTATTATGGCCCTTTAAGAAAAATGTACACAGTGCAGCCAGAGCACAGCTCTGTTTGAAGAGAATAGTCTAATGTGGAGCAGCACTACAAAGTTCAAGTGCTAACAGTTCCTGCATGTGTCCTGTTCTTTCTGCAGACATGCTGCATTTTCTTCGATGACATCTCACATCACTGTATGTTCTGCCTTGGGGCACATCATCTCAGCCTAGTTTGAATAATCTGGTGCAGAGGTGATATGGTGCTATATACTGAGATTCTGTGAGTTAAATCAGTCACATAGGTGATTCAAATGAATCTATGCTAAGCTCCTTCAATCCGGGAGCTGAATTAATTTATATCTATCTATAAACTACAAACCACTGCTAAGTATGAGGTTATAGGCTGACAAGCAATTTAAAACATGGAGATAAGCTCCATTAGAGGGGGGCCTTTAATGAAACTTATCTCCATGTTTTAAATTGCTTGTCTAACAGCCTATAACCTCATACTTAGCAGTGGTTTGTAGTTTATAGATATAAATTAATGGCAATTGTGTATATGAATTGTAATGACTATCACCTCATTGTCTTAATATGTGCCAATAAAAGCTATGTTTTACTTTTAGTGGTAATATGATTTAGCTATAATCTATAAAAACATAATTTATGCTTACCTGATTAATTTATTTCTCTTGTAGTGTAGTCAGTCCACGGGTCATCCATTACTTAGGGAATATATCTCTTCCTAACAGGAAGCTGCAAGAGGATCACCCAAGCAGAGCTGCTATATAGCTCCTCCCCTCACATGTCATTCAGTCATTCGACCAAAACCAGACAAGAAAGGAGAAACCATAGGGTGCAGTGGTGACTGGAGTTTAATTAAAATTTAGATCTGCCTTAAAGACAGGGCGGGCCGTGGACTGACTACACTACAAGAGAAATAAATTTATCAGGTAAGCATAAATTATGTTTTCTCTTGTTAAGTGTAGTCAGTCCACTGGTCATACATTACTTATGGAATACCAATACCAAAGCTAAAGTACACGGATGAAGGGAGGGACAAGGCAGGAACCTTAAACAGAAGGAACCACTGCCTGAAGCACCTTTCTCCCAAAAATAGCCTCCGAAGAAGCAAAAGTGTCAAATTTGTAAAATTTTGAAAAAGTGTGAAGTGAAGACCAAGTTGCAGCCTTGCAAATCTGTTCAACAGAGGCCTCATTTTTAAAGGCCCAGGTGGAAGCCACAGCTCTAGTAGAATGAGCTGTAATCCTTTCAGGAGGCTGCTGTCCAGCAGTCTCATAGGCTAAACGTATTATGCTACGAAGCCAAGAAGAGAGAGAGGTAGCCGAAGCCTTTTGACCTCTTCTCTGTCCAGAGTAAACGACAAACAGGGAACAAGTTGGACGAAAATCTTTAGTTGTCTGCAAATAGAACTTCAGGGCAAGGACTACGTCCAGATTATGCAAAAGTCGTTCCTTCTTTGAAGAAGGGTTAGGACACAGTGATGGAACAACAATCTCTTGATTGATATTCCTGTTAGTAACTACCTTAGGTAAGAACCCAGGATTAGTACAAAGAACTACCTTGTCTGAATGAAAAATCAGATAAGGAGAATCACAATGTAAGGCAGATAACTCGGAGACTCTTCGAGCCGAGGAAATAGCCATCAAAAACAGAACCTTCCAGGATAACAGCTTGATATCAATGGAATGAAGGGGTTCAAATGGAACGCCTTGAAGAACGTTAAGAACTAAGTTTAAGCTCCACGGCGGAGCAACAGTCTTAAACACAGGCTTAATCCTAGCTAAAGCCTGACAAAAAGCCTAAACGTCTGGAACTTCTGCCAGACGTTTGTGTAAAAGAATAGACAGAGCAGAAATCTGTCCCTTTAACGAACTAGCAGATAAGCCCTTTTCTAAACCCTCTTGTAGAAAAGACAATATCCTAGGAATCCTAACCTTACTCCATGAGTAACTCTTGGATTCGCACCAATATAAATATTTACGCCATATCTTATGGTAAATTCTTCTGGTAACAGGCTTCCTAGCCTGTATTAAGGTATCAATAACCGACTCCGAGAAGCCACGCTTTGATAGAATCAAGCGTTCAATCTCCATGCAGTCAGCCTCAGAGAAATTAGATTTGGATGGTTGAAAGGACCCTGAATTAGAAGGTCCTGTCTCAGAGGCAGAGACCACGGTGGGCAGGACGACATGTCCACTAGGTCTGCATACCAGGTCCTGCGTGGCCACGCAGGCGCTATCAGAATCACCGAAGCTCTCTCCTGTTTGATCTTGGCAATCAAACGAGGAAGCATCGGAAATGGTGGAAACACATAAGCCATTTTGAAGACCCAAGGGGCTGTCAGAGCATATATCAGCACCGCTCCCGGGTCCCTGGATCCGTAACAAGGAAGCTTGGCGTTCTGGCGAGACGCCATGAGATCCAGATCTGGTTTGCCCCAACAATGAATCAGTTGAGCAAAGACCTCCGGATGAAGTTCCCACTCCCCCGGATGAAAAGTCTGGCGACTTAGAAAATCCGCCTCCCAGTTCTCCACGCCTGGGATGTAAATCGCTGACAGGTGGCAAGAGTGAGACTCTGCCCAGCGAATTATCTTTGAGACTTCCAACATCGCTAGGGAACTTCTGGTTCCCCCTTGATGGTTGATGTAAGCCACAGTCGTGATGTTGTCCCACTGAAATCTGATGAACCTCAGAGTTGCTAACTGAGGCCAAGCTAGGAGAGCATTGAATATTGCTCTTGATTCCAGAATATTTATTGGGAGGAGTTTCTCCTCCTGAGCCCATAGTCCCTGAGCCTTCAGGGAGTTCCAGACTGCGCCCCAGCCTAGAAGGCTGGCGTCTGTTGTTACAATCGTCCAATCTGGCCTGCGAAAGGTCATCCCCTTGGACAGATGTGGCCGAGAAAGCCACCATAGAAAAGAATCTCTGGTTTCTTGATCTAGATTTAGCAGGGGGGACAAATCTGAGTAATCCCCATTCCACTGACTTAGCATGCACAATTGCAGCGGTCTGAGATGCAGGCGCGCAAATGGTACTATGTCCATTGCCGCTACCATTAAGCCGATTACTTCCATGCACTGAGCTACTGACGGGTGTGGAATGGAATGAAGGACACGGCAAGCATTTAGAAGTTTTGATAACCTGGCCTCCGTCAGGTAAATTTTCATCTCTACAGAATCTATAAGAGTCCCTAGAAAGGGAACCCTTGTAAGTGGTAATAGAGAACTCTTTTCCACGTTCACCTTCCACCCATGTGACCTCAGAAATGCCAGAACTATCTCTGTATGAGACTTGGCAGTTTGAAAACTTGACGCTTGTATCAGAATGTCGTCTAGGTACGGAGTCACCGCTATGCCTCGCAGTCTTAGTACCGCCAGAAGTGAGCCCAGAACTTTTGTAAAGATTCTTGGAGCCGTAGCTAATCCGAAGGGAAGAGCTACAAACTGGTAATGCCTGTCTAGGAAAGCAAATCTTAGGTACCGATAATGATCCTTGTGAATCGGTATGTGAAGGTAGGCATCCTTTAAGTCCACTGTGGTCATGTACTGACCCTCTTGGATCATGGGAAGGATGGTTCGAATAGTTTCCATTTTGAATGATGGAACTCTTAGGAATTTGTTTAGGATTTTTAAGTCCAAGATTGGTCTGAAGGTTCCCTCTTTCTTGGGAACCACAAATAGATTTGAATAGAATTCATGCCCGTGTTCCGTCCGCGGAACTGGGTGGATCACCCCCATTAGTAAGAGGTCTTGTACACAGCGTAGAAACGCCTCTTTCTTTATTTGGTTTGCTGATAACCTTGAAAGATGAAATCTCCCTCGTGGAGGAGAAGTTTTGAAGTCCAGGAGATATCCCTGAGATATGATCTCCAACGCCCAGGGATCCTGGACACCTCTTGCCCAAGCCTGGGCGAAGAGAGAAAGTCTGCCCCCCACTAGATCAGTTTCCGGATAGGGGGCCCTCTCTTCATGCTGTTTTGGGGGCAGCAGCAGGTTTCTTGGCCTGCTTGCCCTTGTTCCAGGACTGGTTAACTTTCCAGCCCTGTCTGTAACGAGCAACAGCTCCTTCCTGTTTTGGAGCGGAGGAAGTTGATGCTGCTCCTGCCTTGAAGTTACGAAAGGCACGAAAATTAGACTGTTTGGCCTTTGATTTGGCCCTGTCCTGAGGTAGAGCATGGCCCTTACCTCCCGTAATGTCAGCTATAATTTCTTTCAAGCCGGGCCCGAATAAGGTCTGCCCTTTGAAAGGAATATTAAGCAATTTAGATTTAGAAGTCACGTCAGCTGACCAGGATTTAAGCCATAGCACTCTGCGCGCTTGGATGGCGAATCCGGAGTTCTTAGCCGTAAGTTTGGTTAAATGTACGACGGCATCAGAAACAAATGCGTTAGCTAGCTTAAGTGCTTTAAGCTTGTTCATAATTTCATCCAATGGAGCTGTGCGAATGGCCTCTTCCAGAGACTCAAACCAGAATGCCGCCGCAGCAGTGAGAGGCGCAATGCATGCAAGGGGCTGTAAGATAAAACCTTGTTGAACAAACAAACATTTTCTTAAGGTAACCCTCTAATTTCTTATCCATTGGATCTGAAAAGGCACAACTATCCTCCACCGGGATAGTGGTACGCTTAGCTAAAGTAGAAACTGCTCCCTCCACCTTAGGGACCGTCTGCCATAAGTCTCGTGTGGTGGCGTCTATAGGAAACATTTTCCTAAATATGGGAGGAGGGGAAAAAGGCACACCAGGTCTATCCCACTCCTTGCTAATAATCTCTGTAAGCCTTTTAGGTATAGGAAACACGTCAGTACACACCGGTACCGCATAGTATCTATCCAACCTACATAATTTTTCTGGAATTGCAACCGTGTTACAATCATTCAGAGCCGCTAATACCTCCCCTAGCAATATGCAGAGGTTCTCAAGCTTAAATTTAAAATTAGAAATCTCTGAATCCAGTCTCCCTGGATCAGATCCGTCACCCACAGAATGAAGCTCTCCGTCTTCATGTTCTGCAAACTGTGACGCAGTATCTGACATGGCTCTCACCTCATCCGCGCGCTCTGTCCTTAACCCAGAGCTATCGCGCTTGCCTCTTAATTCTGGCAATTTAGATAATACTTCTGTCATAACAGTAGCCATGTCTTGCAAAGTGATTTGTAAGGGCCTCCCTGATGTACTTGGCGCCACAAAATCACGCACCTCCTGAGCGGGAGGCGAAGGTACTGACACGTGAGGAGAGTTAGTCGGCATAACTTCCCCCTCGTTGTCTGGTGATAATTTCTTTACATGTAAAGATTGACTTTTATTTAAAGTAACATCAATGCAATTAGTACACAAATTTCTATTGGGCTCCACATTGGCCTTTAAACATAGTGAACAAAGAGATTCATCTGAGTCAGACATGTTTAAACAGACTAGCAATGAGACTAGCAAGCTTGGAAATACTTTTCTAAATAAATTTACAAGCAATATAAAAAACGCTACTGTGCCTTTAAGAAGCACAAAAAGCTGTCACAGTTGAAATAACAATGAACCAAAATAGTTATAGCAACCAATTTTTCACAGTAAATGTATTAAGTTAGCAAAGGATTGCACCCACCAGCAAATGGATGATTAACCCCTTAATACCCAAAAACGGATAACAATTTAATAATTAACGTTTTTAACATAGTCAAAACACACTGTCACAGGTCTGCTGTGACCGATTACCTCCCTCAAAATGAATTTTGAAGACCCCTGAGCTCTCTAGAGACGATCTGGATCATGGAGGATGAAGTAGACAGATTGTGACTGAATTTTTACTGCGCAAAAAAGTGCTAAAATAGGCCCCTCCCACTCATATTACAACAGTGGGGAAGCTCAGATAACTGTTTCTATGCAGAAAACAAAGATGGCCATGTGGTAAAAATCATGCCCCAATAAGTTTTATCACCAAGTACCTCACAAAAAACGATTAACATGCCATTAAACGTTTTGAACATACATTTTAAAAGTTATGAAGTGTTATTAATAAGCCTGCTACCAGTCGCTTTTACTGCAGTTAAGGCTCATACATTATTTCAGTATTAATAGTATTTTCAGAGTCAATTCCATTCCTTAGAAAAATACATTCAGTGTACACACACTCATCAGCCTAATACCAGTCGCTATCACTGCATTTAAGGCTGAACTTAGGTTACATTGGTATCAGCAGTATTTTCTCAGTCAATTCCATTCCTCAGAAAAATAATTTACTGCACATACCTCATTTGCAGGGGGGCCCTGCATGCTATTCCCCTTTTCTGAAGTTACCTCACTCCTCAGATGAGAACAGCCAGTGGATCTTAGTTACGTCTGCTAAGATCATAGAAAACGCAGGCAGATTCTTCTTCTAATGCTGCCTGAGAACAAACAGCACACTCCGGTGCCATTTAAAATAACAAACTTTTGATTGAAGAAATAAACTAAGTTAAAAAACACCACAGACCTCTCACAGCGACCTATCTTTAGTTAGGCTGCAAGAGAATGACTGAATATGACATGTGAGGGGAGGAGCTATATAGCAGCTCTGCTTGGGTGATCCTCTTGCAGCTTCCTGTTAGGAAGAGATATATTCCATAAGTAATGGATGACCCGTGGACTGACTACACTTAAGAGAAAGGTGTACAACAACTTTCTTTTGTCAAGGTCTTTTTGATTTACTTATCCAAGTAAAAACTTTCTAGTTAACTACACCCCTCCACATTTGTGCAGGGTTATACTATAGCTAAAAACCATTCACCTGCCATTTACTATATACTAGAGCTAAAAACCATTCACCTGCCATTTCTGTGTATTCCAAGAATTATATTAGTGTCATACCATTTGATAACCTCTATTTGGCTCAGAAGTCTCCTGTCCCTCAATGACTCCACGTTGCATTCCAGGAAGAAGTTTATTAAAGTAGGCTTCTAATTGGCCATCATAAAATTCTTCATCATCAAGATCATCTATTAAAAACAAAGATTATAAATGTAGTAAACTGTATTTCTTAAACAATTACAGTAAAATACAACTGCAAAAGAGGTAATTAATAGGGTGACCATATTGCCGCTTTAAAAAGGGACACATGAAAAATACATGTCAGGGTTTTTATACAAAACATTTCTTTAAACAGCCCTGAAAACAGCAGACATATGTATCTTTCATGTGTGTTCCTTTTTAAGCGGCAATATGGTCACGCTACCAATATCAACACTCAAGGGAGCCATGCCTGTATCCAATAATATGCACACTAGTTTTTAGCTAAAAGTATGCTTCCTGTACCTAAAACCATTGTAACTACTAGTCCTTGTTTTAGTGTACAACAATAACCCCAGTGTAATGTCCCTTTACAGGGATATTTTGGTAAAGATGAAATACTATAACACCAAACTGTATTGCACAATATTTTTCTTATTTTGTCTGAGGCAAGAAATCATTTGAATCACTTTAAACAATATAATTGGGGAGGACTCCTATTAACCACCCATATCCTTATATATTACTATTGCAATTTTTTTATTTGTGTATTATTTAGTTTATCACTTTTTATTGTCACTTCTATACATTGAGCTACAGAAGGCTAACCAGTGGACTGTAACGAGCGGCAGGAAGACAAGTGCTTGACAACACTGATTTGTCAGGAAGATCTGCATGGAAACAATCAAAAAAATCTTTCCCAGATTTTTCTTCCCACCATGAGAACGAAGGAGACAAAGAAGTAAGTCTGTGTGAGATGCCTGAACCAAAATGTCATCCAGGTAGAGTGCCACAGCGATTCTTCGCGATCTAGCTACAGCAAGAAGAGCTCTGAACACCTTTGTAAAGATCATTGGAGCAGTAGCTAGACCAAATGGAAGATTTATAAAATGGTAACGATTGTCCAGAAAGGAAAAATTGCAGGAATTGTAACCTGCAGATAAGTGCCCTTCAGGTCTACAGTAGTCATGAATTGGCCTTCCCGGACTAAAGGAAGGAGGGATCTGATAGACTCCATCTTGAAGCAGGAAAGCTTCATAAATTTGTTGAGACACTATGTCTAGAATGGGGTGAAACGTTCCTTTTTTTGGGAACTACAAAGAGGTTTGAATAAAAACACTTGACCCCTTTCTGAGGGGGGTACTGTGAAAATTACTCCTAGGGAGGAAAGCTCCTGGACGCAATTAAAAAAAACACAAACAAAAAAACCAGACTGAATTCTTCTCTGGTCTTGAAGAAAGCCTTGACAGAATGAACTGCACCATGGAGGGTGAGAACGAAAACCTTTTCTGTTCCTCTGGAAAACTACGTCCAAGACCCAGGGACCCGGTACATCCTGAAACCAAGTGTCCAGAAAAAAAGGAGTCTGCCCCCTATACAATCCGATCTTAGATCGGGGAATGCCCCTTCATGCAGACTTATTGCCAGAGGAAGTCGGCTTCTGATGCTGAAGTGGTTTCCTTCAGATTCAAGCTTGATCATCTCTGTGTTTTACTAAAGGAGGTTTTAGCTAGCTTGGACGACTGATACGCCTATCGTTGTCAATCCTAAGAAGTCAAGTAAAATAAATAGATACTTTGATGTTCCCTCTCCTGGGGAGGTGTTCCCAGTGCCAGACCATGCCATTGAGATTATTACCCGGGAATGGGAGAGGCCAGGAATACCCTTTTTCCCCTCCTCTGTCTTGAGAAAGATCTTCCCAGTCGCAGACTCCATCAAGGAGTCGTGGAAAAGCAAAGTGGAAGGAGTAATTTCTACTTTGATTAAGATAACTACTATCCCTATTGAAGATAGTAGTTCTTTCAAGGATCCTATGGATAAAAAGCTGGAGGCCTTTTTAAAAAAAGATGTATACTCATCAAGGGTTGCAATGGCAACCGGTAACCAGTGCGGTAGCCTAATGGTTTAATGCTTTGTCCGAGTCCCTGCAAGCTGAAAAACTACTTTGGAGGAAATTCAGGATAGGATAAAGGCTCTAAAGTTAGCCAATTCCTTCATCACTGACGCTTCTTTGCAGGTCATTAAGTTGGGGGCCAAAATATATGACTTTGATATCTTGGCGCGTAGAGCACTGTGTCTTAAATCTTGGTGTGCTGATGTTTCTCCCAAACATAAGCTTTTGGCAATCCCTTAACAAGGGAAAGACCTTGTTCGGGCCGGCATTGGCAGAAATTATTTCAGATATCACAGGTGGTAAAAGGATCTTTTCTGCCGCAGGACAAGTTTAACAAGATGAAGGGACGTCAGTCTAATTTTCGTTCCTTTCGTAACTTCAGAGGTAAGCCTTTCCCTGCCTCTACCAAAAAGGAACAGTCCAAGCCCTCTTGGAAGCCTAGTCAGTCTTAGAACAGGGGGAAGCAATCCAAGAAACCCGCAGCTGAATCCAAGTCAGCATGAAGGGGTTGCCCCCGATCCAGGATCAGATAAAGAGGGGGGGCAGGCTGTTTCAGTTTGGGCAGGCTTGGAAGCGGAAAGTCATAGACCCATGGGCAGTAGACATTGTTTCTTAGGGGGAACAAGTTAGAGTTCAAGACTTTTCCTCCCAGAGGCAGGTTCCACCTCTCAAGATTATCTGTAGACCAGATAAAAAGAGAGGCGTTCTTGAAATGTGTGCAGGACATTTCCCTCTAGGGAGTGATAGTGCCTGTCGCAAGCCAGGAACAGGATCTCTGGTTTTACTAAAACCTGTTTGCGGTTTCCAAAAAAGAGGGAACTTTAAGGCCCATTCTAGATTTAAAGCTTCTAAACAAGTTCCTCAGAGTGCCGTCCTTCAAGATGGAGGACTATCCGCTCCATTCTGCCACCAATTCAAGAAGGTCAATTAATGACAATAGAGCTGAAGGATGCGTACCTGCACTTTCCCATTCACAGGGATCATCACAAATAAATGAGGTTTGCCTATCTAGACAAACATTTTCAATTTGTAGCTTTTCCGTTTGGCCTTGCCACAGCTCCCAGAATTTTATTTAAAGGTCCTGGGAGCTCTATTGGCAGTAATTTGGTCTCTGGGAATTGCAGTGGCGCCTTATCTGAACGACAACACTAGCAGAATCTCATACAAGGATCTTGTTGGAGTTTCTTCATTCCCACAGTTGGAAGATCAATAGCATGGAGGTAATCGGGTTGATGGTGGCTTCCATGGACACAGTTCAGTTTGCACGGTTCCATTTGAGACCTTTGCAGCTATGCATTGTCACTCAGTGGAACGGGGATTATACAGATCTCAGAGAATAGTTCTGGACCAATCAACAAGGGACTCTCTACCGTGGTGGCCATCTCAAGAACATCTGTCCCAGGGGACGTGTTTTCAGATACCTTCTTGGGTAATTGTGACCACAAATGCCAGCCTGTCGGGTTGGGGAGCAGTCTGGGACTCGTTGAAGGCGTAGGGACTTTGGTCTCGGGAGGAATCTGCTCTCCCCATAAACATTCTGGAGTTGAGAGCGATCTTCAATGCCTTGTTGCCTTGGCCCCAAGCTGGCTTTAGCCCGGGCTATCAGGTTCCACACGGACAACATAACCTCAGTGGCCTACATCAACCACCAAGGGGGAACTCAAAGTGCCCTAGCCATGAGGGAGGAGGCCCGGATCATCCAGTCGGCTGAGGCTCAAAATTGCTGTCTCTCATCCACATTCCATGAGTGGAAAATTGGGAAGCAGGTTTTCTGAGCAGACAGACTTTCCACCCCGGGAGTGGGAACCCCATCCGGAAGTGTTCTCCAGGTTAACAACCAAATGGGGGTTACCAGAATTGGATCTGATGGCGTCTCGTCAGAACACCAAGCTCCCAAAGTACGGTTCGAGGTCGAGAGATCCTCAAGACTTTCTGATAGATGCCCTGGCAGTTCCTTGGAACTTCAGTCTGGCATCTCTCTTTCCTCCATTTGCTCTCCTTCCGCGAGTCATTGCTCGAATCAAGCAGGAGAGAGCATCAGTGATTCTGATCGCTCCTGCATGGTCTTGCAGGATCTGGTTGAAAATCTAGTAGAGATGTCACCCCTACCTCCGTGGAGACTACCTCTCAGGAAGGACATTCTGATCCAGGGGCCCTTCATCCAAATCTCGTTTCTCTGAAGCTGACTGCTTGGAGATTGAACCTTTGATTTTAGCCAAGTGTGGATTTTCTGAAGCGGTCATTGAGACCATGGTTCAAGCTCATAAACCTGTCACTTGGAAGATTTACCATAAGATATGGCGGAAATATCTTTATTGGTGTGAGTCTAAAGGATTTTAAAGGATCTAATATTTTCTTCAGGAAGGCCTCGAGAAGGGGTTATCTGCGAGTACCCTCAAAGGGCAGATTTCTGAGTGTACCATTCTGCTGCACAAGCGTCTGGCGGATGTACAATCCTTTTCTCAGGCCCTGGTCAGAATCAGGCCAGTGTTTAAATCAGTTGCTCCTCCTTGGAGCCTTAATCTTTTTCTTAAAGTTTTGCAGCCGGCTCCGTTTGAGCCTATGCATTCCTTAGATATTAAGTTATTATCTTGGAAAGTTTTGTTTCTTACTGCTATCTCTTTTGTTCAGAGGGTTTCTGATCTCTCAGCATTGCAGTGTGATTCTCCTTATCATATATGTCATGCTGATAAGGCAGTTCTCCATACCAGATTTGGTTTTCTTCCTAAGGTTGTTTCTGTGGAACCTGTCCTGTGAAACTGCTGTATGGTCTTGCCCACCGTGCTGCAGTTCAGTTTCAGGGTCTTGGTAATCTTATAGCCTAGGCCAACTTTAAGCAGAGCAACAATTCTTTTTTTCAAAGAGTTCTGTGCCATGTTGAACTTCCAGTGACCAGTATGAGAGAGTGTGAGAGAAATAACACCAAATTTAACACACCTGCTCCCCATTCATAACTGAGACCTTGTAACACTAACTAGTCACATGACACAGGGGAGAGAAAATGGCTAATTGGGCCCAATTTGTACATTTACACTTAAGGGTGTACTCACTTTTGCTACCAACGGCTTTGACATTGATGGCTGTGTGTTGAATTATTTTGAGGGGACAGCAAATTTACACTGTTATACAGGCTGTACACTCAATACTTTACATTGTAGCAAAGTATCATTTCTTCAATGTTGTCACATGAAAAAATATAATAAAATATTTACAAAAATGTGAGGGGTGTACTCACTTTTGTGATATAGATATAGTAAGCCATCTGAAAATCCGGACCCGGTGTATATCCACTTGGATCGTCAGAAAAAAGAAGCAAGAACTGGAGAATACATCCAAACACCTTTACTGTGTATAAGCAGATCACATAATGTTTCGGCCCCTCACCGAGGAGTTAGTCACATGTACAAACATTTCAGTCTTTTTCGTCTTGCAGACAAGACTGTCCTTTCTACCAAATTGGGATTCTTCCTGCAGTGGTTTTGGAACGCAATTTCATTCGATTTTGCCGCTCTTTCTTTGGGTTCTCTCTCCACTTGGATGTAGTTCGTGCTCTAGAAATTTATTGTCAGACTACCAAGTTTTCCGTAATTCTTCTGCCCTTTTTGTAGTCTTTGCTAGCAGACGCAGGATCTGACAGCTTTGTCCTCTACTCTTTCCTTTTGATTGAGAAGTATCATTCAGTTGACTTATGAGACAGCTGGGCAACAGCCTCATGAGAGGATTACAGCTCTTTCTTCTCTGGCTTTTTTCGACGAGGCTTCTGTGGAGATAATTTGCAAGGTGGCAACTTGGTCCTCGTTACATACTTTTACCAAGTTCTACAGATTGATGTTTTTTGCCTCAGCTGAGGCTTCCTTTGAGAGAAGTGTTTTTCAAGTGGTGTGCCTCAGTTTAGGTCCAACTGCCTTATTTCTCCTTCCCTTTCCATTCTGTGTTCTCTTGCTTGGGTATTTGTTCCCACTAGTAATTAGAATGGATTTGTGGACTCCATGCCATTGGAAAGAAAATAAAATGTATGCTTACCTGATAAATTATTTTCTTTACCCACCCTTGTTTAAATAGGACGGCTTAATTGGTTTGTTTTTTTCTAAACTTCAGGCACCTCTATACCCTTGGTATCACCTTCTCTTTCCGTATTCTCTCGACTGAATGACTG
The DNA here is from genome assembly GCF_027579735.1 of Bombina bombina. Lineage (NCBI taxonomy): Eukaryota > Metazoa > Chordata > Amphibia > Anura > Bombinatoridae > Bombina > Bombina bombina. The sequence goes on from NC_069503.1 coordinate 803,228,025, forward strand.
TGGGTTATGGGAAGTGGGAGGGATACTTATAGCTTTTGCTGGGGTGTTCTTTGCCTCCTCCTGGTGGCCAGGAGTTGAATTCCCATTAGCAATTAGAATGGATTTGTGGACTCTCCATGCCAGGAAAGAAAAAAAAATTATCAGGTAAGCATAAATTTGGTTTCCATGCTTCATTATCACAATTTTCTCAGATTAAAATCACCAATTAAGGGTGTGTCTAAGTGGCGGCCATGACAAGTTGCAATATCAGAAGCTCTGGGCAGAGCTGGATAATTCTCAAATTATTGCCAGATAAACACAGTATCCTTGGATGACAAGATCATTTATAAACTGTACTATACTCTGCTGAGCTGTCTAGTACCAAAAATTACTGAAAATATGATTCCCGAGTACTAATCTGGACTGTCGAGGCCTCCGGTAGCAGCCTACCTACGAGACCTAAGATGCGCAAAGCATTAACTAGACAAATAACAAATACAGACAAATCTACTTAAAAGGGATATAATACTCATATGCTAAATAACTTGAAACTGATGCAGTATAACTGTAAAAAGCTGACAGGAAAATATCACCTGAGCATCTCTATGTAAAAAAGGAAGATATTTTACCTCACAATCTCCTCAGCTCAGCAGAGTAAGTTCTGTGTAAAAAGTTATACTCAGCTGTTCCCAGTTGCAGGTAAAAAAAAAAAAAAAAAAAAAAAAATGAAGAAATGAACAGCAGCCAATCAGCATCAGCAGTGCTGAGGTCATGAACTCTTTTACTGTGATCTCATGAGATTTCACTTAACTCTCATGAGATTTCATAGTAAGCTGAATAGGGAAATAATATGAGAGTGCACGAGGCTCATCCCCTAAGATGTCCCAGAAAATGCTGCTTAGAAATCCTTTACAATGGGAGGTGGCTAATGAGGAACTTTTGAGGTAAAATATCTTTCTTTTTTACATAGAGATGTTCAGGAGATATTTTCTAGCTTTTTACAGCTATACTGCATCACTTTCAAGTGTTTAAACATTTGGGTAGTATGGCCCTTTAATGTTCTTTAAAGGGATATTACCAGCCAAAATATTAAACGTTTATTCAAATTCATTCTTTTTGTTTCATTAATTAAAATTTTATTATCTTGATATTGGAATACAAGCTTTTTAAAGTTGATAGTCACTGTGCAAGAGTCTTATAAACTAAATTTAGGGCTAGATTGCAAGTCGATCAATACATTTTTATTTTCAAATATTTATTTCAATAACAAACTTATATTTTCTATTAAATTTGTGTATATGAGTAATATTTAAATACGTTTTACATGTGTTTTGTGAAACTTATTACCCTAACACTTTACTTCAGGTAGAATATCTACATCAGCGCCAACTGTCACCTGTAGGCCCGGGAAAGGTGAATCCTAGCTATCACCAATAGAGAGTAGCAACAGAGAATGGGATTCCCAGGCGCCAACTGACGGAGGCTAGGTGTATGTATCGAAAAGGTTAAAGATTAAATTTATTACTACATAAAATAAAAATGAAAAAAACAGTACAATTTCTAAAACATATTACAATGCGATATCATGGATCCACGACTATCAGTTATACAGTGTAGTGGTGGGTCTAATCAACCCTATGTAAACAATGGCTTAAACAATAAATACAATATAAAATAGCAATGAATTAGTTGGGTTCAGTCACTTCTGCAAGAGCAGGTATAATTCATATATTGTGTATTAGCAGAGTGTCCACGGAGTGGACGTCACTAATACACGGAGGCTAATTTGGCGTATTATTGTTAATATATCTAATTTATTTTTTAGAATATCTATATCAATGACTTACTATCATCATATAGTAGCCTAAATGTAATAGGAATCTCATTAAAGAGAGTAATTCACAAAAAAACTCAGCAGCGAAACCGGAAGTACTGAAGATATCAGACATCCGGTCATCTATAGGAGACTGCTATAAAAGACCATCAGTGAATACGAGTAACCAGTCTTGATAAAGGCCTAGGAGGGCCAAAACACGTAGACCTGCACTGGTAAGCCTGATTCCATTGAAGTAAACATTTCTAAACTTGCTACATATTGTGTTTTATTTTTTCTTTACAGGAATACATTTTTTCATCATTATTTCTTCCATCATGGTTTTCCCCGCTCTGTAAGTGAACGCCTCACTAGGAGACAAGGTCTCATCACTTCCTAACATTTGGACATGTTCAATTGGAGCTTTTTTGTTCACCTACATATTGTATCACATTAATTTTGGGTACAGATTTTCATCAATTGACATTTAACAGATTTTTCTTTCTTCGATTTTTCCTTTTTTGCATTTTTTCACATTTAATAACACTTTTTTATCAAGATATTTTTTACACTGGGTACCATCCCCTTTTGTTTTTAATTTTTCACAATTTTCCACAATCCAGCTGATTTATCTTCACATTTCTTACTTTTGGATTATCATTTGGGACACATTGTTTTGGACACACAATTTTAAATCCTGTTTGGATTTTTTACTCCATCACGATTTATTTGAAGCAACCACTGTCTTTTGTTGGACACTTAACTAGGACACTGCTCCGTGGACACTCTGCTAATACACAATATATGAATTCTACCTGCTCTTGCAGAAGTGACTGAACCCAACTAATTCATTGCTATTTTATATTGTATTTATTGTTTAAGCCATTGTTTACATAGGGTTGATTAGACCCACCACTACACTGTATAACTGATAGTCGTGGATCCATGATATCACTTTACTTCAGGTCTCAGCTTGCACTTAATCTCCTAGTGGTATTTTTCCCTCAAGCACATATGAGCGATGTTTAGTACGGTCACAATATCCATTGAAAGCATAGGGAGCGTTAAAGAGATGTTTAATGCAGTAAACCTTTTCTGGTAAATATGGGCTTGATAAAGTGATACCAGTTTTTTTAGTATCTGTTCTATACCAGTGTTTCTCAACTCCAGACCTCAAGTACCCTTAACAGGCAAGATTTTCATGATATCTTTACTAGAGCACAGGTGAAATAATCCACTGAAAGGCAAAAAGCAGGTTAGTAACCATGTTTACTGATCAGCTGATTATTTCACCTGTGCTCTAGTTCAGATGATATGAAAATCTAGCATGTTAGGGGTACTTGAGGAGTGGAATTGAGAAACTCTGATCTAGACTAAAGAGCAAAAAATGATCATTGAGCTTAAGAGGATCCACTTGCATACACTTCTACTCCTTATCTACTAGTACCACCTTACATTTCTCATTCCTCTCAGTGCCCCCTCAGTAATCCACCTGCCCTCCAGGAGGCAGTACCACCCACTTTAGGAATCACTAATTTAGAGAGAGAACATTCATCCGAGCCAAAAAAAAATAATTGTCCTCTTAATAAAAGGTAGGTCTATGTTGAGTTTTACTATGGAAAGACAAGGGCTAGTCAGACAAACAAACATAAATTAAGTAAATTTGATAAAATTACCTGAGGAGCTGTCATCTAAACTGGCAATAGATAACAGCTTTTCATTAGCTAAAAAGCTTGCAACACTGATGCTGAAGTCATCATTCAACAAATCTTGACTTTGCCTCCTCATATCCTTGTATAACTTTGGCACATCATTAATCTAGAAAACAAAATGGAGCTCAGTAATGGGCACATCAATTTCAAAGAGAGCCTCAAAATGATTATCAATTTAAAAAAAAAAAAGTCTGATAAAACCAAAAATAAAAATTTTTAAAATTTAACTGACTGTTTATAGTCAGACTGAAAGAAAAAGAAACAATAATGCCTTGGATGGGAGGTATGCATCCATAAAGACTAAATAATATATGCCATTGTCCTTCTGTACAAAGAACTATATCTTAATACAAAATATGTTAATATGTATAATTGAACCTAGAATAAATTAAAAATAGTCCAGAATGTCTGGGATAAAACTAGTTTGAGAAGATAATTGATTTCCGTTCTTCCTGCACAAACTACAAAGAACCAATTGATAAGAGAAATAGTATCCTTAACGACCTGGCACGTCCACTGGGGTTTGAAGCGCTGGAAGCAATAGTGATCGCTTCCAGGGTATTGTAGTGATGCCTCAATATTGAGGCATCACTGCAATAGCCTTTTTTAACAACCAATGCAGAGGGGGCCAATCTGTGGCCCTCCCTGCATCGGCCATTGATGGTGCCGATCGTTGGTGGGTGGGAGCAGCCCATCAATGTTTGGAACCCGTTTCTGTGCACACCGATGTGTGCGTGTTCACTCGGGACTGCAGCGGGGTGGACGTGGGGGGATGCGCGCCACATTTACATAAAAAAAAATGATGAAGGATGTGAAGGAGGGAGAGTGAGGGGGAACTAATAAATATTGGCCAAGGGATCTGGGGGGGGGGCAGCTACACTACAGAAAATACTGTATTTTTTCATATAATTGTTTTTTAATATAAAAAATATTTTTTTTAGCAAACTCAAATTTTGAGCAAAAGATGGCAGCAAGTAGGTAGAGAGGGAAGGGTTAGAAAGCTGTATGGGGGGATCCAACAAAAATGCTTTTTATTTTTAGTACTGGCAGACTTTCTGCCAGTACTTAAGGTGGCGGGACAATTGTGGGTTTGGGGAGGGAAGAGAGCTGTTTGGGAGGCATCAGGGGGTGGGATGTGTCAGGTGGGAGGTTGATCTCTACACTAAAAGCTAAAAATTAGCCCTATAAGCTCCCTACAAGCTACCTAATTAACCCCTTCACTACTGGGCATAATACAAGTGTAGTACGCAGCGGCATTTAGCGGCCTTCTAATTACCAAAAAGCAACGCCAAAGCCATACATGTCTGTCATTTCTGAACAAAGGGATTCCCAGAGTATTTACAACCATTTGTGCCATGATTGCACTAACTGTTTGTAAATAATTTCAGTGAGAAACCTAAAATTGTGAAAAAGTTAGAGATTTTTTTTTTTATTTGATCGCATTTGGCAGTGAAATGGTGGCATGAAATATACCAAAATGGGCCTAGATCAATACTTTGGGTTGTCTACTAAAACAAAAAGTAAATTTATGCTTACCTGATAAATTGATTTCTTCTATGATACGACTAGTCCACGGATTCATCCTTTACTTGTGGGATATTATCCTCCTAACAGGAAGTGGCAAAGAGCACCACAGCAGAGCTGTCTATATAGCCCCTCCCTTGACTCCACCCCCCAGTCATTCGACCGAAGGTATAGGAAGAAAAAGGAGAAACTAAAAGGTGCAGAGGTGACTGAAGTTTTAAATAAAAAAAATATAATCTGTGTTAAAATGACAGGGCGGGCCGTGGACTCGTATCATAGAAGAACTCAATTTATCAGGTAAGCATAAATTTACTTTTCTTCTATAAGATTCGAGTCCAAGGATTCATCCTTTACTTGTGGGATACAATATCAAAGCTACAGGACACGGATGAACGGGAGGGACAAGACAGATGCCTAAACAGAAGGCACCAATGCTTGAAGAACTTTTATCCCAAAAATAGCCTCCGAAGAAGCAAAAGTATCAAATTTGTAAAATTTGGAAAAGGTATGAAGAGAAGACCAAGTCACAGCCTTACAAATCTGTTCAACAGAAGCATCATTTTTAAAAGCCCATGTGGAAGCAACCGCTCTAGTAGAGTGAGCTGTAATTCATTTAGGAGGCTGCTGTCCAGCAGACTCGTATGCCAAACGGATGATGCTTTTCAGCCAAAAAGAAAGAGAAGTAGCCGTAGCTTTTTGACCTCTACGCTTTCCAGAATAGACAACAAACAGAGAAGATGTTTGATGGAAATCTTTGGTCGCTTGCAAGTAAAACTTCAAAGCACAAACCACGTCCAAGTTGTGCAACAGACGCTCCTTCTTAGAGGAAGGATTAGGACACAGAGAAGGAACAACAATTTCCTGATTAATATTCTTATTAGTAACAACCTTAGGAAGGAATCCAGGTTTGGTACGCAAAACCACCTTAGTAGAATGGAAAACAAGATAAGGCGAGTCGCATTGCAATGCAGATAGTTCAGAAACTCTTCGAGCCGCAGAGATCGCAACTAAAAACAGAACTTTCCAAGATAGAAGCTTAATATCTATGGAATGCATAGGTTCAAACGGAACCCCTTGAAGAACTAAATTCAAACTCCATGGCGGAGCAACAGGTTTAAACACAGGCTTAATTCTAACCAAAGCCTGACAAAATGACTGAACGTCTGGAACATCTGACAGACGCTTGTGCAGTAAAATTGACAAAGCAGATATCTGTCCCTTTAAGGAACTAGCTGATAACCCTTTCTCCAATCCTTCTTGGAGAAAGGACAAAATCCTAGGAATCCTGATCTTACTCCATGAGTAGCCTTCGGATTCACACCAATAAAGATATTTACGCCATCTTATGGAAAATTTTCCTAGTGACAGGCTTTCGAGCCTGAATCAAGGAATCTATGACCGACTCAGAGAATCCCCGCTTAGATAAAATCAAGCGTTCAATCTCCAGGCAGTCAGCGGCAAAGAAACTAGATTTGGATGCTGGAACGGACCTTGAATGAGAAGGTCCTGTCTCAATGGCAGTGTCCACGGTGGTAGAGATGACATTTCCACCAGGTCTGCATACCAAGTCCTGCGTGGTCACGCAGGTGCTATCAAAATCACTGAAGCCCTCTCCTGTTTGATTCTGGCAATCAGACGTGGAAGGAGAGGAAATGGTGGAAACACATAAGCCAGGTTGAACGACCAAGGTACTGCTAGAGCGTCTATCAGTACTGCTTGGGGAACCCTTGATCTCGACCCGTAACAAGGAAGTTTGGCATTCTGACGAGATGCCATCAGATCCAATTCTGGTGTGCCCCATTGATGAATCAATAGTGCAAACACCTCAGGATGAAGCTCCCACTCCCCCGGATGAAAAGTCTGACAACTTAGAAAATCCGCTTCCCAGTTTTCCACTCCTGGGATATAGATTGCTGATAGATGGCAAGAGTGAGTATGCCCATCGAATTATTTTGGAAACCTCTATCATCGCTACAAAACTCTTTGTTCCCCCCAGATGATTGATATATGCTACAGTTGTGATATTGTCCGACTGGAATCTTATGAATCTGGCCGAAGCCAGCTGAGGCCACGCCTGAAGCGCGTTGAATATCGCTCTCAGTTCTAGAATATTTATTCGAAGGAGAGCCTCCTCCTGAGTCCACACACCCGGAGCTTTCAGGGAATTCCAGACTGCACCCCAGCCCGATAGGCTGGCATCCGTCGTCACTATGACCCATGCTGGCCTGCGGAAACGCATTCCCTGGGACAGATGATCCTTTGACAACCACCAAAGAAGAGTCTCTGGTCTCTTGATCCAGATTTATCTGAGGAGATACATTTGCATAATCCCCATTCCACTGTCTGAGCATGCATAGTTGCAGTGGTCTGAGATGCAAGCAAGCAAACGGAACTATGTCCATTGCCGCTACCATTAGTCCAATTACCTCCATACACTGAGCCACTGACGGTCGAGGAATGGAATGAAGTGCTCGGCAGGTGGTTAAGATCTTTGATTTTCTGACCTCCGTCAGAAAAATATTCATGTTTACCGAATCTATCAGAGTTCCCAGGAATGGAACTCTTGTGAGAGGGATAAGTGAACTCTTTTTTTTTTTTACGTTCACCTTCCACCCGTGAGATCTTAGAAAAGCCAACACGATATCCGTGTGAGATTTGGCTAGTTGGTAAGTTGACGCCTGAATTAAGATATCGTCCAGATAAGGCGCCACTGCTATGCCCCGCGGCCTTAGAACCGCCAAAAGGGACCCTAGCACTTTTGTGAAAATTCTGGGAGCTTTGGCCAACCCGAAGGGAAGAGCCACAAACTGGAAATGCTTGTCCAGGAAGGCAAACCTGAGGAACTGGTGATGATCTTTGTGGATAGGAATGTGAAGATACGCATCCTTCAAATCCACGGTGGTCATATATTGACCCTCCTGGATCATTGGTAAAATAGTCCGAATGGTCTCCATCTTGAAGGATGGGACTCTGAGGAATTTGTTTAGGATCTTGAGATCTAAAATCGGTCTGAAGGTTCCCTCTTTTTTGGGGAACCACGAACAGATTGGAGTAAAACCCTTGCTCCTGTTCTGCTTTTGGAACTGGGCATATTACACCCATAGTATATAGGTCTTCTACACAGTGAAAGATGAAATCTCCCCCTGGGAGGAGAATCTTTGAAGTCTAGAAGATACCCCTGGGTCACGATTTCTAAAGCCCAGGAGTCCTGAACATCTCTTGCCCAAGCCTGGGCAAAGAGAGAAAGTCTGCCCCCTACTAGATCCGGTCCCGGATCGGAGGCTGCCACTTCATGCTGTCTTGGTGGCAGCAGCGGGCTTCTTGGCCTGTTTACCCTTATTCCAGGTCTGGTTAGGTCTCCAGACCGACTTGACTTAAGCAAAATACCCCTCCTGCTTTGCGGCAGGGGAGGAGGTAGGGGGACCACCTTTGAAGTTTCGAAAGGAACGAAAATTATTTTGTTTGATCCTCATCTTATTTGTCTTATCCTGAGGAAGGGCATGGCCTTTTCCACCAGTGATGTCGGAAATTATCTCTTTCAGTTCAGGCCCGAATAGGGTCTTACCCTTGAAAGGAATAGCTAAAAGTTTAGATTTTGATGACACATCAGCAGACCAGGACTTAAGCCATAATGCTCTACGAGCTAAATTGGCAAAACCTGAATTCTTTGCCGCTAATTTAGCCAGTTGAAAAGCAGCATCTGTAAAGAAAGAATTAGCTAGCTTGAGAGCCCTAATTCTATCCAGAATATCATCTAATGGGGTCTCAACCTTAAGAGCCTCGACCAAAAAGCAGCTGCAGTAGTTACAGGAACAATGCACGCTATAGGTTGCAGAAGAAAACCCGGATGAATAAATATTTTCTTTAGAAGACCCTCTAATTTTTTATCCATAGGATCTTTGAAAGCACAATTGTCCTCAATAGGTATAGTTGTACGCTTAGTCAGGGTAGAAATAGCTCCCTCCACCTTAGGGACCGTCTGCCACGAATTCCGAATGGTGTCAGATATGGGAAACATTTTCTTAAAAGTAGGAGGGGGAGAGAACGGAATACCTGGTCTATCACACTCCTTAGTAACAATGTCTGAAATTCTCTTAGGGACCAGAAAAACATTAGTGTAAGTAGGAACCTCTAGATATCTATCCATTTTACACAATTTCTCTGGTGGGATGACAATAGGGTCACAATCATCCAGAGTCGCTAAAACCTCCCTGAGCAACAAGCGGAGGTGTTCAAGCTTAAACTTAAAAGCCATCATATCTGAGTCTGTTTGAGGGAACATCTTTCCTGAATCAGAAAGCTCTCCCTCAGACAGCAATTCCCTCACCCCCAACTCAGAACATTGTGAGGGTACATCGGAGATGGCTAATAAAGCGTCAGAGGGCTCAGTATTTACTCTCACACCGGACCTACTGCGCTTCCCCTGCAACCCAGGCAGTTTAGATAAAACCTCTGTGAGGGTAATAGACATAACTGCGGCCATATCTTGCAGGGTGAAAGAATTAGACGCACTAGTACTTGGCGTCGCTTGTGCGGGCGTTAAAGGTTGTGACACTTGGGAAAAATTAGATGGCTTAACCTGATTCTCTTCTGACTGAGAATCATCCTGCGACATATTTTAGCTGATAAAAGTATGTTCTTTGCAATTTAAGGCCCTTTCAGTGCATGAGGGACACATTTTAAGTGGGTGTTACACAATGGCTTCTAAACACATGGAACATTGGCTTTCCTCAATGTCAGACATGTTAAACAGGCTAGTAATGACCACAAACAGGCTTGAAAACACTTTATTTAGTGAAAAAATAACAATCTGAAGAAAAAAAAAAAAACGGTACTGCGCCTTTAAGAGAAAAAAAGCATACGATTTTTTCAAAACTGCTTTAAAACAAAAAATCGTTCCAATTTTATGATAGAAGCATACTAACTATGCAGCTAAGTTTGCCCCACAAGGAAAGGAACACTTAACCCTTACCAGAAAAAACGGATAATTAGAAAACGTTTATATCAATAAAAAACACCCCCTGCACCTGGCCACAGCTCTGCTGTGGCGCCTACCTGCCCTCAGGGGTCTGTAAAACCGGGTTAAACCTTAGATTTGGCCCAATACAGCTCACAAAGGCCCACCGGAGTTGGAGCTTGCTGCTTGCCTGATAAAACAACTGCGCAACTGAGGTGCGAAAATAGGCCCATCTCACTCAGCCAAAATGAACCGCACCAGAGCGGTCTAAAAACTAGCCATGTGGGTTCATAAACCCAAAAAGAAAGCCATGTGTACCCTCTCATAAGCATGAAAAACGTCTCACATAAAAACGTTATCAGCACTCCCAGTTATGTAAACGTTTGCCCACAAACATTCAAACCTCAGTGTCAACCATTTTTTCTTAGCCCATATATGCAAGCTCAGTAATACCCCTCTATATATTTTAGGATTACTGCTTACCCTTTTCCTCATGGGGATACTGTCAGCCAATTCTGAAATACCACAGTCTCTCCAGAAAAAAATGACTGAACATACCTCACTGCTTATAGCATGAAAAACGTTCTTCACACTGAAGTTTAAGTACTCCTCAGCCATTCTGTGGGAACTGCTCTGGATCTTAGTGACAACTGCTAAGATCATCAGCCTCCAGGCAGTAGTCTTCATCCCATCTGCTGCCTGAGGGAAAAATAGTACACACCTGTACCATTTAAAATAAAAAAACTCTTGCTTGAAGAAAATAAAAACTAACATTTTATCACCTTTTTCACTTTACCCTTCCTAGTACTTAGAGTAGGCAAAGAGAATGACTGGGGGGGTTGAGTCAATAGAGGAGAGATATAGATAGATAGATAGATAGATAGATAGATAGATAGATAGATAGATATACACACACAGCTCTGCTGTGGTGCTCTTTGCCACTTCCTGTTAGCAGGAGGATAATATTCCACAAGTAAAGGATGAATCCGTGCATTCGTCGTATCTTATAGAAGAAATATATGCATGTTAAGGGTTATTCAGGGATTCCTGACAGATATCAGTATTCAAATCTAACTATTGCTAATTTTGAAAAAAAAAATGGTTTGGAAATAGCAAAGTGCTACTTGTAATTATTTATAACTTGCAAAAAAAGCAGAGAACATGTAAACATTGAGTATTTCTAAACTCAGGACAAAAACATAGACATCTACAACCACCAAAAAACACCCATGCTAAATAGTTTCTAACAGATTTTGGGGGTCAAAGTTAGAAAAAGTGTGTTTTTTTCCATTTGTTACATCATATTATATAAAAAAATTTATAGTAAATTATAAAATATGATGAATATAATGGTATCTTTAGAAAGTCAATTTAATGGCGAGAAAAACGGTATATAATGTGTGGGTACAGTAAATGAGTAAGAGGAAAATTACAGATTAACACAAACACCGCAGAAATGTAAAAATAGCCCTGGTCCCAAACGGTCAGAAAATTGAAAAGTGCTCTGAGTCACTAAAGGGTTAAAGAGCTATTCCAGTTCAAAGCTAGTACCACTTTTTTTTTTTAAATAAGTTTAAGCATTGAAATATACCTTTTAAAACTGTAAGTTCCCTCAGGTTATTAACCTAAAAGAATAAAAATGTCGTAAGGAACTTACCTTGGCATCTTGATGTTCAACAGACAAGTCACTTGCAAAAGCAGGGAAATCAGCTGTTATAATTAAAGAGAAAAGTAAAATAAAATGTCTAATTTTAAATTTAAAAAAAAAAATTTATGAGTCCACGGATCATCTAATTACTATTGGGAATATCACTCCTGCCCAGCAGGAGGCGGCAAAGAGCACCACAGCAAAGGTGTTAAATACCACCTCCCTTCCCTCCAACCCCAGTCATTCAACCGAAGCAAAGGAGAGAAAGGAAGTAACAAGGTGCAGAGGTGTCTGAAGTTTATAACAAAAAAAAACCTGTCCTAAAACAGGGCGGGCCATGTACTCGTGTCAAGAAAGAAAGAAATTTATCAGGTAAGCATAAATTGTGTTTTCTTTCTAATGACAAGATGAGTCCACGGATCATCTAATTACTAATGGGAATCAATACCCAAGCTAGAGGACACAGATGATAAGGGAGGGACAAGACAGGGAACCTAAACGGAAGGCACCACTGCTTGAAGAACCCTTTCTCCCAAAGGAAGCCTCTGCTGAGGCAAAAAAATCAAATTTATACAATTTAGAAAAAAGTGTGAAGAGAGGACCAAGTTGCAGCCTTGCAAATATGTTCCACAGAAGCTTCATTTTTGCATGCCCAGGAAGAGGAAACAGCCTTCTTAGAATAAGCTGTAACTCTCCCAGGAGGCTGATGTCCAGCAGAATCATAGGCCAAGCAAATGATACTTTTCAGTCACCAAGAAAGAGAAGTAGCCTTAGCTTTCTGTCCTTTACGATTCTAGAGAAAAACACAAACAGAGCAGAAGACTGACTAAAATCTTTAGTCGCCTGCAAATAGAGTTTCAATGCACACACCACGTCTAGATTGTGCAGCAGATGTTCCTTTTGAGAAGGGGGGGTTAGGACACAAGGACGGAACAACAATCTACTGATTAATGTTCCAATCTGAAATCACATTAGGGAGAAACCCTAACTTAGTACGCAAAACTACCTTATCCAAATTAAAAATAAGATAAGAAGACACACTGTAATGCCGAAAGCTCTGAAACTCTACGAGCAGTTGAAAAAGCAACAAGAAACAAAACCTTCCAAGATAATAACCTAATATCTAAGGAATGCATTGGCTCAAACTGAGCCTGTTGAAGAACTTTAAGTATTAGATTAAGACTCTAAGGAGGAGTAACCGGTTTAAACACAGGCCTGATTCTGACCAAGGCCTAACAGAACAATTGCACATCTGGTACATCCACCAGACGTTTATGTAACAAAATAGATGAGGCAGAAATTTGACCCTTTAGGGAAATTGCCGATAAACCCTTCTACAAACCCTCTTGGAGAAGAGACAAAATTCTAGGAATCCGAACTCTACTCCAAGAGTAGCCTTAGGATTCACACCAATGCAGATATTTACGCCATCTTATTGTAAATCTTTCTAGTCACAGGCTTACGCGCCTGAAACATGGTCTTAATGACCGACAATGAAAATACACGCTTAAATAAAATTAATCGTTCAATCTCCAAACAGACAGCTGCAGAGGAACTAAATTTAGATGAAGGAAGGGCCCTTGAAGTAGGTGGTCCATTCTCAACAGAAACCTCCAAGGTGGAAGAGATGAAATCTCCACCAGGTCTGCATAGCACCTACGTGGCCTCTCAGGATCAGGTATGAGAATCACCGACACTCTTTCTTGTTTGACTCGAGCAATGACTCGCAGGAGTAAAGCGAACGGGGGAAATAGGTATGAGAGGCTGAAATCCAAGGTACCGCCAGAGCGTCTATCAGAGACGCCTGAGGATCCCTTGACCTGTACCTCGGAAGCTTGGCATTCTACCGAGATGCCATGAGATCCAACTCCAGCTGTCCCAATTTGAGAAACAAGCTGGAGAACACTTCCGGATGGAGTTCCCACTCCCCCGGGTGAAAGGTCTGTCTGCTCAGAATCGGTCTCCCAGTTGTTTGACATGCAGCAGTTGTGGGATACCGCCCACTGAATTATCTTGGCTATCTCTGCCATGACCAAGGAACTCCGAGTTCCCTCTTGATAGTTGATGTAAGCCACTGAAGTTATGTTGTCCGACTGGAACCTGATAAACCTGGCTGATGCTAACTGAGGCCAGGCCCGAAGAGCATTGAAGATTGCTCTCAGCTCCAGAATGTTTATGGGTAAAACAGACTCCGACTGAGTCCATGTCCCCTGAGCCTTTAGAGAGCCCCAGACTGCTCCCCTCCCAGTAGGCTGGCATCCGTCATCACAATCACCCAGGTGCGTCTGCGAAAGCAGTTTCCATGGGAGAGGTTCCTGAGACAACCACCAAAGAAGAGAATCCCTTGTCTCCTGCTCCAGAAGTATTCGTGGAGATAGATCTGCATAATCTCCGTTCCACTGCCTGAGCATGCATAACTGCAGAGGTCTGAGGTGGAAAACGGGTTAACTGGATGATGTCCATGACTGCTACTATCAGACCGATTACCTCCATGCATCTTGCCACTGATGGCCGAGGAGAGGACTGAAGCGCTAGACAGGAATCAAAATTCTTGATTTCCTGACTTCTGTCAGAAAAAATCATCATTGATAAGGAATTTATTATGGTTCCCAAGAAAATTACCCTACCATCCGGGAGATAGCAGGAAAGGTAAAATTTCCGAGTGGGTTCTTGCTTGTTGAAAGGATGGCGCCTGAACCAGAATGTCGTCTAGATAAGGCGCCACTGCAATGCCCCAAAATTGGAGCACCGCCAACAGGGATCCCAGAACCTTCGAAAAAATTCTGGGAGCTGTGGCAAGGCCGAATGGAAGAGCCACAAACTGGAGTATTTGTCTAGAAATGCAAACCTAAAAAACTTGTGATGGTCCCTTGTTGTCATAAATTCACCCTCTTGAACTAAGGGAAGAATGGAACGAATAGCTTCCATCTTGAAAGTACTCTGAGGAATTTGTTTACACTTTTGAGATCTAAAATTGGTCTGAAGGTTCCCTCTTATTTGGGAACCACGAACAGATTGGAGTTGAACCCCAGATCATGTGCATTGGGATGGGAACTATCACTCCCAGGTCGGAAAGATTCTGAACACAGTTTAAGAATGCCTCTCTCTTTATCTGGACTACAGATAATCTTGAAAGCAGAAACCTGCCCCTGGGAGTAAGGTCTTGAACTCTAGTTTGTATCCCTGCGACATTATGTCCACCGCCCAGGGATCCTGAACATCCCGAACCCAAGCTAAGAAGGAAAGTCTGCCCCCTACAAAATACGGTCCTGGATCGGGGGCAGACCCCTTCAAGCTGCTTTTAAGTCAATAGCATGCTTCTTGAATTGTTTTCCCTTGTTCCAAGACTGGTTGGGCCTCCAGGAAGGCTTGGACTGTTGCTGCTTGGAAGAATGAGAGGAAGGCTTACCTTGAAGTTTTGAAAGGAACAAAAATTACTCTGACATCCCTTCTGTTTATTCCTCTTATCCTGAGGGAGGAAATGACCCTTTTCTCCCGTAATGTCAGAAATTATTACCGTCAAAGCCGGCCCAAACAAGGTCCTTATCTTGTAAGGGATCTCCAAAAGCTTAGACTTAGATGACACATCTGCAGACCAAGATTTTAACCATAAAGCTCTGCGGGCCAGTAGAGGAAAACCGGAAATCTTTGCTCCCAGTTTAATAATCTGTAGGGAAGCATACGTAATAAAGGAAGTGGCCAACTTAAGGGCCTTGATCCTATCCAGGATCTCTTTTGAAGGGAGTGTCTGTTCGAATAGAATCAGACAACGCATCAAACCAGCATGCTGCTGCACTAGTGACAGTAGCAATACACACTGCAGGTTGCCATTGTAAACCATGGTGCACATACATTTAATCAAGTAACCCCTCTTTCGTGGCCATAGGATACTTCAAGGAACAACTATCTTCTAAGGGAATAGTGGACCTCTTAGCTAGCATGGAAATTGCCCCTTCCACCTTGGGTAACGTCCTGCTATAGGAAACATCTTCTTAAATATAGGGGGATGGAGAAAAAGGGATACCCGATCTCTCCCATTCTCTAGAAATAATCTCTGTAGCTCTATTTGGTACAGGAAAAAAACCTCCACCATGGAAGGTATACTAAAATACTTGTTTAGTTTACAAGACTTCTTAGGATTGACTAAGACAATAGTGTCGGCGTCGTTTAGGGTAGCTAAAACTCCTTAATTAGTAAACGGAGCTGCCTAGCTTAAATCTGAAGGATACAACTTAAGCATCAGAGGAAGGAATTACACTGTCTGAATCTGAGATCTTACCCTCAGGTGCTACCGAAATGTCCTCTTCTTTAAACTTAAAGGGACAGTCAACACCAGAATTTTTGTTGTTTTCAAAGATAGATAATCCCTTTATTACCATTTCCCCAGTTTTGCATAACCAACACGGTTATATTAATACACTTTTCACCTATGTAATTACCTTGTATCTAAGCCTCTGCAAACTGCCCCCTTATTTCAGTTCTTTTGACAGACTTGCATTTAAGCCACTCAGTGCTCACTCCTAGGTAACTTCACGTGAGTTAGCTCAATGTTATCTATATGAAACACGTGAACGCCCTCTAATGGTGAAAAACTGTAAAAATGCTTTCAGATTAGAGGCGGCCTTCAAAGTCTAAGAAATTAGCATATGAACCTCCTAGGTTTAGCTTTCAACTAAGAATAACAAGAGAACAAAGCAAAATTGGTGATAAAAGTAAAATCGGAAAGTTGTTTAAAATTACATGTCCTATTTGAATCATGAAAGTTTGTTTTGGACTTGACTGTCCCTTTAAGAGAGGGAACGTTCGGAATAGATAGTCGTGACAGAAACCATACACACTGATTCTTTACATTTCCTCTTGAGCTTTACCAGTAGCAAGGGAATTGGGAGGAAAAGCATGGCACTGTATTATTTAATAAAAATTTGCGACACCTGAGGAGAAAAACTGCAGCATATTTTGAACATTGTCAAAAGACTCCTGGACAGCATCAGTACTAGACAATATTGGCTCAAAAAGTTTATCCCTAAAATTTAGTGTTCTCTCAACATATGAGGAACAGAAAGGATTGGCAGACTATACTAGCATTTAAACAAAGGATATCTGTAATCTATAACAGTCTTGATCCCTCTTAACAGAAATAAAAATATATAAAATTTTACTAAAATTTTAAACAGGAAAAAAAAACGTTAGTTTCTTTAAATTTTAAAAAGTAACTGCTTTATTTTTGATGAACTGTAAAAACGTAACTGCTTTATTTTTGAACAGTAAAAACGTAACTGCTTTATTTTTGAACAGTAAAAACGTAACTGCTTTATTTTTGAACAGTAAAAACGTAATTGCTTTATTTTTTAATGTAATGCAAAATAACGATTCAACACACTTCAAACAGCTTCTACACCTCAGCTTTAGCTCTGCTGAGTTGTCAACCTTGCTGGATTACCGGAGATAATGTGTATTAATTCTACCACCACACAAGCCCCGCCCATCGAGGGCATGTCAAAAATAATGTGTAGCTCCGTAATAAAAAACTGACAGAGTATCACCAACATTGAGCCTATTCTCCTCAAGTCCCCAGTGCCTGCAAATGCTGCCTTATATAATCACCTTAAGACATTAGGATTAATGTATCAAACATCCCATTCCAGGGAAATAATAAAATGCCATATTCTTTCCTTAATGAATAAAGTGCCCAAACTTTTTCTGAGTCCATTTCTTTTACTAGTCCCTGAAAAAATAAAGTCAGCACTTACCTCATAAATCTGCCAGGCAGCAAGGCAGCTCACTAGGTTTAAGAGGTCTTCTCCCTCACATGGACCTGTGGAAAAAGAGATAAAGACCGAGTAATCTTACTCAGGATTTTAGAATTAGGGCAGCATAAACTACATGGGAGGCGCAGTGAGAATTATGTCCCACAAGTTCCCATTGCTCTAAAGCCACCACTGCTCTACTGGAGAGACTGATATGGACTACGGCTACACCCTAGGACAAAGCAGCACAATCTTGCACTACATAAAAAAATAATAAAATCTTGCTTGAAGAATCTTTTGCTAACACCTAACTTTACCACTTCCTTGCTCTAACGTAGGCAAAGAGAATGACTGGGGTTGGAGGGAAGGGAGGTGATATTTAACAGTTTTGCTGTGGTGCTCTTTACCGCTTCCTGCTGGGCAGGAGTGATATTCCCCAATAGTAATTAGATGATCCGTGGACTTGTGTCATTAGAAAGAAATAAACACAAATATACAAGAGCAAACAAATTACATATTCAAAAATGAGCAATAAAAAAGGCAAAAACCTTAAGCAACATTTTCATAAAGAATTGTAAAAATATATTTAATATATCTCAGAGTTTCTATGATGCTTTTGTAAATGTATTTCAATTTAGTTTCATTTTAAAATAGTGTATTTTCCATAACATTATCAGTAATAAAGATAGACATTTGAATTGAAAAGGGTTAAGAAAAAAAGATTAATCCTGATCAACAGAGAGCGAGACTGGATATATAAAATGAATTACAACAATATCCTTGTAAAAGCAAAATGTAGTATGGCGAAACATAAGTCAAATTGGATAGTTTTGGGAAACTACGTCACTAGGAGGGTTGGGACTTCTTAGGAACCGTTTGCCTGCATACTAGAGATGCGGGCAGTGCTGTTATGGACTTTCCTTTTGTACTCAAGTGATTGTTTATTGTTCCCTTTTAATAAATGTTTTTAAAACGGTATCAAGGTTTCGTTCCTTCCTACGAGGAGGACTTGAATTTGGGCTATCATACTGAGGAGCTAAGTTCTGGATACTGTGAGTACGTTCATTTCAATCCTAGCTGTTAACTGACAAGCCTTCACTATTGCATCTCTCTCTTCCTTTGGAGGTTTGGGCAGTATCATTAAGAAGAAAAGATTCTTAGACTTTATGTGCATTGATATCTTTTTGTGTGTGCACATTAAAGATTTATATTTTTGTATTATTTTGTATCCTACATACACAAAACTGAGCAAACCTTTACAAATTCCACTCATGCTAGACATTTCTAGCACGTGTGTTTAGTAAAAATACTCAACCTGTATCTGGAATAATTCCCAGGAACTGAACTTGACTTGGTATTACAGAGCCTTGGAAAGACTGGTCTGCAAAATAAAATCTGAAACTTCAGAATCAGTAAAGTGAAGAAACTACAATTATCTGGATAAATAAGAGATTAAAATAATCCCGCTTTAGAACGGTGGTCATAAACTAACCAGGTTCTTGGCAATTAGGCTGACCAGATCTTTTGATAAAAATCCCCACTCGATGAGTGACTGGGAACAGGAGAGACTGCCAGTACAGCTTCAAAAGACCTCCTATTCACTGGTAATCCTGAGAAGGAAAGTTTCCTTAAAAATGTATCCAATTTTTTTTCCCTTTCCGTATTCAGAGCATGGAATTTTAAAAACTTTGTTATTTACTTCTATTAACAAATTTTTAGGGCTGCAACATTTAATCGACTAAGTCGATAATGAAAATGGTTGTCAACGATTTTCATTATCGATTAGTTGATCTATCGATAATGAGCAGAAGCAGAAGAAATAGCAACCAAGAACAAAACTTTCCAAGATAACAACTTAATATCTATGGAATGTAAAGGTTCAAACGGAACCCCTTGGAGAACTGAAAGAACTAGATTTAAACTCCAGGGAGGAGTCAAAGGTCTGTAAACAGGCTTGATCCTAACCAAAGCCTGAACAAATGCTTGAACATCTGGCACAGCTGCCAGTCGTTTGTGTAGTAAGACAGATAAAGCAGAAATCTGTCCCTTTAGAGAACTCGCTGATAATCCTTTATCCAAACCTTCTTGTAGAAAAGAAAGGATGTTAGGAATTTTGATCTTATTCCATGGGAATCCCTTGGATTCACACCAGCAGATATATCTTTTCCATATTTTATGGTAAATCTTTCTAGTTACCGGTTTTATGGCTTGAACCAGAGTATCTATCACAGAATCTGAAAACCCACACTTTGATAGAATCAAGCGTTCAATTTCCAAGCCGTCAGCTGGAGGGAGACCAGATTTGGATGTTCGAATGGACCCTGAACAAGAAGGTCCTGTCTCAAAGGTAGCTTCCATGGTGGAACCGATGACATATTCACCAGGTCTGCATACCAAGTCCTGCATGGCCACGCAGGAGCTATCAAGATCAGCGAGGCCCTCTCCTGCTTGATCCTGGCTACCAGCCTGGGAATGAGAGGAAACGGTGGAAACACATAAGCTAGGTTGAAGGACCAAAGCGCTACTAGTGCATCCACTAGAGTCGCCTTGGGATCCCTGGATCTGGACCCGTAGCAAGGAACCTTGAAGTTCTGACGAGACGCCATCAGATCCATGTCTGGAATGCCCCATAATTGAGTTAATTGGGAAAGATCTCCGGGTGAAGTTCCCACTCCCCCGGATGGAATGTCTGACGACTCAGATAATCCGCTTCCCAGTTTTCCACTCCTGGGATGTGGATCGCAGATAGGTGGCAGGAGTGATTCTCTGCCCATTCTATTATTTTGGTCACTTCTCTCATCGCCAGGGAACTCCTTATTCCCCCCTGATGATTGATATAAGCAACAGTCGTCATGTTGTCTGATTGGAATCTTATGAATCTGGCCTTTGCTATGAGGCCAAGCCTTGAAAGCACTGAATATCGCTCTCAGTTCCAGAATGTTTATCGGGAGGAGAGACTCTTCCTGAGACCAAAGTCCCTGAGCTTTCAGGGATTCCCAGACCGCTCCCCAGCCCACTAGACTGGCGTCGGTCGTGACGATGACCCACTCTGGTCTGCGGAAGCTCATTCCCTGGGACAGGTGGTCCAGGGTTAGCCACCAACGGAGTGAGTCTCTGGTCTTCTGATCTACTTGAATCACTGGAGACAAGTCTGTATAGTCCCCATTCCACTGTTTCAGCATGCACAGTTGTAATGGTCTTAGATGAATTCGCGCAAAAGGAACTATGTCCATTGCTGCAACCATCAACCCTACTACTTCCATGCACTGAGCTACGGAAGGACGAGGAATAGAATGAAGAACTTGACAAGCATTTAGAAGTTTTGACTTTCTGACTTCTGTCAGGAAAATCCTCATTTCTAAAGAATCTATTATTGTTCCCAAGAAGGGAACTTTTTTCTATGTTCACCTTCCATCCGTGAGATCTGAGAAAGGCCAGAACGATGTCTGTGTGAGCCTTTGCCTTTAAAAGAGACGACGCTTGTATTAGAATGTCGTCCAAGTACGGTACTACTACAATGCCCCTTGGTCTCAGAACCGCTAGAAGGGACCCGAGTACCTTTGTGAAAATCCTTGGAGCAGTGGCTAACCCGAATGGGAGAGCCACAAACTGGTAATGTTTGTCTAGAAAGGCGAACCTTAGGAACTGATGATGTTCTTTGTGGATAGGAATATGAAGATACGCATCCTTTAGATCCACGGTAGTCATAAATTGACCTTCCTGGATTGTAGGTAGAATCGTTCGAATGGTTTCCATTTTGAACGATGGTACTCTGAGAAATTTGTTTAGGATCTTTAAATCCAGAATTGGTCTGAAAGTTCCCTCTTTCTTGGGAACTACAAACAGATTTGAGTAAAATCCCATTCCTTGTTCCGCCGATGGAACTGGGTGTATCACTCCCATCTTTAACAGGTTTTCTACACAATGTAAGAATGCCTGTCTCTTTATTTGGTTTGAGGATAAGTGAGACATATGGAACCTTCCCCTTGAGGGTAGTTCCTTGAATTCCAGAAGATAACCCTGAGAAACTATTTCTAGTGTCCAGGGATCCTGAACATCTCTTGCCCAAGCCTGAGCAAAGAGAGAGAGTCTGCCCCCTACTAGATCCGGTCCCGGATCGGGGGCTACTCCTTCATGCTGTTTTGTTAGCAGCAGCAGGCTTCTTGGCCTGCTTACCCTTGTTCCAGCCTTGCATCGGTTTCCAGGCTGGTTTGGTTTGTGAAGCATTACCCTCTTGCTTAGAGGATGCAGAATTAGAGGCTATTCTTGGCTTTGAAAGGTCTATCTTGTGGAAGGGCGTGGCCCTTTCCCCCAGTGATGTCTGAGATAATCTCTTTCAATTCTGGCCCAAAGAGAGTTTTACCCTTGAAGGGAATATTAAGCAATTTTGTCTTGGATGATACATCCGCTGACCAAGACTTTAGCCAAAGCGCTCTGCGCGCCACAATTGCAAACCCTGAATTTTTCGCCACTAATCTAGCTAATTGCAAAGCGGCATCTAAAATAAAAGAATAAGCCAACTTGAGTGTGTGAACTCTGTCCATAACCTCCTCATACGGAGTCTCTCTACTGAGCGACTTTTCTAGTTCCTTGAACCAGAACCACGCTGCTGTAGTGACAGGAACAATGCACGAAATGGGTTGCAGGAGGTAACCTTGCTGTACAAAAATCTTTTTAAGCAAACCCTCCAATTTTTTATCCATAGGATCTTTGAAAGCACAATTATCCTCGATAGGGATAGTAGTGCGCTTGTTTAGAGTAGAAACTGCCCCCTCGACCTTAGGGACTGTCTGCCATAAGTCCTTTCTGGGGTCGACCATAGGAAATAATTTCTTAAATATAGGAGGGGGGGACAAAAAGGTATGCCGGGCTTCTCCCACTCCTTATTCACTATGTCCGCCACCCGCTTGGGTATAGGAAAAGCGTCAGGGTGCACCGGAACCTCTAGGAACTTGTCCATCTTGCATAATTTTTCTGGAATGACCAGGTTGTCACAATCATCCAGAGTAGATAACACCTCCTTAAGCAGTGCGCGGAGATGCTCTAATTTAAATTTAAATGTCACAACATCAGGTTCAGCCTGTTGAGAAATTTTTCCTGAATCTGAAATTTCCCCATCTGACAAAACCTCCCTCATGGCCCCTTCAGATTGGTGTGAGGGTATGACAGAGCAATTATCATCAGCGCCCTCCTGCTCTTCAGTGTTTAAAATCGCGCTCTCTCTGATATGCAGGCATTTTGGATAAAATATTTGCTATGGAGTTATCCATTAATGCCGTCAATTGCTGCATAGTAACAAGCATTGGCGCGATAGAAGTACTAGGGGCCTCCTGCGTGGGCAAAACTGGTGTAGACACAGAAGGAGATGATGTAGAACTATGTCTACTCCCTTCATCTGATGAATCATCTTGGGCAACTTTACTATCTGTGGCAGTACTGTCCTTACTTTGTTTGGACGCTATGGCACAATTATCACACAATTTTGAAGGGGGAGACACATTGATCTTCATACATATAGAACATAGCTTATCTGAAGGTTCAGACATGTTAAACAGGCTTAAACTTGTCAATAAAGTACAAAAACGTTACTGTCTCTTTAAATTTTAAACAGTGCACACTTTATTACTGAATATGTGAAAAAGTATGAAGGAATTGTTCAAAATTTACCAAATTTTCACCACAGTGTCTTAAAGCATTCAAAGTATTGCACACCAATTTTCAGAGCTTTAACCCTTAAAATAAGTTTTAACCCCTCTACAGTCCCAGCTACAGCCTTTGCTGCGACTCTACCAAACCCAGGGGGGGAATACGATACCAAAAGAAGCCTTCTAGGAACTTTTCAAACTACTTTCAGGTCCTCACACATGCATCTGCATGTCTTGCTCTCAAAAGTAACTGCGCAGTAATGGCGCGAAAATGAGGCTCAGCCTACAACTGGGAAGGCCCTTCCTGACTGAAAAGGTGTCTAACACAGTGCCTGACGTTAAAAAACGTTCCCCAAGTTTATAAGTGTGAATAACAAGCATAAACATGAATAAAATGCCCAAATAAAGCAATCGATTTTGCCCATAAAAGTGTCTACCAGTTTTATAGCCCATAATAAGCCCTTTATTCTGTTTGAGACTAAGAAAATGGCTTACCGGTCCCCATGAGGGGAAATGACAGCCTTCCAGCATTACACAGTCTTGTTAGAAATATGGCTAGTCATACCTTAAGCAGAAGAGTCTGCTAACTGTTTCCCCCAACTGAAGTTACTTCATCTCAACAGTCCTATGTGGAAACAGCAAACTATTTTAGTTACTGTCTGCTAAAATCATCTTCCTCTTAAAACAGAACTCTTCATCTTTTTCTGTTCAGAGTAAATAGTACATACCAGCACTATTTTAAAATAAACTCTTGATAGTAGAATAAAAAAACTACAACTAAACACCACATACTCTTAACCATCTCCGTGGAGATGTTGCCTGTGCAACGGCAAAGAGAATGACTGGGGTGGGCGGAGCCTAGGAGGGACTATATGGCCAGCTTTGCTGGGACTCTTTGCCATTTCCTGTTGGGGAAGAGATATTCCCACAAGTAAGGATGACGCCGTGGACCGGACACACCAATGTTGGAGAAAAGGAGATTCACAAGAGAGTCAATAATTCAGAAACTCTTCTAGCAGAAGAGATGGCCAAAAGGAACAACACTTTCCAAGAAAGTAGTTTAATGTCCAAAGAATGCATAGGCTCAAATGGAGGAGCCTGTAAAGCCTTCAAAACCAAATTAAGACTCCAAGGAGGAGAGATTGATTTAATGACAGGCTTGATATGAACCAAAGCCTGAACAAAACAGTGAATATCAGAAAGCTTAGCAATCTTTCTGTGAAATAAAACAGAAAGAGCAGAGATGTGTCCTTTCAAGGAACTTGCAGACAAACCCATAACAAAACCATCCTGAAGAAACTGTAAAATTCTAGGAATTCTAAAGGAATGCCAAGAGAATTTATGAGAAGAACACCATGAAATGTAAGTCTTCCAAACTCGATAATAAATCTTTCTAGAAACAGATTTAGGAGCCTGCAACATAGTATTAATCACAGAATCAGAGAAACCTCTATGACTATGCACTAAGCGTTCAATTTCCATAACTTCAAATTTAATGATTTGAGATCCTGATGGAAAAACGGACCTTGAGACCGGAGGTCCGGCCTTAATGGAAGTGGCCAAGGTTGACAACTGGACATCCGAACAAGATCTGCATATCAAAACCTGTGAGGCCATGCTGGAGCCATCAGCAACACAAATGATTGCTCCATGATGATTTTGGAGATCACTCTTGGCAGAAGAACTAAAGGCAGGAAAATATAAGCAGGTTGATAACACCAAGGAAGTGTCAACGCATCCAATGCTTCCGCCTGAGGATCCCTGGACCTAGACGGGTACCTGGGAAGTTTGTTTAGATGAGAAGCCATCGGATCTATTTCTGGAAGACCCCACATCTGAACAACCTGAGAAAACACATCTGGATGGGAGGGACCACTCTCCCGGATGTAAAGTCTGACGGCTGAGATAATTTGTTTCCCAATTGTCTATACCTGGGATATGAACTGCAGAAATTAGACAGGAGCTGGATTCCGCCCAAGCAAGTATCCAACATACTTCTTTCATAGCTTGGGGACTGAGTGCATGACTAAGAACCTATGTGGTTTGAAAAGTTGCATTTTTATGCTTTTGTATTAACATAATAAAATTACTATTTTGATGGTGCGGCTGCCTCTTGGACTTTATAACCACCCAGATGATTGACATATGCCTTGTGCTGTCAGAGATCCCCAAACAGCTCCCCAACCTGAATGACTCGCATCTCTTGTGATCACAGTCCAGGTTGGATGAACGAAAGAGGCCCCTAGAATTATACGATGGTGATCTAACCACCAAGTCAGAGATAGTCTAACATTGGGATTTAAGGATATTAATTGTGATATCCTTGTATAATCCCTGCACCATTGGTTCAGCATACAAAACTGGAGAGGTCTCATATGAAAATGAGCAAAGGGGATCGCGCCCGATGCTGCAGTCCTGAGACCTAAAACTTCCATGCACATAGCTACTGAAGGGAATGACTGAGACTGAAGGTTCCGACAGGCTGCAACCAATTTCAAACGTCTCTTGTCTGTTAGAGACAGAGTCATGGACACTGAATCTATCTGGAAACATAAAAAGGTGACCCTTGTCTGAGGAATCAAAAAACTTTTTGGTAAATTGATCCTCCAACCATGTTTTCGAAGAAACAACACTTGTTGATTTGTGTGAGATTCGGCAGAATGTAAAGACAAGATATCGTCTAAATAAGGACACACCGCAATACCCCGCTCTCTGATTACAGAAGGTAGGGCACGAGAACATTTGAAAAGATTATTGGAGCTGTAGCTAGGCCAAAAGAGCGACAAATTGGTAATGCTTGTCTAGAAAAGAGAATCTCAGAAACTGATAATGATCTGGATGAATCGGAAGATGAAGATATGCATCCTGTAAGTCTATTGTGGACATAAAATGCCCTTGCTGAACAAAAGGCAGAATAGTCCTTATAGTCACCATTTTAAAAGTTGGCACTCTTACATATTGATTCAAAATCTTTAGATCCAGAACTGGTCTGAATGAATTTTCTTTCTTTTGGACAATGAATAGATTTGAATAAAACCCCAGGCCCTGTTCCTGAAACGGAACTGGCATAACTACAACTTAAAACTCCAGGTCTGAAACACACTTCAGGAAAGCATGAGCCTTTACTGGATTTGCTGGGATGCGTGAGAGAAAATATCTTCTCACAGGAGGTCTTACTCTCAGAATCCATTAATTTTGGACAGAATTTGTCCAAATATCCTTGAAAAATCTTAATCTGCCCCCTACCAGCTGAGCTGGAATGAGGGCCGCACCTTCATGCGGACTTGGGGGCTGGCTTTGGTCTCTTAAATGGCTTGGATTTATTCCAATTTGAGGAAGGCTTCCAATTGGTAACACATTCCATGGGGGAAGGATTAGGTTTCTGTTTCTTATTCTGTCAAAAGGAACGAAAACGGTTAGAAGCTTTAAATTTACCCTTAGGTCTTTTATCCTGAGGCAAAAAAACTCCCTTCCCCCCAGTGACAGTTGAAATAATCGAATCCAACTGAGAACCAAATAACTTATTGCCTTGGAAAGAAAGAGATCGCAATCTGGACTTAGATGTCATATCAGCATTCCAAGATTTAAGCCATAAAGCTCTTCTAGCTAAAATAGCTAGAGACATAGATTTAACATCAAATTTGATGATATCAAAAATGGCATCACAAATAAAATGATTAGCATGTTGAAACAAGCGAACAATGCTAGACAAATCAGAATCCAATTCTTGTTGCATTAAATTTTCCAACCAAAAAGTTGATGCAGCTGCAACATCAGCCAATGAAATTGCAGGCCTGAGAATATGACCTGAATATAAATAGGCTTTCCTTAGATAAGATTCAAGTTTCCTATCTAAAGGATCTTTAAAAGAAGTACTATCTTCCATAGGAATAGTAGTACTTTAGCAAGAGTAGAGATAGCCCCATCAACTTTGGGGATCTTTTCCCAAAACTCCAGTCTAACTGCTGGCAAAGGATACAATTTTTTAAACCTTGAAGAAGGAATAAAAGAAGTACCAGGCCTATTCCATTCCTTAGAAATCATATCAGAAATAGCATCAGGAACTGGAAAAATCTCTGGAGTAACCACAGGAGGTTTATAAACAGAATTTAAACGTTTGCTAGTTTTAATATCAAGAGGACTAGTTTCCTCCATATCCAATGTAATCAAGACTTCTTTTAACAAGGAACGAATATACTATAGTTTAAATAAATAAGTAGATTTGTCTGTCAATATCTGAGGCAGGATCTTCTGAACCAGATAGATCCTCATCAGAGAAGGATAATTCAGTGTGTTGTTGGTCATTTGAAATTTCATCAACTTTATGATAAGTTTTAAAAGACATTATACGTTTATTAGACAACGGGATGGCAGACAAACCCTTCTGAATAGAATCAGCAATAAAAAAAAAAATTAAAGAATAGCAACAGGCAATGTACTATTACTGATGGACACATTATCTGCATGTAAAAGTTTATCAGGACAACTATTACAAACCACAGCTGGAGATATAACCTCCACAAGTTTACAACAAATGCACTTAGCTTTGGTAGAACTGTTATCAGGCAGCAGCGTTCCAACAGTGATTTCTGAGACAGGATCAGATTGAGACATCTTGCAAATGTAAGAGA
The DNA here is from genome assembly GCF_027579735.1 of Bombina bombina. NCBI lineage: Eukaryota > Metazoa > Chordata > Amphibia > Anura > Bombinatoridae > Bombina > Bombina bombina. The sequence continues at coordinate 803,255,681 of NC_069503.1, forward strand.
AAAAAAAAACCATATAAAGCAAAATTATCAATTTCCTTATATGGCAGTTTCAGGAATGGGAAAAAAAGAAATTTATGCTTACCTGATAAATTTATTTCTTCTACGATATGACGAGTCCACGGATTTCATCCTTACTTGTGGGATATTAACCTCCTGCCAGCAGGAATTGGCAAAGAGCACCACAGCAGAGCTGTATATATAGCTCCTCCCTTCCCTCCACCTCCAGTCATTCGACCGAAGTTAGATAGAGAAAGGAAAAGCCAAAGATGCAGAGGTGACTGAAGTTTAACTAAAATATAATATATACCTGTCTTAAAAATGACAGGGTGGGCCGTGGACTCGTCATATCGTAGAAGAAATACATTTATCAGGTAAGCATTTCCTTTTCTTTTACAAGATATGACGAGTCCACGGATTTCATCCTTACTTGTGGGATACAATACCAAAGCTACAGGACTCGGATGAAAGGGAGGGACAAGACAGGGACCTAAATGGAAGGCACCAATGCTTGAAGAACCTTTCTCCCAAAACCAGCCTCAGAAGAAGCAAAAGTATCAAATTTGGAAAATTTGGAAAAAGTGTGAAGAGACGACAAGTTGCAGCCTTGCAAATCTGTTCAAACGAAGAATTGTTTTTAAATGCCCATGAGGAAGCCACAACCCTAGTAGAATGAGCCGTAATTCTTTCAGGAGGCTGCTGTCCAGCAGTCTCATACGCCAGACGGATGATACTCTTCAGCAAAAAAGAACGAAAGGTAGCCGTAGCTTTCTGACCCCTACACTTTCCAGAAAAAACAATAAATAATGAAGATGATTGACGGAAATCCTTAGTCGCCTGCAAGTAAAACTTCAGGGAACGGACCACGTCCAAGTTATGCAACATACGCTCCTTCTTAGGAGGGTTAGGACATAATGAAGGAACAACAATTTCCTGATTGATATTCTTATTAGAAACAACCTTAGGAAGGAAACCAGGTTTGGTACGTAAAACCACCTTATCAGAATGGAAGATAAGATAAGGCGAATCACACTATAAAGCAGATAGCTCAGAAACTCTTCGAGCCGAAGAGATAGCAACTAAGAACAAAACTTTCCAAGATAAAATCTTAATATCTATGGAATGCATGGGTTCAAACGGAATCCCTTGAAGAACATTAAGAACTAAATTCAAACTCCAGGGTGGAGCAATTGGTCTAAACACAGGCTTAATTCTGGTTAGAGCCTGACAAAAATACTGAACGTCTGGAACATCTGCCAAACGTTTGTGTAGCAGAATTGACAAAGCAGAGATCTGTCCCTTTAAGGAACTTGCTGATAACCCTTTCTCCAATCCTTCTTGGAGAAAAGACAGAATCCTGGGAATCCTAACTTTACTCCACGAGTAGCCCTTGGATTCACACCAATAAAGATATTTACGCCATATCTTATGATAGATATTTCTAGTGACAGGCTTACTTGCCTGAATCAAAGTATCAATGACCGAATCGGAGAACTGCCGCTTAGATAAAATCAAGCATTCAATCTCCAAGCAGTCCGTTGCAGAGAAACTAGATTTGGGTGTTGGAAGGGTCCTTGAATGAGAAGGTCCTACCTCAATGGAAGCTTCCACGGCGGCAGAGAGGACATTTCCACTAGATCGGCATACCAAGTCCTGCGAGGCCACGCAGGTGCGATTAGAATTACTGAAGCCCTCTCCTGTTTGATCCGAACAATCACCCGGGGCAGGAGAGTAAACGGAGGAAACACATATGCTAGGTTGAACGACCAAGGCACTGCCAAGGCATCCATCAGTTTGGCCTGAGGATCCCTTGACCTGGATCCGTATCTTGGAAGCTTGGCATTCTGACAAGATGCCATCAGATCCAACTCCGGTCTGCCACATCTGAGGATCAGAGTGGAAAAGACCGCCGGATGGAGTTCCCACTCCCCCGGATGAAACGTCTGTCTGCTTAAAAAGTCCGCTTCCCAGTTGTCCACTCCTGGGATGTAGATTGCTGACAGATAACAAGAGTGAGCCTCCGCCCACCGAATTATCTTGGATACTTCTGTCATCGCTAAGGAACTCCTTGTTCCTTCCTGATGATTGATGTAAGCCACCGTCGTGATGTTGTCCGACTGAAAGCGAATGAATTTGGCCGAAGCCAACTGAGGCCACTCCTGAAGCGCATTGAATATTGCTCTCAATTCAAGAATATTGATTGAAAGAAGTGACTCCAACTGAGTCCACACACCCTGAGCCTTCAGGGAATTCCAGACCGCACCCCAACCTAGAAGGCTGGCGTCCGCCGTCACTATTACCCATGAGGGTCTGCGGAAGCACGTCCCTTGAGACAGATGATCCTGAGACAACCACCAAAGAAGAGAGTCTGTCTCCTGATCCAGATCTATCTGAGGAGACAAATTTGCTTAATCTCCATTCCACTGACTGAGCATGCTCAGCTGTAATGGTCGGAGATGAAAATGAGCAAACGGAATGATGTCCATTACCGCCACCATCAATCCAATTACCTCCATGCACTGAGCCACTGAAGGCCGAGGATTGGATTGAAGGGCTCGGCATATGTTCAGAATCTTTAACTTTCTGACTTCTGTCAAGAAAATTTTCATGGATATGGAATCTATTAACGTTCCCAGGAAGGGAACCCTTGTCTGTGGAATTAACTCTTTTCTAGATTCACCTTCCACCCGTGAATCCTCAGAAAGGACAGAACCATGTCTGTATGAGACGTTGTCAGATGGCGCCACTGCAATGCCCCGCGGTCTTAGAACAGCCAGAAGGGACCCTAGAGCCTTCGTGAAGATCCTGGGTGCTGTGGCCAACCCGAAGGGAAGAGCCACAAACTGAAAAAGTTTGTCCAGGAAGGCAAACCATAGGAACTGATGATGATCCCTGTGGATAGGAATATGAAGGTATGCATCCTTCAAGTCCACGGTAGTCATATATTGACCCTCCTGGACCAATGGCAGAATTGTTCGAATAGTCTCCATTTTGAAGGAAGGGACTCTGAGAAACTTGTTTAGACTCTTTAGATCTAAAATGGGTCGAAACGTGCCCTCTTTTTTGGGGACCACGAAAAGATTTGAGTAAAAACCCTGTCCCTGTTCCAGTCTTGGAATGGGACGAATTACCCCATAGTAGATAGATCTTTTACACAACGTAAGAACGCTTTTCTTTTTGTCTGGTCTGCAGACAATCGTGAAAGAAGAAACCTCCCCCTTGGGAGAGAACCTTTGAATTCCAGCCGATACCCTTGGGACACGATTTCCAGTGTCCAAGAATCTTGAACATCTCTTACCCAAGCCTGGGCAAAGAGAGAGAAAGTCTGCCCCCTACTAGATGCGGTCCCGGATCGGGGACCGCCACTTCATGCTGTCTTGGTAGCAGTAGCGGGCCTCTTGGGTTGTTTACCCTTGTTCCAAGCTCGGTTGGGTCTCCAGACGGACTTGGCCTGAGCAAAATTCCCTTCCTGCTTGGCGGAAGAAGAGGAGATTCCTTTAACGTTCCGAAAGGAATGAAAATTATTTTGTTTACCCCTCAGTTTAGCAGTTCTATCCTGATGTAGGAGATGACCCTTACCTCCCGTAATGTCAGAAATGATCTCTTTCAAGTCAGGCCCGAATAGGGTTTTCCCTTTGAAAGGAATAGCCAAAAGCTTTGACTTAGATGACACATCAGCAGACCAAGATTTTAACCATAACGCTCTATGTGCTAAAATAGCAGATCCGGCATTCTTAACCACCAACTTGGCAATCTGAAAGGCGGCATCTGTAATAAAAGAATTAGCCAGCTTAAGAGCCTTAATTCTATCTAAAATATCCTCTAAAAGGAGTCTCAGTCTTAAGAGACTCCTGTAAAGCATCAAACCAGAAGGCCGCCGCAGTGGTAACTGGTACAATGCAGGCCGTTGGTTGTAAAAGGAAACCCTGATGAATAAACATTTTCTTTAGAAGACCCTCCAATTTCTTATCCATAAGGTCTTTAAAAGCACAACTGTCCTCAATAGGAATAGTTGTACGCTTAGCCAGGGTAGATATAGCTCCTTCCACCTTAGGGACTGTTTGCCAAGAGTCCTGAACAGTGTCAGATATGGGATTTCTCTGGTGGTACCCCAATAGAGTCACAATCATCCAGAGTCGCTAAAACCTCCCGAACAGGCGGAGGTGTTCAAGCTTAAATCTAAATGACGTGACGTCCAAGTCCGTCTGAGGTAACACACTTCCCGAATCGGAAAGTTCCCCCTCAGACAGAAGTTCCCTGACCCCCAATTCAGATCCCTGTGAGGGTACATCGGAAATAGCTAACAAAGCATCAGCGGACTCAGTATTCACATTGACTTCTGTCCTACTGCGTTTGCCCTGTAACACTGGCAACTTAAATACCTCTGTAAGGGTAGCTGACTTAACTGTAGCCATATCCTGCAGAGTAAATGAAGTAGACGCGGTTGAAGAACCAGGCGTCGCTTGGGTGGGCGTTAAAGGTTGTGACGCTTGGGGAGAAGTTAGCGGTATACCCTGATTCTCCTCAGACTGATAATCATCCTTAGACACATTTTCTTTACATAAAATTTGTGCTTTACATTGTAAGGCCCTCTCAAGTACACGAGGAACAAAAAACCAGAGGGGGTTCCACAGTGGCATCTAAACACACATAGCAAGGAGTTTCCTCCTCAGTGTCAGACATGTTAAACAAACTAGCAATATTAATAATAGTCGTACTTTGCTTAAAATATTGTATGCAAAAATGTTAATGCAAAAAAACTGTACTGCGCCTTTAAATTTTAAAAGCGCAACTATTTTTCTGATATCTGCAAAAACGTGTTTGGAACAGAAAAAATTATTTTAAAGTGCCTAAAATAGTATTGCATCCACTTGCTGAGATATGCAAGAAAACAATATATATCGATTATAACAGTAATTTATTTATTATCTTAATTTGGCCCCTGCACCACGCCACAGCTCTGCTGTGGTGCCTACCTGCCCCTGTAATACACTTACTGTAGCCTGATAAGCTTGAAAAACCCTTCGAAGGCCGAGACAACTTAGGCCCCACCGGAGCCCCAGCCTCTGCTTGCTATGCGATCCAGATGATACTGCGCGTCTGAGCAAGCGAAAATAGGCCCTGCCCACCGTGGGCGTAACTCTAATCATGACTAAGACCCGCATGGGTCGCAAGTAAAAACAAACATGTCGACTTGTAAAAATAAATAAAGCCATGTGCCCTCTTGTATACACTGAAACATCGTAACACTGCACTCTGTCATGCCAGTGATAAAGATAACAGCCCATAAGCAAACCGCAACTCCCAGCGCCCAGCCCTTGAATAAGCCTCAAAGATATATTTACATACATTGGCAAATAATATAAAGGGATTCCAGGTGCACCATTTACTTTCATATAGTGCATACTGCTTACCCTTCCCCATATAGGTAAAAATGTCAGCCTGTTCTGATGCATCAAGTCTCCCCAGAAACAAAAGACTAAACATACCTCAATGCTGCTTATAGCATGACACCGTTATCCCCACTGAAGATTTCTCTTACACTACCTTCAGCTGCGCTGTGGGAACCATCATGGATCTTAGATAATGTTTGCTAAGATCATCAACATCAGGGCAGAAAATAAGAGGTCTCCACTCCTCTTGGGAAGCAACAGACTGACGATTTCCCCCTGAGAAAAATAGTACTCACTGGCACCATTTTAAAATAAAAAAACTTCTTGATTGAAGAATCTAAACTAACACCTCACTTTACCTCTTCCTATTACTAACAGAGGCAAAGAGAATGACTGGGGGTGGAGGGATGGGATGAGCTATATATACAGCTCTGCTGTGGTGCTCTTTGCCACTTCCTGCTGGCAGGAGGTTAATATCCCACAAGTAAGGATGAAATCCGTGGACTCGTCATATCATGTAGAAGAAAAATGCAAACAGCATAGTCCTCTGATCGAGAAAAAAGGCAAGAGGCATATAGGAATGGGGCTTTAAATAATGAAAATACTTGGCGCCAAGAATGATGCACAACACAAACAGAAAATAAATTTTGGCGCTAACAACATCTGGAAATGACACACTCGTGTCATTGAAGACGCAACCTTGTGAAAGGACTCGGCATCAACTAAGACGCCGGAAGTGACGAATTTGCGTCATCGAACATAACTTCACGTCAAAAAATCTTGCGCCAAAAATGACACAATAAACTTTAGCATTTTGCGCCCTTGCGAGCCTAATTCTGCCAGCGAATTTGAAAATGACAGTCAATTGAAAAAAAGACTATACCCCAGGTAAGAAATACATTTTCCTAAAAAATGCATTTCCCAGATATGAAACTGACAGTCTGCAAAAGGAAATATACTGAAAACCTGAATCATGGCAAATATAAGTACAATACATATATTTAAAACTTTATATAAATACATAAAGCGCCAAACCATAGCTGAGAGTGTCTTAAGTAATGAAAACATACTTACCAAAAGACACCCATCTAAATATAGCAGATAACCAAACCAGTACTGAAACAGTATCAGTAGAGGTAATGGAATATGAGAGTATATCGTCGATCTGAAAAGGGAGGTAGGAGATGAATCTCTACGACCGATAACAGAGAACCTATGAAATAGATTCCCGTGAGGAAAACAATTGCATTCAATAGGTGATACTCTCTTCACATCCCTCTGACATTCACTGTACTCTGAGAGGAATCGGGCTTCAAAATGCTGAGAAGCGCATATCAAAGTAGAAATCTTAGCACAAACTTACTTCACCACCTCCATAGGAGGCAAAGTTTGTAAAACTGAATTGTGGGTGTGGTGAGGGGTGTATTTATAGGCATTTTGAGGTTTGGGAAACTTTGCCCCTCCTGGTAGGATTGTATATCCCATACGTCACTAGCTCATGGACACTTGCCAATTACATGAAAGAAAATTGATTACTAAGGATTTTTTATATAGTTTTAAACTTGGTGGCATTGAGGGCATTTATGGCATTTTTGTTAATTGATACTCAAAATAGAACTGTGTCAGTACCAATGAATAAATGTCTCCTGACAACTCTAGTAGATAGCTGAGCTAGTATGTACCTATATACAATTTAGATTAATTTTAGAGTTTTCAGGGAAACATACCATAGAAGAGAAATATACCATAAAACAAAAATGATTAGTTCTACAACAACGTGTAAATCGTACAACAAAACAAATGGACAGTAAACACCTTTAAAAGGAATCAAAATAAAACTTCCATGATTCAGATAGAGCATACAATTTTAAGGAACTTTCTAATTTACTCCTTTTATCAATTTTCTTTGTATTCTTGATATCTTTAGTTGAAAAAACATTAATGTAAGCATAGGAGCCGGTCCATTTTTGGTTCAGCACCTGGGTAGCACTTTCTGATTGGTTTCTAAATGTAGCCACCAATCAAGCAAGCGCTACCCAGGTTCTGAACCAAAATGGGCCGGCTAAGCGTACAATAAAATAATGATACCAAGAGAACTTAGAAAAATTAATAGGAGTAAATTAGAAAGTTGCATGCTCTATCTGAATCATTAAAGTTTAATTTTGACTAGACTATTACATTTTTAAATATATAATTAAACATTTTATATTACCAAAGTAAAAAAAAAAAATCACACTTTGAAATATATATTTAATTTATTTTGCCCCCATTTTCCTGAAAATTGTAGGGCTTCAAATTTGTGTTAAAAAATAGAAGTGCATAATTCAAAATTAGCACTGCTATATTTCCTAGTGTCTCTGGTTGCACTCTCCATCAACCCCTTTATAAAACTTTTCCTAATTGGTCTCAGCAGAGAAGGAATCATAGGTCACATTTATCTATTCACAAATTAAACTAATATTATTAAACATTACATCTGTATATCACTCGGTTTAATATTTGTTCTAATACATCATCATCAGTTGGCATGGGCAAATATAGTATGGCCGCAGGCAGAAGCACACAGCTATTTTCAGCATAGATTTATTTGTGTAATAGTGCAACATGCAAATATCTGTATAAATCGAAATATTTGTGCGTTGCACAAATCCAAAGCCAAAAATGAATGCAGCAGCCTGTGTCAATATTCGGCATTTGTTTACTTAACTAACTAGTATATTTGCCCATGCCTAAACTTTATTTTTTTTAAATTAACATTTAACACTAATCACCTAACAACTGTTAGACTAGAAAAAAAGCATAATTTTATTACTGAAGAAACAATGCTTTCATACCTTTCTCATTTCCAGCTGGAAAACCTATTGAAGTGTACTGGCTATGGACTGTTCTCTCTTTTGGTACATTCTCAGATGAGCCTGGTTTTATTGGTGGAGTATTGGCATTGCTCAACCCAGTAAAGAAATCCATGTCTTCACTGTGGGGGGGGAATAAAACTTTTTTCCATATTATCATCATCTTGAGTGTTACACACACAAAAACAGTTTTATAATCATAATCTCTATACATCTAAAATTGAAAATTGCAATCAAAAAGACAACACATCATAAAAAGCACATTTAATAAAAATGTAATTGGTTATACAAATCAGTTGATCTTACTGTCCTAGTGTAAATCATTTAACATTATATTAAGACGTATGGGTGTATAAGGACGACTTACTAGTCTTCATATACCGAGCTCAGAATATTTTTTGTTTAGGAGTCCAACATAGTATATTAAATAACTTACTTATTAAAGCTCTGTACATATTTTCCCTTCTCTCCAGATCGCCTATGAATAGATGCACTTGGTAATATAGCACAATTTTCCAGATAGGATGCCTGGGTATCAAGACATCTAAAGAACAACACAAAACAAAAAGTTAATCGGAGAGCAAAATCCCAAAGCAAACCAAAACGTCACTAACAGGAAAAAATGCAAATGGAGACTTAAAGCAATAAAAAATTAAGCTATTAGAGATCTGATAAAAGCATAAATCTTTGTAATTATTATGATTCACTTTTACCAATGAGCATGCTGTATCTAAAAAATGGAATATTCTTTGTATAGCAATCAACGACAAAAGGATGCTTTTTGAAATATTACAAAGTTTAAAAAAAAAATTATTACATATTGAATCAACCTGGCAAAACATAATTGTTTAGATTACAAGTGGAGTGTTAATTTATCGCACGCCCACAAATGGACAAACTTGCCCGTTTGCAAGTGCGCAATAATGAACCAGTCATTACATGTGGCTCATTATTGCTACTGCGATCTTGTGGTAGCAATTAGTGCTCTGAAAAATAAATATAAACATTATATATATTGTTTTACCTCATTACTGAACTGTGACTGACATAAACTGGTTATGCTTTATTGAACATTGCACCAAGATTTGTGCACTTATTACTTTCACTGCTGGGGACTCACATCTTTGAATGGACTGAGCATATATATATCTCAAAAAACGAAACTTGATCCTGTGGTCCGTTAAAGATAAAAAGTCAAGCTATGATTACGGCATCCAGCCGAAACATGTCAGCTTGAGTACGCAGTGCTCAGTGTTTTGCTGCTTTGGACCCCTCCAGGGATTTTAAGATTTGTATTAATAAAATTGACTTTTTATCTTTAACTGACCACAGGATCAAGTTTCGTTTTTTGCTTTGTATGCTAAGCCAGGATCCTGGGTCAGGGAGCTCGGCACCTTTTTCTCTTAAGAATTTGGAATGTAGGAGTAGTGTTTACTCTACAGAACGGCAGCTGACACAGCTCAGGATTCCGATGTGGGGATTGGTTGACAGCCCAACACGTGTAAGGAAGGACGGCTCCACATCATAGACGTGTCTGTGGACATACGGCGCACACTGGATCGAGTGAGGTGAATAAACATGGAGAGACAGGAAGATTTGTGAACAGCTGGATGAGCCACGCTAAATTGTGAGTTGTAGGCAGCCACAGGCTGTTTGAGGCACGGTCCTCAGAACTTATACATTGTCTTTGTATAGCTCTTTTCTGGCAATCATACCCCGTCTTTGACTAATAACAGTGGACACTTTCATCCCATTTGAACACTTACCTTACATTAAGGAGGACGCTCTCCTATGAGAATTTGGAACACATTCCAAGAGAATAAAGCTTACAGTACTTTTACAAGATTTTATTGCTTATGGTATACTAAACAGCAACCCCCTTTTCTTTTATATATATATATATATATATATATATACACACACACATATACATATATATATATATATATATATATATATATATACACACACATATACATATATATATATATATATATATATATATATATATATATATATATATATATATATATATATATATATATATATATATATATATATATATATATATATACATACACACATATACACACACACAGTGTAAGCCATCATATAGAAGGGTAAAAAATCTTAGGGATCATATAGTAAAAGCTGATATAGGTACAACTAAAATGTCTGATGTAAATTATTTAACTACCCCTAATAAAGGCTGTTACCCCTGCTTACACTGTGCTCAATGCAATTCAGTTATAAAAGGGAAATATTTAGCACAAAATGACAAAAGAAAGCAATATACAATCAATGGGTTATATACATGCCAAACTAATTATGCAATCTACCTACTTAAATGCCCATGTGGCCTTTGTTACATTGGCGAGACCACCCAAGCCGCCAGGGATAGGTTTAGTCAACATAAAGCATCCATTAAATCAAAAGATATGTCACTTCCAGTATCTGCACATTTTACAAATATGGGTCATACAGTAAGCCAGCTTCGCTTTCAAGTAATTGACCATATCCCCCCATCATAGAAGAGCGGGTAATAGGGAACTAAAATTAAAACAGAAAGAAGTATGGTGGATTAAACGTCTGAACACACTACATCCATATGGTCTGAATAGAGATTATGATTTGTATTTGTTTTTATAATGGTTTTAAATGATGGAATATATTCTGGTACCACTAGAGGTCACTGTGTTGTTGAAATTTACAAACCTGGGTCCGAAACGTCGCTTTTTATTGGTTGCTAAACCTGTAATAAAGATTTTTTACCTTTAAAAGAAGATTGTGTACTGTGGTGCTGTTACCTTGTTTTCTACATGATATAGATATATATATATATATATATATATATATATATATATATATATATATATATATATATATATATATATATATATATATATATATATATATATATATATATATATATATAACATAATTTATGTAAGAACTTACCTGATAAATTCATTTCTTTCATATTAACAAGAGTCCATGAGCTAGTGACGTATGGGATATACATTCCTACCAGGAGGGGCAAAGTTTCCCAAACCTTAAAATGCCTATAAATACACCCCTCACCACACCCACAAATCAGTTTAACGAATAGCCAAGAAGTGGGGTGATAAGAAAAAAAAAAGTGCGAAGCATAAAAAATAAGGAATTGGAATAATTGTGCTTTATACAAAAAAATCATAACCACCACAAAAAAGGGTGGGCCTCATGGACTCTTGTTAATATGAAAGAAATGAATTTATCAGGTAAGTTCTTACATAAATTATGTTTTCTTTCATGTAATTAACAAGAGTCCATGAGCTAGTGACGTATGGGATAATGACTACCCAAGATGTGGATCTTTCCACACAAGAGTCACTAGAGAGGGAGGGATAAAATAAAGACAGCCAATTCCTGCTGAAAATAATCCACACCCAAAATAAAGTTTAACAAAAAACATAAGCAGAAGATTCAAACTGAAACCGCTGCCTGAAGAACTTTTCTACCAAAAACTGCTTCAGAAGAAGAAAAGACATCAAAATGGTAGAATTTAGTAAAAGTATGCAAAGAGGACCAAGTTGCTGCTTTGCAGATCTGGTCAACTGAAGCTTCATTCCTAAACGCCCAGGAAGTAGATACTGACCTAGTAGAATGAGCTGTAATTCTCTGAGGCGGAATTTTACCCGACTCAACATAGGCAAGATGAATTAAAGATTTCAACCAAGATGCCAAAGAAATGGCAGAAGCTTTCTGGCCTTTCCTAGAACCGGAAAAGATAACAAATAGACTAGAAGTCTTACGGAAAGATTTCGTAGCTTCAACATAATATTTCAAAGCTCTAACAACATCCAAAGAATGCAACGATTTCTCCTTAGAATTCTTAGGATTAGGACATAATGAAGGAACCACAATTTCTCTACTAATGTTGTTGAAATTCACAACTTTAGGTAAAAATTCAAAAGAAGTTCGCAACACCGCCTTATCCTGATGAAAAATCAGAAAAGGAGACTCACAAGAAAGAGCAGATAATTCAGAAACTCTTCTAGCAGAAGAGATGGCCAAAAGGAACAAAACTTTCCAAGAAAGTAATTTAATGTCCAATGAATGCATAGGTTCAAACGGAGGAGCTTGAAGAGCTCCCAGAACCAAATTCAAACTCCAAGGAGGAGAAATTGACTTAATGACAGGTTTTATACGAACCAAAGCTTGTACAAAACAATGAATATCAGGAAGAATAGCAAGCTTTCTGTGAAAAAGAACAGAAAGAGCGGAGATTTGTCCTTTCAAAGAACTTGCGGACAAACCCTTATCTAAACCATCCTGAAGAAACTGTAAAATTCTCGGTATTCTAAAAGAATGCCAAGAAAAATGATGAGAAAGACACCAAGAAATATAAGTCTTCCAGACTCTATAATATATCTCTCGAGATACAGATTTACGAGCCTGTAACATAGTATTAATCACGGAGTCAGAGAAACCTCTTTGACCAAGAATCAAGCGTTCAATCTCCATACCTTTAAATTTAAGGATTTCAGATCCGGATGGAAAAAAGGACCTTGCGACAGAAGGTCTGGTCTTAACGGAAGAGTCCATGGTTGGCAAGATGCCATCCGGACAAGATCCGCATACCAAAACCTGTGAGGCCATGCCGGAGCTATTAGCAGAACAAACGAGCATTCCCTCAGAATCTTGGAGATTACTCTTGGAAGAAGAACTAGAGGCGGAAAGATATAGGCAGGATGATACTTCCAAGGAAGTGATAATGCATCCACTGCCTCCGCCTGAGGATCCCGGGATCTGGACAGATACCTGGGAAGTTTTTTGTTTAGATGAGAGGCCATCAGATCTATCTCTGGGAGCCCCCACATTTGAACAATCTGAAGAAATACCCCTGGGTGAAGAGACCATTCGCCCGGATGCAACGTTTGGCGACTGAGATAATCCGCTTCCCAATTGTCTACACCTGGGATATGGACCGCAGAGATTAGACAGGAGCTGGAATCCGCCCAAACCAAAATTCGAGATACTTCTTTCATAGCCAGAGGACTGTGAGTCCCTCCTTGATGATTGATGTATGCCACAGTTGTGACATTGTCTGTCTGAAAACAAATGAACGATTCTCTCTTCAGAAGAGGCCAAAACTGAAGAGCTCTGAAAATTGCACGGAGTTCCAAGATATTGATCGGTAATCTCACCTCCTGAGATTCCCAAACTCCTTGTGCCGTCAGAGATCCCCACACAGCTCCCCAACCTGTGAGACTTGCATCTGTTGAAATTACAGTCCAGGTCGGAAGAACAAAAGAAGCCCCCTGAACTAAACGATGGTGATCTGTCCACCACGTTAGAGAGTGTCGAACAATCGGTTTTAAAGATATTAATTGATATATCTTCGTGTAATCCCTGCACCATTGGTTCAGCATACAGAGCTGAAGAGGTCGCATGTGAAAACGAGCAAAGGGAATCGCGTCCGATGCAGCAGTCATAAGACCTAGAATTTCCATGCATAAGGCTACCGAAGGGAATGATTGAGACTGAAGGTTTCGACAAGCTGTAATCAATTTTAGACGTCTCTTGTCTGTTAAAGACAGAGTCATGGACACTGAATCTATCTGGAAACCCAGAAAGGTTACCCTTGTTTGAGGAATCAAAGAACTTTTTGGTAAATTGATCCTCCAACCATGATCTTGAAGAAACAACACAAGTCGATTCGTATGAGACTCTGCTAAATGTAAAGACTGAGCAAGTACCAAGATATCGTCCAAATAAGGAAATACCACAATACCCTGTTCTCTGATTACAGACAAAAGGGCACCGAGAATCTTTGTGAAAATTCTTGGAGCTGTAGCAAGGCCAAACGGTAGAGCCACAAATTGGTAATGCTTGTCTAGAAAAGAGAATCTCAGGAACTGATAATGATCTGGATGAATCGGAATATGCAGATATGCATCCTGTAAATCTATTGTGGACATATAATTCCCTTGCTGAACAAAAGGCAATATAGTCCTTACAGTTACCATCTTGAACGTTGGTATCCTTACATAACGATTCAATAATTTTAGATCCAGAACTGGTCTGAAGGAATTCTCCTTCTTTGGTACAATGAAGAGATTTGAATAAAACCCCATCCCCTGTTCCAAAACTGGAACTGGCATAATTACTCCAGCCAACTCTAGATCTGAAACACAATTCAGAAATGCTTGAGCTTTCACTGGATTTACTGGGACACGGGAAAGAAAAAATCTCTTTGCAGGAGGTCTCATCTTGAAACCAATTCTGTACCCTTCTGAAACAATGTTCTGAATCCAAAGATTGTGAACAGAATTGATCCAAATTTCTTTGAAAAAACGTAACCTGCCCCCTACCAGCTGAACTGGAATGAGGGCCGTACCTTCATGTGAACTTAGAAGCAGGCTTTGCCTTTCTAGCAGGCTTGGATTTATTCCAGACTGGAGATGGTTTCCAAACTGAAACTGCTCCTGAGGACGAAGGATCAGGCTTTTGTTCTTTGTTGAAACGAAAGGAACGAAAACGATTGTTAGCCCTGTTTTTACCTTTAGATTTTTTATCCTGTGGTAAAAAAGTTCCTTTCCCACCAGTAACAGTTGAAATAATAGAATCCAACTGAGAACCAAATAATTTGTTTCCCTGGAAAGAAATGGAAAGTAGAGTTGATTTAGAAGCCATATCAGCATTCCAGGTCTTAAGCCATAAAGCTCTTCTGGCTAAGATAGCCAGAGACATAAACCTAACATCAACTCTAATAATATCAAAAATGGCATCACAGATAAAATTATTAGCATGCTGGAGAAGAATAATAATATCATGAGAATCACGATTTGTTACTTGTTGCGCTAGAGTTTCCAACCAAAAAGTTGAAGCTGCAGCAACATCAGCCAATGATATAGCAGGTCTAAGAAGATTACCTGAACATAGATAAGCTTTTCTTAGAAAAGATTCAATTTTTCTATCTAAAGGATCCTTAAACGAGGTACCATCTGACGTAGGAATGGTAGTACGTTTAGCAAGGGTAGAAATAGCCCCATCAACTTTAGGGATTTTGTCCCAAAATTCTAACCTGTCAGGCGGAACAGGATATAATTGCTTAAAACGTTTAGAAGGAGAAAATGAATTACCCAATTTATCCCATTCCTTGGAAATTACTGCAGAAATAGCATTAGGAACAGGAAAGACTTCTGGAATAACCGCAGGAGCTTTAAAAACCTTATCCAAACGTATAGAATTAGTATCAAGAGGACTAGAATCCTCTATTTCTAAAGCAATTAGTACTTCTTCAAGTAAAGAGCGAATAAATTCCATCTTAAATAAATATGAAGATTTATCAGCATCAATCTCTGAGATAGAATCCTCTGAACCAGAAGAGTCCAAAGAATCAGAATGATGGTGTTCATTTAAATATTCATCTGTAGAGAGAGAAGATTTAAAAGACTTTTTACGTTTACTAGAAGGAGAAATAACAGACAAAGCCTTCTTTATGGATTCAGAAACAAAATCTCTTATGTTATCAGGAACATTCTGCACCTTAGATGTTGAGGGAACTGCAACAGGCAATGGTACATCACTAAAGGAAATATTATCTGCTTTAACAAGTTTGTCATGACAATTATTACAAACAACAGCTGGAGGAATAGCTACCAAAAGTTTACAGCAGATACACTTAGCTTTGGTAGATCCAGCAGGCAGAGGTTTTCCTGTAGTATCTTCTGGCTCAGATGCAACGTGAGACATCTTGCAATATGTAAGAGAAAAAACAACATATAAAGCAAAATAGATCAAATTCCTTATAAGACAGTTTCAGGAATGGGAAAAAATGCCAAATATCAAGCTTCTAGCAACCAGAAGCAAACGAAAAATGAGACTGAAATAATGTGGAGACAAAAGCGACGCCCATATTTTTTAGCGCCAAATAAGACGCCCACATTATTTGGCGCCTAAATGCTTTTGGCGCCAAAAATGACGCCACATCCGGAACGCCGAAATTTTTGGCGCAAAATAACGTCAAAAAATGACGCAACTTCCGGCGACACGTATGACGCCGGAAACGGAAAAGAATTTTTGCGCCAAAAAAGTCCGCGCCAAGAATGACGCAATAAAATGAAGCATTTTCAGCCCCCGCGAGCCTAACAGCCCACAGGGAAAAAAGTCAAATTTTTGAGGTAAGAAAAATATGATAATTCAATGCATAATCCCAAATATGAAACTGACTGTCTGAAAATAAGGAAAGTTGAACATTCTGAGTCAAGGCAAATAAATGTTTGAATACATATATTTAGAACTTTATAAATAAAGTGCCCAACCATAGCTTAGAGTGTCACAGAAAATAAGACTTACTTACCCCAGGACACTCATCTACATGTTTGTAGAAAGCCAAACCAGTACTGAAACGAGAATCAGTAGAGGTAATGGTAAATATAAGAGTATATCGTCGATCTGAAAAGGGAGGTAAGAGATGAATCTCTACGACCGATAACAGAGAACCTTATGAAATAGACCCCGTAGAAGGAGATCACTGCATTCAATAGGCAATACTCTCCTCACATCCCTCTGACATTCACTGCACGCTGAGAGGAAAACCGGGCTCCAACTTGCTGCGGAGCGCATATCAACGTAGAATCTAGCACAAACTTACTTCACCACCTCCCTTGGAGGCAAAGTTTGTAAAACTGATTTGTGGGTGTGGTGAGGGGTGTATTTATAGGCATTTTAAGGTTTGGGAAACTTTGCCCCTCCTGGTAGGAATGTATATCCCATACGTCACTAGCTCATGGACTCTTGTTAATTACATGAAAGAAATATATATATCTCAAAGCGAAAAAAAGAGAGAAACACTGGGGAACAATATCATGTCCCCAATAAAGCCAGGGACTTCAGCACTCAAGTTACTTGTATGAAATAACTAACAATAACTCATATTTGGATAAGTCAAAAAAGTGAAAATTTATTCTGTTCATTCTCACTCCGGTGCAAAATACACAACAGCTGGGTCCCCTAAATGAAACCTGGTACGGATTACAAACATAATATTATAATTATGTGCAAAAAATTATTTTAAAGCATGTTTCAAGTTGTGTAGAATAATAAAAATAAACAAACAAAAGCTGGCCAGCTTGCATATGGTTAACTCGGTATATGTAAATTACAAATATATTACTAAATTGCAACACCCCTACCAGAGGGTAGCCCTGCACTCCCACAGGAAACTGCTACCATGGAAAACAAATGGGGATCCATGCAATATAATAAATACAAATAAATGGCAAAACCTCTCTCAGAGGATAACCCAATCAGTTTCCATGGTAGCAAATCGCGATAACCTTTAAATATTTATATTGGTGCTACCCTCTGGTTGGAGAGTTGTTCATTTTCTATATAATGCGTAAATAAACGTAATGTATACAGTGGTTATACATAATTGTCTGCATGACATAGTGGTATTATTTATCTGGCATAGATCCTCAGGTATATTTCTCATGATTATAAATGTGATAGTGAAAGACAGCACCTATTTACCTTCTGGGGCACAGGAAAAGGGTTAGCCAGACCCCAATGTGTATCCAAAAACAGAATTTATGTTTACCTGATAAATTACTTTCTCCAACGGTGTGTCCGGTCCACGGCGTCATCCTTACTTGTGGGATATTCTCTTCCCCAACAGGAAATGGCAAAGAGCCCAGCAAAGCTGGTCACATGATCCCTCCTAGGCTCCGCCTACCCCAGTCATTCGACCGACGTTAAGGAGGAATATTTGCATAGGAGAAACCATATGGTACCGTGGTGACTGTAGTTAAAGAAAATAAAATATCAGACCTGATTAAAAAAACCAGGGCGGGCCGTGGACCGGACACACCGTTGGAGAAAGTAATTTATCAGGTAAACATAAATTCTGTTTTCTCCAACATAGGTGTGTCCGGTCCACGGCGTCATCCTTACTTGTGGGAACCAATACCAAAGCTTTAGGACACGGATGAAGGGAGGGAGCAAATCAGGTCACCTAAATGGAAGGCACCACGGCTTGCAAAACCTTTCTCCCAAAAATAGCCTCAGAAGAAGCAAAAGTATCAAACTTGTAAAATTTGGTAAAAGTGTGCAGTGAAGACCAAGTCGCTGCCCTACATATCTGATCAACAGAAGCCTCGTTCTTGAAGGCCCATGTGGAAGCCACAGCCCTAGTGGAATGAGCCGTGATTCTTTCGGGAGGCTGCCGTCCGGCAGTCTCGTAAGCCAATCTGATGATGCTTTAGTTAAACACTAAAAAACTCTAAGCCATCTCCGTGGAGATGTTGCCTGTACAACGGCAAAGAGAATGACTGGGGTAGGCGGAGCCTAGGAGGGATCATGTGACCAGCTTTGCTGGGCTCTTTGCCATTTCCTGTTGGGGAAGAGAATATCCCACAAGTAAGGATGACGCCGTGGACCGGACACACCTATGTTGGAGAAAGAAGTATTTTTCCAGCCACCAGTTAAACTTTAAAAAGACCTTTATTCATTTCTTACAGGGTCCATCATATCAACAACGTTTCAAACCTATGCCAGGTTCTTAATCAAGTCTGCTGAATAGTATACAGGTGTGTCTTTTATACCTGTCCAACTTTTATCAGATTGCACAACAGTGCCATCTTGTGGTCAAAATTTAAAATTACATGTGATAAACTATTGAAAGGGATTTGTTATAAATTCTTATATTTTAAGTTAGTTTCTTCATTGCTTATGTGTGTTTATCACATGGAAATTTAAAACCAAATTTATATACATACAATTAAAACCTATACACATTATAGTATCAGAATCAAATATGCTACTACAGGTACATGCTATCATATAGAATCAGAAAAATAATGACCATTCAAAATCTTTATTTAAGCCTTCAGGTATCATTGTGTTTAATTTATTTATCCAAAACATCTCCCTTCTTTTAAGCATCTGGTCCCCGTCACCTCCCCTCCTGGGTCTGTCAACTTGTTCAATGACTTGAAACCTAAGTTGACTGATGTTATGACCCATGGAGAGGAAGTGACAGGAAACAGGAGCTTCCATGTTTTTGTTTCTAATGTTAGATTTGTGTTCAGTGATTCTTGTTCTTACTTCCCTACTTGTTTCTCCTATATAAATCCTGGCACACGGACATTTGATGAGATATATAGCGTATGTGCTTCTACATGTTAGATATTTCTTTATAGGGTATTTGGTTCCCTTAAAGGGACACTGTAGCCAAAAAAAATTCTTTCATGATGCAGATAGAGCATGTAATTGTAAGCAACATTCTAATTTACTTCTATTATCAATTTTTCTTCATTCTTTTGCAATCTTTATTTGAAAAGAAGGCATCTCAGCTAAGGAGCCAGCAAATTGTGGGTTCAGAACCATGGACAGCACTTGTTTTAAGGTGCTGTCCAATCAGCAAGGACAAGGGTTGTTCACCTAAAATGGGCCAGCATCTAAACTTACATTCTTGCTTTTCAAATAAATATAACAAGAAAATGAAGACAATTTGATAATAGGAGTAAATTAGAAAGTTGCTTAAAATTGCATGCTCTATCTGAATCACAAAATATTTTTTTTGGCTACAGTGTCCCTTTAATGGGATGAAAAAAATCGTTCCCTTTTATTATTGAACTACAGTGACTGCAATGAAGGCAAGGATAGCAACCTCTATTATCAGATCCCATTGTTGTTTGTAAAGTCTTCCTATTGCTACCTATATCTGCCCTTACTAATTAATCTCTCAAATTTTTAGTCTTTTTATAAGCTACCATAGGAATATTTTTAAAGTCCTCCACTTGGGGATTACAGTCTCTCAGTATGTGCCAGTGTTTATTTATGATGTGTGATATTTTTGTTCCTAGAGAGTTATATTGAGTAACAAATATCATTCTGTTTTCTTTTGTTTTGTTTTTGATGCTATTAGTTTCCTTTTTTTTGAAGTATTCTAATTGTTTTGTAATTAATTCTTCTGGATACCCTCTTCTTTTGAATTTATCTGCCATTTCATTTAGTCTTATGTCACATCTCCTTTCATCAGTCACTATTCTTTTCACTCTTTTAAATTGGCCTTGGGGTATTGCTTCTATTGTCTTTTTTGAATGAAAGCTGTCATACTGTAATACTTTATTTTTATCTGTGGGTTTCACATACAAGTTGGTTTTCAAGAAAACATAATTTATGTAAGAACTTACCTGATAAATTAATTTCTTTCATATTAACAAGAGTCCATGAGCTAGTGACGTATGGGATATACATTCCTACCAGGAGGGGCAAAGTTTCCCAAACCTTAAAATGCCTATAAATACACCCCTCACCACACCCACAAATCAGTTTAACGAATAGCCAAGAAGTGGGGTGATAAGAAAAAAAGTGCGAAGCATATAAAATAAGGAATTGGAATAATTGTGCTTTATACAAAAAAATCATAACCACCACAAAAAAGGGTGGGCCTCATGGACTCTTGTTAATATGAAAGAAATGAATTTATCAGGTAAGTTCTTACATAAATTATGTTTTCTTTCATGTAATTAACAAGAGTCCATGAGCTAGTGACGTATGGGATAATGAATACCCAAGATGTGGATCTTTTCACACAAGAGTCACTAGAGAGGGAGGGATAAAATAAAGACAGCCAATTCCTGCTGAAAATAATCCACACCCAAAATAAAGTTTAAAGAAAAACATAAGCAGAAGATTCAAACCGAAACCACTGCCTGAAGTACCTTTCTACCAAAAACTGCTTCAGAAGAAGAGAATACATCAAAATGGTAGAATTTAGTAAAAGTATGCAAAGAGGACCAAGTCGCTGCTTTGCAAATCTGATCAACTGAAGCTTCATTCCTAAACGCCCAGGAAGTAGAAACTGACCTAGTAGAATGAGCTGTAATCCTCTGAGGCGGAGTCTTACCCGATTTAACATAGGCAAGATGAATTAAAGATTTCAACCAGGATGCCAAAGAAATGGCAGAAGCTTTCTGGCCTTTTCTAGAACCAGAAAAGATGACAAATAGACTAGAAGTCTTTCGGAAAGATTTAGTAGCTTCAACATAATATTTCAAAGCTCTAACAACATCCAAAGAATGTAACGATTTTTCCTTAGAATTCTTAGGATTAGGACATAATGAAGGAACCACGATTTCTCTACTAATGTTGTTGGAATTCACAACCTTAGGTAAAAATTCAAAAGAAGTTCGCAACACCGCCTTATCCTGATGAAAAATCAGAAAAGGAGACTCACAAGAAAGAGCAGATAATTCAGAAACTCTTCTGGCAGAAGAGATGGCCAAAAGGAACAAAACTTTCCAAGAAAGCAATTTAATGTCCAATGAATGCATAGGTTCAAACGGAGGAGCTTGAAGAGCTCCCAGAACCAAATTCAAACTCCATGGAGGAGAAATTGACTTAATGACAGGTTTTATACGAACCAAAGCTTGTACAAAACAATGAATATCAGGAAGAATAGCAATTTTTCTGTGAAAAAGAACAGAAAGAGCAGAGATTTGTCCTTTCAAGGAACTTGCGGACAAACCCTTATCTAAACCATCCTGAAGAAATTGTAATATTCTCGGAATTCTAAAAGAATACCAAGAAAAATGATGAGTAAGACACCAAGAAATATAAGTCTTCCAGACTCTATAATATATCTCTCTAGATACAGATTTACGAGCCTGTAACATAGTATCAATCACAGAGTCAGAGAAACCTCTTTGACTAAGAATCAAGCGTTCAATCTCCATACCTTTAAATTTAAGGATTTTAGATCCGGATGGAAAAAAGGACCTTGTGACAGAAGGTCTGGTCTTAACGGAAGAGTCCATGGTTGGCAAGATGCCATCCGGACAAGATCCGCATACCAAAACCTGTGAGGCCATGCAGGAGCTATTAGCAGAACAAACGAGCATTCCCTTAGAATCTTGGAGATTACTCTTGGAAGAAGAACTAGAGGCGGAAAGATATAGGCAGGATGATACTTCCAAGGAAGTGATAATGCATCCACTGCCTCCGCCTGAGGATCCCGGGACCTGGACAGATACCTGGGAAGTTTCTTGTTTAGATGAGAGGCCATCAGATCTATCTCTGGAAGCCCCCACATTTGAACAATCTGAAGAAATACCTCTGGGTGAAGAGACCATTCGCCCGGATGCAACGTTTGGCGACTGAGATAATCCGCTTCCCAATTGTCTACACCTGGGATATGAACCGCAGAGATTAGACAGGAGCTGGATTCCGCCCAAACCAAAATTCGAGATACTTCTTTCATAGCCAGAGGACTGTGAGTCCCTCCTTGATGATTGATGTATGCCACAGTTGTGACATTGTCTGTCTGAAAACAAATGAACGATTCTCTCTTCAGAAGAGGCCAAAACTGAAGAGCTCTGAAAATTGCACGGAGTTCCAAAATATTGATCGGTAATCTCACCTCCTGAGATTCCCAAACTCCCTGTGCCGTCAGAGATCCCCACACAGCTCCCCAACCTGTGAGACTTGCATCTGTTGAAATTACAGTCCAGGTCGGAAGAACAAAAGAAGCCCCCTGAATTAAACGATGGTGATCTGTCCACCACGTTAGAGAGTGTCGAACAATCGGTTTTAAAGATATTAATTGATATATCTTCGTGTAATCCCTGCACCATTGGTTCAGCATACAGAGCTGAAGAGGTCGCATGTGAAAACGAGCAAAGGGGATCGCGTCCGATGCAGCAGTCATAAGACCTAGAATTTCCATGCATAAGGCTACCGAAGGGAATGATTGAGACTGAAGGTTTCGACAAGCTGTAATCAATTTTAGACGTCTCTTGTCTGTTAAAGACAGAGTCATGGACACTGAATCTATCTGGAAACCCAGAAAGGTTACCCTTGTTTGAGGAATCAAAGAACTTTTTGGTAAATTGATCCTCCAACCATGATCTTGAAGAAACAACACAAGTCGATTCGTATGAGACTCTGCTAAATGTAAAGACTGAGCAAGTACCAAGATATCGTCCAAATAAGGAAATACCACAATACCCTGTTCTCTGATTACAGACAGAAGGGCACCGAGAATCTTTGTGAAAATTCTTGGAGCTGTAGCAAGGCCAAACGGTAGAGCCACAAATTGGTAATGCTTGTCTAGAAAAGAGAATCTCAGGAACTGAAAATGATCTGGATGAATCGGAATATGCAGATATGCATCCTGTAAATCTATTGTGGACATATAATTCCCTTGCTGAACAAAAGGCAATATAGTCCTTACAGTTACCATCTTGAACGTTGGTATCCTTACATAACGATTCAATAATTTTAGATCCAGAACTGGTCTGAAGGAATTCTCCTTCTTTGGTACAATGAAGAGATTTGAATAAAACCCCATCCCCTGTTCCAGAACTGGAACTGGCATAATTACTCCAGCCAACTCTAGATCTGAAACACAATTCAGAAATGCTTGAGCTTTCACTGGATTTACTGGGACACGGGAAAGAAAAAATCTCTTTGCAGGAGGTCTCATCTTGAAACCAATTCTGTACCCTTCTGAAACAATGTTCTGAATCCAAAGATTGTGAACAGAATTGATCCAAATTTCTTTGAAAAAACGTAACCTGCCCCCTACCAGCTGAACTGGAATGAGGGCCGTACCTTCATGTGAACTTAGAAGCAGGCTTTGCCTTTCTAGCAGGCTTGGATTTATTCCAGACTGGAGATGGTTTCCAAACTGAAACTGCTCCTGAGGACGAATGATCAGGCTTTTGTTCTTTGTTGAAACGAAAGGAACGAAAACGATTATTAGCCCTGTTTTTACCTTTAGATCTTTTATCCTGTGGTAAAAAAGTTCCTTTCCCACCAGTAACAGTTGAAATAATAGAATCCAACTGAGAACCAAATAATTTGTTTCCCTGGAAAGAAATGGAAAGTAGAGTTGATTTAGAAGCCATATCAGCATTCCAAGTCTTAAGCCATAAAGCTCTTCTGGCTAAGATAGCCAGAGACATAAACCTAACATCAACTCTAATAATATCAAAAATGGCATCACAGATACAATTATTAGCATGCTGGAGAAGAATAATAATATCATGAGAATCACGATTTGTTACTTGTTGCGCTAGAGTTTCCAACCAAAAAGTTGAAGCTGCAGCAACATCAGCCAATGATATAGCAGGTCTAAGAAGATTACCTGAACACAGATAAGCTTTTCTTAGAAAAGATTCAATTTTTCTATCTAAAGGATCCTTAAACGAGGGTACCATCTGACGTAGGAATGGTAGTACGTTTAGCAAGGGTAGAAATAGCCCCATCAACTTTAGGGATTTTGTCCCAAAATTCTAACCTGTCAGGCGGAACAGGATATAATTGCTTAAAACGTTTAGAAGGAGTAAATGAATTACCCAATTTATCCCATTCTTTGGAAATTACTGCAGAAATAGCATTAGGAACAGGAAAAACTTCTGGAATAACCGCAGGAGCTTTAAAAACCTTATCCAAACGTATAGAATTAGTATCAAGAGGACTAGAATCCTCTATTTCTAAAGCAATTAGTACTTCTTTAAGTAAAGAGCGAATAAATTCCATCTTAAATAAATATGAAGATTTATCAGCATCAATCTCTGAGATAGAATCCTCTGAACCAGAAGAGTCCAAAGAATCAGAATGATGGTGTTCATTTAAAAATTCATCTGTAGAGAGAGAAGATTTAAAAGACTTTTTACGTTTACTAGAAGGAGAAATAACAGACAAAGCCTTCTTTATGGATTCAGAAACAAAATCTCTTATGTTATCAGGAACATTCTGCACCTTAGATGTTGAGGGAACTGCAACAGGCAATGGTACATTACTAAAGGAAATATTATCTGCTTTAACAAGTTTGTCATGACAATTATTACAAACAACAGCTGGAGGAATAGCTACCAAAAGTTTACAGCAGATACACTTAGCTTTGGTAGATCCAGCAGGCAGTGATTTTCCTGTAGTATCTTCTGGCTCAGATGCAACGTGAGACATCTTGCAATATGTAAGAGAAAAAACAACATATAAAGCAAAATAGATCAAATTCCTTATAAGACAGTTTCAGGAATGGGAAAGAATGCCAAATATCAAGCTTCTAGCAACCAGAAGCAAATGAAAAATGAGACTGAAATAATGTGGAGACAAAAGCGACGCCCATATTTTTTAGCGCCAAATAAGACGCCCACATTATTTGGCGCCTAAATGCTTTTGGCGCCAAAAATGACGCCACATCCGGAACGCCGACATTTTTGGCGCAAAATAACGTCAAAAAATGACGCAACTTTCGGCGACACGTATGACGCCGGAAACGGAAAAGAATTTTTGCGCCAAAAAAGTCCGCGCCAAGAATGACGCAATAAAATGAAGCATTTTCAGCCCCCGCGAGCCTAACAGCCCACAGGGAAAAAAGTCAAATTTTTGAGGTAAGAAAAATATGATAATTCAATGCATAATCCAAAATATGAAACTGACTGTCTGAAAATAAGGAAAGTTGAACATTCTGAGTCAAGGCAAATAAATGTTTGAATACATATATTTAGAACTTTATAAATAAAGTGCCCAACCATAGCTTAGAGTGTCACAGAAAATAAGACTTACTTACCCCAGGACACTCATCTACATGTTTGTAGAAAGCCAAACCAGTACTGAAACGAGAATCAGTAGAGGTAATGGTAAATATAAGAGTATATCGTCGATCTGAAAAGGGAGGTAAGAGATGAATCTCTACGACCGATAACAGAGAACCTTATGAAATAGACCCCGTAGAAGGAGATCACTGCATTCAATAGGCAATACTCTCTTCACATCCCTCTGACATTCACTGCACGCTGAGAGGAAAACCGGGCTCCAACTTGCTGCGGAGCGCATATCAACGTAGAATCTAGCACAAACTTACTTCACCACCTCCCTTGGAGGCAAAGTTTGTAAAACTGATTTGTGGGTGTGGTGAGGGGTGTATTTATAGGCATTTTAAGGTTTGGGAAACTTTGCCCCTCCTGGTAGGAATGTATATCCCATACGTCACTAGCTCATGGACTCTTGTTAATTACATGAAAGAAACCTTGTTCTTTATATACAAAGGTGTCTAAAAAGGCTACTCCTGTTTCCTCCATGTTAAGTGTAAATTTGAGACCAGCTACAGATGTATTTAGGTGTTGAACAAATTGCAATAGGCTACCAGTGTCTCCCCACCATATGCCAAATATGTCATCCACAAATCTCCACCATGCTGCACCATATTGTAAAAATAATGGATGTGAATATACAAATTTCTCTTCTATATGGGACATGAAAATATTGGCATATGTTGGGGCTACACTGGAGCCCATTGCAGTGCCTTGCTTTTGCAGAAAAAAAAGTGTCTTGAAATAAAAAATAATTATGGTATAATATGATGGATAACAAATCTATTAGGAATTGTATTTCTTCTTCATTGTATTTGTTGTTAATTTTCAATGTGTTAGTTACCGCTTCAATGCCACTGGTATGTTTGATTGATGTATATAAGCTGGTGACATCTAATGTATACAGTATGCATTTATCTCCAATCTGTCCAATATCTTTTAATTTAGCAAGAAAATCATTAGTGTCTTTCAAATATGAAGATGTATCTAATAAATAGGGCTGTAATACTTTGTCTAAAAATATTGCAATTTTTGAAAAAATAGAGTTTACTCCTGTCACTATTGGGCGTCCTGGTGGTTGATATTTATCTTTATGTATTTTGGGTGAGATGTATATAACTGGTCTTACTGGGTTTTTTTCAATTAGGCATTCTTTAAATTCATTTGTAATGATGCCATTTTTAATTGCTACATTGGTGATATGTTCTATTTCTTTCCCTATTTGAATTGTGGGATCTCTAATCAAGGCTTCATATACTGTGGTGTCATTAAGTTGTTTTTGTATCTCTTTCACATAATCAATTTTATTTAATAACACCACTGCTCCGCCCTTATCCGCTTCCTTTATTATAATTTCATTGTTATTTTTTAACTTGTTAATGGTTTCTTGTTGTTTCCTATCAATTTGTACTAGTTCTCTCTTTTTGTTTCTCTTTAAAAGATTTTTTACTTCTTTTTGGACTAATTTTGCAAATGTGCATACACTATGTTGTGTGGGTGGGTTGAATTTACTTTTACCTTTAATACCAAATGTTTTAGGATCATTGAATTTTATATCCTTTATCTTAGCATTAGTCTTACTTGCTACAGGTGTCTCTGTCATACTTTTTAGTGTAGAGAAATGAACTTTGACTTTCAGTTTCCTAAAAAATCTCTCTAAGTCTTGTTCTATGATAAATTCATCATGTATGTTAGGTAGGCAGTATGATAAACCTTTGTTCAAAATTGTGTATTCTGTTTCTGATAAGGTATAATTGGAGATGTTGTGGACTAAGTCATCCTCTATATTTTCTGTATTATAATGCAATTCAGTATTGTTACTTTCAAAGGTGTTGATTTTAGAATTAGTATGTATCTCATTTAATTGGTGATTGTTAGTGTTATGTGTAGTGTTTACTATTAACCTGCTTTCCCTTGTTGAAGTCAAATTAGTAGTGTTTTCCTTATTTAAAGTGCTAGTGTGATTGACTAAAGTGCTATTCGTTTCTAAAGTGCATGTGTTTGCTACAGCATTTTTTTTCAAAGTGTCTTCGTTAATCATCGTGGTATCTAATTCTAAAGTGCATGTGTGCCCAACATTTAAAGTGCTTCCATTTACAATATTAGTTCTATCATTAACCAAAGTGTTATTTAATTCTAAAGTGCATGTGTTTTCTACAACATTACTTTCCAAAGTGCTATGATTTGCAATGCTTATCTGATAAAAGTTGGACAGGTATAAAAGACACATCTGTATACTATTCAGCAGACATGATTAAGAACCTGGCATAGGTTTGAAACGTTGATATGATGGACCCTGTAAGAAATGAATAAAGGTCTTTTTAAAGTTTAACTGGTGGCTGGAAAAATACTTCTTTTGGATATTTCTCATGATAACAGATTTCCAATAATAATTGGGTTATCCTCTGAGAGAGGTGTTGCCATTTATTTGTAATTACTATATTGCATGGATCCCCATTTGTTTTCCATAGTAGCAGTTTCCTGTGGGAGTGCAGGGCTACCCTCTGGTAGGGGTGTTGCAATTTAGTAATATATTTGTAATTTACATATACCGAGTTAACCATATGCAAGCTGGCCAGCTTTTGTTTGTTTATTTTTATTATTCTACACAACAACATGAAACATGCTTTAAAATAATTTTTTGCACATAATTATAATATTATAGGTTTCATTTAGGGGACCCAGCTGTTGTGTATTTTGCACCGGAGTGAGAATGAACAGAATAAATTTTCACTTTTTTGACTTATCCAAATATGATTGTTATGATTGTTAGTTATTTCATACAAGTAACTTGAGTGCTGAAATCCCTGGCTTTATTGGGGACATGATATTGTTCCCCAGTGTTTCTCTGTTTTTTTCGCTTTGATAGATGTTTTACAGGGCCTGCAACTAACATATTTAAATTTAATACTGATGTTGTTTCCTCTCCCCATATAATGTGTGTGTGTGTGTATATATATATATATATATATATATATATATATATATATATATATATATATATATATATATATATATATATATATATATATATATATATATATACATACACACACACTGGATATAAAAAGTCTACACATCCCTGTTAAAATGTCAGGTTTCTGTGATGTAAAAAAAATGACAAAGATAAATAATTTCAGAACTTTTTACACCTTTAATGTGACCTATAAACTGTACAACTCAATTGAAAAACAAACCGAAATCTTTTAGGTAGAGGGAAGAAAAAACTAAATACTTAAGACTTAAACTAATACTTTGTTGAAGCACCTTTTGATTTTATTACAGCACTCAGTCTTTTTAGGTATGAGTCTATCAGCATGGCACATTTTGACTTGGCAAGATTTGCCCACTCTTCTTTGCAAAAACACTCCAAATCTGTTAGATTGTGAGGGCATCTCCTGTGCACAGCCCTCTTCAGATCACCCCACCGATTTTCAATTGGATTCAGGTCTGGGCTCTGGCTGGGCCATTCCCAGGGCTGTCTTTAACACAGGGCAAAAGGGGCAGCTGCCCAGGGTCCAGTCTTTGTTGTGGGGACTAAGAGTCCTAAAAAAAATAATTTTTTTTTTATTATTTTTTTTGGGTTCATGCCAGTCTGCGGATGTCAGTCCTAATACTGTCACAGTCAAAAGTTCTCTGCTTATATTTATTTGTGAGAAACTGTGCCAGACTGTGCTGGGATCATGTGACATGATATATATACACACACACACAAAAGAGAGAAGCGCTCAACCTGAAAAACAACAATAGCATAATAGCTTGTTCTATGGCTAGTTACCACCCAAGAAGCAGCTTCTTTTTGCTCAACATGTGCCTTTCACAGAGAAGAACTTTCATGAAGCATATCACTCTGATCCCGACTTCACAGTACAGTCCAGCCACGAAATACCAGGCAATCCCTCTCTGAACGAGAGAAAAAGCAAAACCCCAGACGTACGTTTCTGCCTATTGTGGGCCTCGTCAGTGAGGTGCAGCCATATCCCTCTAGGCACACTGAGCAACGGGTCCACGTCTGGATTCCCGCTTCATACTTAGGGAGACTTCGCTAAGTGTCATAATTAGCATAAATAAAGAGAGAAGCGCTCAACCTGAGAACGAACAATAGCATAATAGCTTGTTCTATGGCTAGTTACATATATATTCTTCATAAATGGAGTAATTTTAAGTTTTTGGGGTCTTTATATCCATCCTAAAGTTTAAAGTTTTAAAAATTCCTACTTAGAATTATCCCAGTGCATTCTGTAAGCTGTCAATATAAATAAACAAGAGTACGTATGATTCCACACTGTAGAGAATATATATTTAAAGCATTATATTATAACAATGAGAAGAACAAGATGTTCAATATTGGATAAAATGTAATTGACCAATTTGTATCCATAAAAGTGAAATTGTCACAATAGTTCTTTTGTAGCAAGCAAGGCATCAAAGTTATTTTACACAAGTGGGCGTTAATAAAAGAAACGGAAATAAGAGCACGGCAAATAGCTGAAGAAATTACACGCCAGATGAAGCCCACGATGCACAGAAAGTGCAGGGTGAAACGCGCCTAGCAAGTTGTCTTTTGAATTCTAACAGGGGAAATCAGTTAACCCCCTGACACATGCTTTTACGGATACCGGGGCTGAAATTTTTAGGAGGTAGAGCACAAGGCACCAAGGCTAACCCCAACTGTAAGGAAAATGCACAGCACCCAAATGGAACGAGACCAGCTGACTAGGTGAGTATGGACTGAGTACTACATCTCCCTAGAGACCGGATGGTTGTGAGGGCTGTATGAAGTAACACACCAAAATTGTCCCTGGAGAGTCGTGAATGGGAGGTATAAATTACAGCTACTATAACCAATGAACACCACAAGTTATGCTGAGATCTTGCCAGGATTTTACAGGTATGCTGACCTTACTTACTGCAGTCAGGATTGTACAAGTATGATGACCTAGTTATTAGACGAAGATGATATTGGATCCGACATCAGTTGGGACACTCTATAAAGTCTGATGAGTCCGATACTTCAAATCAATACTGACACAGTATCCTTGGTGACCTTATCCATTCTAGGTTCCACTTTTCTTTTATGGACTTGGAAGTGTTTTACTTAAATACTGTTCATTTCATTTTTAAGGACGTTCATTGACATTGGGGACTTTATGAGTCTACATCCTATGATAAATCCCAACTTTATTTCATCTCCCGTAGGGACAGCATATGATTATTTTTGCCACTCCCGGGAGCCCTAGATCTTTTTCAGTGACCGGTCACTAGTATAGCATTATACCTAGGCTTGCATATTTGGCTTTATGAAGGTTTTTTTCCTTATTTATTGATTTATTATTTTTCATATTACATGATAACATTTTGTAATTTTTTATTTTTCACCTGGATACACAGTTAATACAATAGTTTAATAAATTTTTAACTCATTGTCGTCTGTTTAGTTGGTGTCTTAGGACTTTTTTTTTTGTATACTATTTGGAATAATCTGTGTGTAACATGATAGACTAGGGACCAAATTTAGAACAAAGGCTTAAGAAAGTCAGGAAGTCTCCAAATCTTCTTGTGATACAAGACTGAAAGGGAAGAAATTAGGCCTTTGAGGGTACTGGATGATAAACCTTTATACAGACCATCCTGCAAAAGTTAAATAATTTGAGGAATTCTAAAAGCATTCCAAAAGGTAATTCTTAAACTTATAAAAACGAAATCTTGTTCCAGATTTGGTGATAAAGATGTTTTATAACATGCTTTCTGGCCTCAATCAAAATGTCCAACACATGATCTGAAAAAAGCTCAGAGAGATAAAAATCAGGCATTCAATTGCCATGAAATCATATTGAAATATTTGAGGTTTTGATGGAAGGGACCTTCAGACAGAAGGTTCTTCCAGAGAGGATGACACCAAAGGTGGCTGGAGGACATTGGTACCAGATCTTCGTACCAAACCATGCAATCAATCCATTACTCTGGACAGTAAAACTAAAGGAGAAAAAAAAAAAAAAAAAAAAAGACTTAAAAAGGGACAGTAATTTTAAACAACTTTCCCATTTACATTTATCACCAATTTTGCTTTGATCTCTTGGTATTCTTAGTTGAAAGCTAAAGCTAGGAGATTCATATGCTAATTTCTTAGGCTGCCTCTAATCTGAATGCATTTTTGACAGTTTCACCACTAGAGGGCATTAGTTTGTGTTTCATATAAATAACGCTCACGCATGTAAAATTACCAAGGAGTAAGCACTGATTGGCTAAAATGCAAGTCTGTCAAAAAAACTGAAATAAAGGGGCAGTTTGCAGAGGCATATATACAAGGTAATTACAGAGGTAAAACGTGTTATGATAACTGTGTTGGCTATGCAAAACTAGAGAATGGGTAATAAAGGGATTATCTACAGTATCTTTTTAAACAACCAACAATTCTGGTGGTGACTGTCCCTTTAAGTCAGTTTGAATGACCAGGGAACCCCTACTACTACTACTACTACATCTATTATAGAGTTACTTGTGGATCTGTAAAATACTGGGGAAACTGGTAATTCAAGCATGAGGCCATAAGGTCAAAAATTTACAATCTGATCGAATACCATTTGTGGGATGAAGGTACTGACGGTGGAGGAAGTTCACTTTCCAATTGACCACAAGCTAGAACGTCAATTGCTGTAATAATGCAATGATAGCATTCTGCCCGAATAAGAAGGTGGCTACCATTTCCATTCCTAAGGCACTTTGCATACTATGCATGACGATTGAGGTAAGACTTTTGTGTCTGACTGAATCCTCGGAAAAGACACCTGTCATAACAACAGGGGCCAACTCTGGAGAGCCATGAAGACTGCACAGAGTTCCAAGATGTTGATTGGTAACCTTCCCTCCTGGGAGATCAAATTCCCTGTGCTTTCCAGGAACCCCAGACTGCACCCTAACCCAGCAGGTTAGCGGCCATGGTAATTACTAACCAAATTGGACTGAGAAAGGAGGTGAGAAATAATTGGTGAGTCTGCTACTAAGTAATGTCTTAAAGTGATCTTCTGAGACAGATTGTTCTAATCTCCATTCCACTGTTGCAACAATTGAAGCTGCAAAGAATTTACGTGAAATCTGTCAAAAGGTACAGCATCTGAAGCCGCTACGATGAAACCATTTCCATGCATTGAAGCAGTGTAGGAAGAAGAGCACAGGGCTTCTGCAATTTGAGTCTGAACATCTGTTATAGACTAACAATGAGATTCTATGATAAAGCTCAGAAGTCTGGATTGGGGCCGCACCTTCATGTGGATTTGGAGGAAGGCCACGCTTTTATTTATTTAATTTTTTTTGTCCGTTTGGAGACCAAGACGAACTAGGCTTCCTCATGTCCGACTTCTGAAATACTTGAAGTGAAGGTAAATCCTAGCATTTCAAAAACAGTAGAATTTTAAATCAGTAAAAATAACTCAGTTATCACTTTATAAAAAAGTGTGTTAAACTTACCCTTTCTGTGCTAAGGCCTGCTCGCTAAACTTGCTCTGAGGTGACATTTCCATATCTAAACCAATAGCCGTGCTAGCCACATGGCACGGTTCTGTATGCTAGCACAGCTATTCGTTTAGAGGTGGAAACGTTGCCTCATTGAAAAAAATATCACTGTGCAGTGGGCGGCGGGAGCCCGAGTTAAAGGGACACTCAATCAAAAATAAACTTTCATTGTTCAGATAGAGCAAGCCATTTTAAACAACTTTCCAATTTACTTCCATTAACTAAATGTGCACAGTCTTTTTATATTTAAACTTTTTGAGTCACCAGCTACTACTGAGCATGTGCAAGAATAAGTGTGTATGCATTTGTGAATGGCTGATGGCTGTCACATGGTACGTGTATGCATTTGTGAATGGCTGTCACATGGTACAGGGGGAGTGGAAAAAGACATAACTTTTCAAATTGTCAGAAAAAAATCTACTATTCATTTGAAGTTCAGACTAAGTGCTATTGCATCGTCTTTTTTCTTGCATTTGTTTATTATACAAATATACTGTGTTGACTGGTCCTTTAATGTTAAATTTAGCACGTTTTTATGACTGAATGTTTTATTTATTTTTAGTGATGGTAGGATTTGGCATCAATTTAAGAGGAGGATCTTTGCATCTTGGAATGATGAAAGGTGTGAAATAGTCTAGTGGACTTAACCATGTCCTTACCCATTTTGTCTTGCAGCAGGAAAGGTCCTTTGAACCTGGACTGAATGCCATCATTGCTGCAGTCTCTGGTGGCAAACATAATTTTTCCCTATAATGGGAGGGAAAAAAGGTCTGTCTTAACATACTATATCAGAAGACCATGATTTGAGCCATAAGACTCTTCTAGCCGGGTCATAGCAGCACTCTTTGCATTAATGGAAGTTACTTTAAAAAAAAAAAAAAAACAGCTGCATTAAAAATTAAAATGCTTGCAGTCTTGATTAACTTCAAGTGATTTTGACTTTCATCAAGGCAAGCTTCTTGGGAAATAAGGTCAGAGAAGTAACACCAGACTGTAGTAGCTGCAGATACCCAAGCTACACTAACAGCGGACAAAACAGATAGCCTTCAAACTGTAAGGATCTCCTGAGGAAACCCTAAAGTTTCCTGTCCATCGGATGCTTAAGAGGTACTGTCCTCTAAAGGAATGGTAGTCCACTTAGCCTAAGTGGAAATAGCACTGTCCACCTT
Source organism: Bombina bombina (assembly GCF_027579735.1). NCBI lineage: Eukaryota > Metazoa > Chordata > Amphibia > Anura > Bombinatoridae > Bombina > Bombina bombina. Next base: position 803,290,198 of record NC_069503.1, read on the forward strand.
TGGAATAGACCCGCCTAAAAAATAACCAGAAGATAATTTTAAATTTGGCTAGTTTGCAATATTCCTTGCTAATTAGTTCAGAACCAGGAAAGATAGATAGCGTCTTTGGGGCTGCCTTAAAAAAATTATAAATATGGGGGGCGGAGCCAGCTACTGGAGCAACTGGACGTGTTCCTGGATTATAGCTCTAATATTTGGGGTAATCAACTATATACAAGCTTTATTTCCTTGCGAAAACACCCAAGACCTTACATCTACCCTAGGAACACAAAATGGACAAAGAAACTGCCTTGTAAATACACTGCCGGCTCTTGTCTTTCAGCACAACCACGTGGCGAGAGTCGCCATTATAGGAGCTAACAGCCTAAGCTTCTTTGATTGTACCTACAGAGAACCACTACAGTTTTACCCCCAAATCGGTAATGCAGTCTGAGACAGGACGACTGAAAGGCAGGCTCCATCACGGTTGAGCAGCATCTTATGAACAGCCTATAACACAGGGAAGGATAACAAACAACCTCCTGCATATTGCTAAAGTGAGTGTGAAAGAATGGCCTCATACAGATAATCTGATGGAGAAGATATGCAACCTTTTGAATGAGCACTTCTTGCGACTTGAGACAGCTGGCCGATGCATGGCGACACGGTGGAGCACTTGAGATACAGAGAGAGACCATGGGAACTCCTAAGGCTGCAGCTACCTTAACAGATGTGGGACAGCCCATAAAGTATACATCTTCAGGGCAATTGCCTTCAATACATAAGCGATGCGCAGAGATGGTTCCTAAAGAACATCAAACTCTGTATAGTGGAATAGAGCTAAGTGTGACCACAGCATGTCCTATGCTAGTATGGCTTACTGATGCTGTTAATCCAGATTCCAAAGTAGCGGTCGACATCACTACACAGGAGGTAAACCCTCAATCCCAAAATGCTTCAATACTGAGCACAAGCCGACACATCCCTGGAAACAACAAGGGTAGTGGTGCTACCGAGAGACTTGGAGATATCAGAAGGAGACACATCTTTTGCCAGAAAGAGACATCTACCTCAGCAGAGTTATTGTTATATCAGAACAGCTATAAAGAGTATGCAGCTGTTTCTCAGGTGAATGCGATGTGGATGAGAGCTGAGTTAATTGTGATCGTAAGTGAAGGACAGTGTAAGTTTAACTCTTGTAAGCAATTAAGGACAACACACAGAAGGCTGCCAGCAATATGTAAGATAGGAGTTGGCTAATTCATCAGCACTCTTCTGGATGGCTATTAACTACGAGTAGTGAAGAACCCACTAACTTTTAGGATGATTCATTTTGCAGCTAAGGCTGAGGGACTTATAGACTTACTTGCATGTTGACTATTTTCAGTCTGAGTTATATACCTGTTATAACGTAGGTTTCTGGTGATATATATATATATATTTAGTTGAGCTTATGATCTTTAGTTCCTACTGTTAATCTTAAAATGTTGAAAGAAGGACAAGTTTATGTTTTGTTGGGACTATGTCATTCTCGATACTCGAGTGGCAAACTTGAGGCTTATATATTCTATGCAGTTTTATAGTTTCAGCTGTCTTGAGTAATGTTCTACTGTTTTCAATAGTGGTTGCTTGTAATAGATCAGCATATAACCTGCCTTTTTAAGCTCCATAGATCTCTTCCACATTGCAGAACCGAGACATAAATTAATATCTTTTCTTGGAGGATGTAAATACCACTTTCTACCACCGGAGGGAAGTCAAGGCTTAATTACACTCTGTACATAGCATATCTCTGTGCACGTTTGGCTTAATTCAGTTCACTATATTGCTTGGTTCTTCTCCAAGATTCCCAGTTCTACTTCTATCGAGTTGCCCTCTGCAGACAAACTTTATCTTGCTGTATGTGGGACACAACTGTGAGGAAAGTTTCTGCTTGTTCAGGAGTTTGGTATGTCCCCTTGTTTTACATTCAAGTTTGAAAGTCAGGAATTACTCATCTAAACTATAAATCTACTGAGGTGTTATCCATCATAATAGGTTGGTTTAACCCTTTCGTGACAGGGTTAAAGTGTCTACATCGGAACACCTGTTCCGATGTAGACAAATTGAAACTACGCGATCGTGCATACGATCGCGAGATTTCAATTATTGGATCGCATCTGGGGGGCGTCCCTACAACCCTAGGAACGCCCTCCAGACCGCGATCAAGTCCTTGAAGCGCAGAAGGCTTCAGGACAGCCGTTTGATATGACGTTCTATTCCGTCATAACGGCTTTAAAGCCCAATGTAAATATGACGGAATAGAACGGCATAACGGCGTTAAAAGGTTAAAGCAACTTATAGTTCTATGGCAGTACAGTTTAATGTGTTAGAAGGTATACTTATTTCACAATTTGAGCGAATATATTTATAAGCAACATGTAAGTACTTAAGAACTCCTATCCCTGACTTAAAGGGACACTGTACCCAAAAAAAATTCTTTTGTGATTCAGATTGAGCATGAAATTTTAAGCAACTTTCTAAATTTACTCCTATTATCACATTTTCTTCATTCTCTTGGTATCTTTATTTGAAATGCAAGAATGTAAGTTTAGATGCCGGCCCATTTTTGGTGAACAACCTGGGTTGTCCTTGCTGATTGGTGGATAAATTCATCCACCAATAAAAAAGTGCTGTCCAGAGTACTGAAACCAAAAAAAAAAAGCTTAGATGCCTTTTTCAAAAAATGATAGCAAGAGAACGAAGAAAAAAAATGATAATAGGAGTAAATTAGAAAGTTGCTTAAAATTGCATGCTCTTTCTGAATTACAAAATAAAAAAATTGGGTACAGTGTCCCTTTAACCTGTACACATATACTAATTTCCTCCTTCTGTTTTTCCTTACAACCTCACTGGGTAAAACTAGGTGGGCTGCTTATAATAGGAATTATTACTTATCTATACTACAAGTTTGCTTTGTTACTAATATATCTACTAATTAGAGATTTAGCTACTCATGTGTCCTGAACAATATTCACATATCTATGTTCTCCTATATTTTATTCACTCAAACTGGAACTGGCAAGTAGCTATCTTCTCTCATATGCCAGTTACCTTATTGAAATCTGACATGCCAAAGATTCTGAATATAAGTGAGGCAGCCACTAATGCAGAACCCTTTATTACTACACTATAGACAATTAGCAGGTGCTAGCTATGTAAATAGTCTCTGAACATCTATTTCAGAGCTTTCCAAACTTTTCATGTTGGTGACACACTTTTTAGACCTACATCATTTCGCAACACAGTATCTGGTGTTGTACCAGCAAACAGGAGGTTAAACTAACTTGTTTTAAGAGATACGGACACATACATAAATTATATAATAACAAAATGTATTTACAAGTAACAGTATGTATGTGCAAGAACTTAAAAAAAGTTTAATAACACCAATAGCTACTTACTATTTTAATGGGATGTATGAGGTTGATGGGATGAACATAGCTTGTGAATATTTAGTGGAATATTAGTTAAAGTCACTTGCATTTCATCAGCAAGCATTTTTAAGCTTCCACTTCCTATCCATATATCAAGAGCAGGAGCAGCAATGGACTACTGGGAGCTAGCTGCAAAAAAAAAACAAAAAAAACACTGACTTCAGCTCAGCGTTTAAGCTGCTGCCCTCATAGCTCTGCGAGTCCGACTGACTACTGCCTGTGCTGCAAACACACTGCTGTCCCACTCACTGACTACACATGCAGTCACAAGCTGATTGAGGAGACTACACATGCAGTCAGAAGCCAATGTTCTGCCAATGGGAATAGTTTCACTTCCCACTAAGCTGAGCCAATAGGTTAAGATGATCTGTGACCCACTAGGTATCAATCACGTGTCAACCAACGTGATATGCGTAGCAGGCAGGCGGAAAGTCGGAAACCAAAAACATTTTTTTAAAGAATTTTTTTAATTAAAAAAAATTTGTACTGAAGCAGGGACACACCTACCCACTGCTGCCGACACACTAATGTGTCACAACACACAGTTTGGAAAGCCCTGATCTATTTGAATAGCCTCTCCGTATCCGTGTGCAGGATTTCCCAATTTTACATATTATTAGCCTTACATCCACATTTATGTAATTTTAGCCACAGAAGTGATTCATAGGTGGTCTCTCATAATATTGCCTGTTAGTATTCTATTTATCTAGTGACTTATTCTCAGTGTTGCCTCCTGCATTCTTCTCTTTATTTTGTCCTGTAATAACCTTGCTGTCCCAAAATGTAATGGTATATATATCTATTGGCATGGGTTCATCGAATGTAAATTTTTCCTAATAATCCGCCTTTACTTCAGACGTATAATAGTTCAATCTTTTAGTTCCTGCAATCCACCGCAATTAAAACACCATCCCCCCCCCCCCCCCCCCCCCGCATGTAATGAGCCTCCTAGATTAGGAGGACTACATATGTGGCTTTTCTTGTCTAAGCTGCAACCTTAACTACTCCCTTAGTATTTACTTTTACATAATACCATAGAGCTGAATCTATCTACCCTACCTAGATCAGCAGGACTGATCAACATTACTTGCCAACTAAGTCTGCAATCTTAAAACATCTCTCAGTTGCCTCATTTGAGGCCTCTGAGGTCAAGACAGAACCCAGAAGTGTCTCTATGTGCTAGTTTGAAGGCTTTGCTATAGATTCTATTTACAACTAAGGGAGTTTATTTTATTTTATATATTATGTTATATTCTATACTTTATATTCTGTACTTTATCAGTTCCAAGACTTACTCGCTCATAATAAGAAAAACTGAGGTTGATTTAATGTTGCTTTGCTATTTGTGCAGTATTGCAGTGTGAACACCTCACAATGTTATGTATTACAATGACCCTGTTGACTGTCACCATCTGTTTTATGCTGGCTGTACATACGGCAATTTTGTACTGTCTTTATCTTTCAACCTCATTTAAAAAAAAAAATCTTATTCACAGATTGTTTGCAGGTGGAGAGTCCTCCATCTTCAAGGCAAGTAAAAACTTCCTGCAATAAAGTATGCGCTCAAATTTTAAATGAAATGACAACAAATGCTACTTCATCAAAAGGGGAGTCATGGGTTTCTGAATAATCGTCATAAGCTAAGAAGGAGAATTCTAATTCAGTTGTAGTCCTGTAGGGTACAGGGTACCTAGAAAGGTTACGCCTTAGGGATGAGCCCAGGGCCTGTTAAGGTTTGTTACTGGTAGAGACATGAAAGCTATCAGTTGTGACATTTCAGAGTAAATGTATGGTTTTATGTTAGGAGTCAGGTCCGTAGAACTGTCCAGGAAATAACCCTGGTAGGTAACAGATCCTTGCAATGATGCATGACCATATCTGACAATAGACAAAGACTCGGCACACAGGTTACAAAGCTGAGAGTGTGTGTGTGTGTGGGGGGGGGGGGGGGGGGGGACACCATCACTTCCTTACAAAGCAAACACATATGAAAAGGAGATAAATCATTAGTAAACCACCTTTATAAGGGATTAGAGATATGTCCAGAGACTTAAGGAATATAAAACCCACATTTTTTATTTCATGATTTAGGTATAACCTACAATTTAATCAAATCTCCAGCTTACTTCTTGGTATCATGTGTTGAAGAAGCAACAATGCACTACTGGTTTCTAACTGAACACATGGGTGAGCCAATGACAAATCGATTAATATAATATAATATAATATAATATAATATAATATATCTCCATCCATCAATCAGCAGTAAGAAACTAGGGCCTAGATTTGGAGTTTGGCGGTAGCCGTGAAAACCAGCGTTAGAGGCTCCTAACGCTGGTTTTAGGCTACCTCCGGTATTTGGAGTCAGTCAAAAAAGGGTCTAACGCTCACTTTTCAGCCGCAACTTTTCCATACCGCAGATCCCCTTACGTCAATTGCGTATCCTATCTTTTCAATGGGATTTTTCTAACACCGGTATTTAGAGTCGTGTCTGAAGTGAGCGTTAGAATTCTAACGACCAAACTCCAGCCGCAGAAAAAAGTCAGTAGTTAAGAGCTTTCTGGGCTAACGCCGGTTCATAAAGCTCTTAACTACTGTACTCTAAAGTACACTAACACCCATAAACTACCTATGTACCCCTAAACCGAGGTCCCCCCACATCGCCGCCACTCGATTAAATATTTTTAACCGCTAATCTGCCGACCGCCACCTACGTTATACTTATGTACCCCTAATCTGCTGCCCCTAACACCGCCGACCCCTGTATATTTATTAACCCCTAACCTGCCCCCCACAACGTCGCCGCCAGCTACCTACAATAATTAACCCCTAATCTGCTGACCGCAAAGCGCCGCCACCTACATTATAGCTATGTACCCCTAATCTGCTGCCCCTAACACCGCCGACCCCTATATTATATTTATTAACCCCTAATCTGCCGCCCTCAACGTCGCCTCCACCTGCCTACACTTATTAACCCCTAATCTGCCGAGCGGACCGCACCGCTACTAAAATAAAGTTATTAACCCCTAATCCGCCTCACTAACCCTATAATAAATAGTATTAACCCCTAATCTGCCCTCCCTAACATCGCCGACACCTAACTTCAATTATTAACCCCTAATCTGCCGACCGGAGCTCACCGCTATTCTAATAAATGTATTAACCCCTAAAGCTAAGTCTAACCCTAACACTAACACCCCCCTAAATTAAATATAATTTAAATCTAACGAAATTAATTAACTCTTCTTAAATAAATTATTCCTATTTAAAGCTAAATACTTACCTGTAAAATAAATCCTAATATAGCTACAATATAAATTAAAATTATATTATAGCTATTTTAGGATTAATATTTATTTTACAGGTAACTTTGTATTTATTTTAACCAGGTACAATAGCTATTAAATAGTTAAGAACTATTTAATAGCTAAAATAGTTAAAATAATTACAAATTTACCTGTAAAATAAATCCTAACCTAAGTTACAATTAAACCTAACACTACACTATCAATAAATTAAATACAATTCCTACAAATAACTACAATGAAATAAACTAACTAAAGTACAAAAAAATAAAAAAGAACTAAGTTACAAAAATTAAAAAAATATTTACAAACATAAGAAAAATATTACAACAATTTTAAACTAATTACACCTACTCTAAGCCCCCTAATAAAATAACAAAGCCCCTCAAAATAAAGAAATGCCCTACCCTATTCTAAATTACTAAAGTTCAAAGCTCTTTTACCTTACCAGCCCTGAACAGGGCCCTTTGCGGGGCATGCCCCAAGAAGTTCAGCTCTTTTGCCTGTAAAAAAGAACATACAATACCCCCCCCCCCAACATTACAACCCACCACCCACATACCCCTAATCTAACCCAAACCCCCCTTAAATAATAAACCTAACACTAAGCCCCTGAAGATCTTCCTACCTTATCTTCACCGATCCGTCCTGAAGAGCTCCTCCGATGTCCTGATCCAAGCCCAAGCGGGGGGCTGAAGAGGTCCATGATCCGGCTGAAGTCTTTATCCAAGCGGGAGCTGAAGAGGTCCATGATCCGGATGAAGTCTTCATCCAAGCGGGAGCTGAAGAGGTCCATGATCCGGATGAAGTCTTCTATCAACGGCATCTTCAATCTTCTTTCTTCGGGAGCCATCATCTTCCATCCGACGCAGAACATACTCTTCTCCCGACGCCTACTAGCCGAATGACGGTTCCTTTAAATGACGTCATCCAAGATGGCGTCCCTCGAATTCCGATTGGCTGATAGGATTCTATCAGCCAATCGGAATTAAGGTAGGAATATTCTGATTGGCTGATAGAATCCTATCAGCCAATCGGAATTCGAGGGACGCCATCTTGGATGACGTCATTTAAAGGAACCATCATTCGGCTAGTAGGCGTCGGGAGAAGAGGATGTTCCGCGTCGGATGGAAGATGATGGCTCCCGAAGAAAGAAGATGCCGTTGATAGAAGACTTCATCCGGATCATGGACCTCTTCAGCTCCCGCTTGGATGAAGACTTCATCCGGATCATGGACCTCTTCAGCCCCCCGCTTGGGCTTGGATCAGGACATCGGAGGAGCTCTTCAGGACGGATCGGTGAACCTGGTATGGTGAAGATAAGGTAGGAAGATCTTCAGGGGCTTAGTGTTAGGTTTATTTAAGGGGGGTTTGGGTTAGATTAGGGGTATGTGGGTGGTGGGTTGTAATGTTGGGGGGGGGTATTGTATGTTTTTTTTTTTACAGGCAAAAAAGAGCTGAACTTCTTGGGGCATGCCCCGCAAAGGGCCCTGTTCAGGGCTGGTAAGGTAAAAGAGCTTTGAACTTTAGTAATTTAGAATAGGGTAGGGCATTTTTTTATTTTGGGGGGGCTTTGTTATTTTATTAGGGGGCTTAGAGTAGGTGTAATTAGTTTAAAATTGTTGTAATATTTTTCTTATGTTTGTAAATATTTTTTTATTTTTTGTAACTTAGTTCTTTTTTATTTTTTGTACTTTAGTTTATTTCATTGTAGTTATTTGTAGGAATTGTATTTAATTTATTTATTGACAGTGTAGTGTTAGGTTTAATTGTAACTTAGGTTAGGATTTATTTTACAGGTAAATTTGTAATTATTTTAACTATTTTAGCTATTAAATAGTTCTTAACTATTTAATAGCTATTGTACCTGGTTAAAATAAATACAAAGTTACCTGTAAAATAAATATTAATCCTAAAATAGCTATAATATAATTTTAATTTATATTGTAGCTATATTAGGATTTATTTTACAGGTAAGTATTTAGCTTTAAATAGGAATAATTTATTTAAGAAGAGTTAATTAATTTTGTTAGATTTAAATTATATTTAACTTAGGGGGGTGTTAGTGTTAGACTTAGCTTTAGGGGTTAATACATTTATTAGAATAGCGGTGAGCTCCGGTCGGCAGATTAGGGGTTAATAATTGAAGTTAGGTGTCGGCGATGTTAGGGAGGGCAGATTAGGGGTTAATACTATTTATTATAGGGTTAGTGAGGCGGATTAGGGGTTAATAAGTGTAGGCAGGTGGAGGCGACGTTGTGGGGGGCAGATTAGGGGTTAATAAATATAATATAGGGGTCGGCGGTGTTAGGGGCAGCAGATTAGGGGTACATAGGGATAATGTAAGTAGCAGCGGTTTACGGAGCGGCAGATTAGGGGTTAAAAATAATATACAGGGGTCAGCGATAGCGGGGGCAGCAGAATAGGGGTTAATAAGTGTAAGATTAGGGGTGTTTAGACTCGGGGTACATGTTAGAGTGTTAGGTGCAGACGTAGGAAGTGTTTCCCCATAGCAAACAATGGGGCTGCGTTAGGAGCTGAACGCAGCTTTTTTGCAGGTGTTAGGTTTTAGTTTTTTTTTCAGCTCTAACAGCCCCATTGTTTCCTATGGGGGAATCGTGCACGAGCACGTTTTTGAGGCTGGCCGCGTCCGAAAGCAACTCTGGTATCGAGAGTTGCAGTTGCGTTAAATATGCTCTACGCTCCTTTTTTGGAGCCCAACGCTGACATTATATGGACTCTCAATACCAGTTATTTTAAAGGTGCGGCCAGAAAAAAGCCAGCGTTAGCTACGCGGGTCCTTACCGACAAAACTCTAAATCTAGCCGTAGGTTATTTGCTGCTCCTGAGCATTCCTAGATAAACCTTTCAGCAACGGATAAGAGAAGGAAGCAAATTAAATAATAGAGTATACAATTTTAAAACAACTTTCCAATTTAAAGTGTCAGTAAACCTAAAAAATAATGTTATATAATTCTGCATATAGTGCAGAATTATATAACATTATATTAGTGCTATCGTTATAAAAGCTTTTTTTCCCTTTTAATTTTTTTAAAATATGTCAGTTTTTCAGACCCGCTCTCTGCGCTCTTCTGAGCGGGTCTGTTTTTATAACACAGCGCATCGGGCCAGCTGTATAGTCACAGCCCGGCCCGACCGCGCCATAACACTAAGTGCAGCTCACTCCTGCTGTCAGACAGAGCAGGAGCGAGCTGCACTTAGTGTTATGGCGCGGGGGGCATAAAGGGTCTCACACTGATCTGAGAACCCCTTTCAATTGATGTGTAGATCAGCACCATCAATAAACTAAGGGATCATCAGTAAATATGAAGGAATAAAGATATGTTGTGTAAGGTGTTATGCCTATTACTGTAGGACTGGACTTAAATCCCATAAATGATGGCTCATGGACTCAATTTTATGAAAGAAACGTCTGTTTTCCACTATAAAACAAAATTTATGCTTACCTGATAAATTTATTTCTCTTGTGGTGTATCCAGTCCACGGATTCATCTATTACTTGTGGGATATTCTCCTTGCCAACAGGAAGCTGCAAGAGGATCACCCACAGCAGAGCTGTCTATATAGCTCCTCCCCTAACTGTCACCTCCCAGTCATTCGACCGAAGACAAGCAAGATAAAGGAGAAACTATAGGGTGCAGTGGTGACGGTAGTTTAAAAATAAAAAACACCTGCCTTAAAATGGCAGGGCGTGCCGTGGACTGGATACACCATAAGAGAAATACATTTATCAGGTAAGCATAAATTTTGTTTTCTCTTGTAAGCTGTATCCAGTCTACGGATTCATCCATTACTTGTGGGATACCAATACAAAAGCTATAGGACACTGATGAAGGGAGGGACAAGGCAGGTGCTTAAACGGAAGGCACTACTGCCTGTAAGACCTTTCTCCCAAAAATAGCCTCCGAAGAAGCAAAAGTATCAAATTTGTAGAATTTAGAAAAAGTATGAAGCGAAGACCAAGTCGCCGCTTTACAAATCTGTTCCACAGAAGCCTCATTTTTAAAAGCCCATGTGGAAGCCACCGCTCTAGTGGAATGAGCTGTAATTCTTTCAGGAGGCTGCTGGGCAGCAGTCTCATAAGCTAAGCGGATTATACTTCTTAACCAAAAAGAAAGAGAAGTTGCTGAAGCCTTTTGGCCTCTCCTCTGTCCAGAGTAGACAACAAACAATGCAGATGTTTGACGAAAATCTTTAGTAGCTTGTAAATAAAACTTTAAAGCACGAACCACATCAAGATTGTGTAAAAAAGACGTTCCTTCTTTGAGGAAGGATTAGGACATAATGAAGGAACAACAATCTCCTGATTGATATTCTTATTAGATAGCACCTTAGGAAGAAACCCAGGTTTGGTACACAAAACTACCTTATCTGCATGGAAGATCAGATAAGGGGGATCGCACTGCAAGGCAGATAACTCTGAAACTCTTCGAGCCGAAGAGATAGCTACCAAGAACAGAACTTTCCAAGATAAAAGCTTGATATCTATGGAATGCAGAGGTTCAAACGGAACCCCTTGAAGAACTTTAAGAACTAAATTTAAACTCCATGGCGGAGCAACAGGTTTAAACACAGGCTTGATTCTAACTAAAGCCTGACAAAACGCCTGAACGTCTGGAACATCCGCCAGACGCTTGTGCAAAAGAATAGACAGAGCAGAAATATGTCCCTTAAGGAACTAGCTGACAATCCCTTCTCCAATCCTTCTTGGAGAAAAGACAATATCCTGGGAATCCTGACTTTACTCCATGAGTAACCCTTGGATTCACACCAATGAAGATATTTACACCATATCTTATGATAGATTTTCCTGGTGACAGGCTTTCGAGCCTGAATTAAGGTATCAATGACCGATTCGGAAAAACCACGCTTTGATAGAATCAAGCGTTCAATTTCCAAGCAGTCAGACGCAGAGAAATTAGAATTGGATGTTTGAAGGGACCTTGAAGTAGAAGGTCCTGCCTCAGCGGCAGAGTCCATGGTGGAAAGGACGACATGTCCACCAGATCTGCATACCAAGTCCTCCGTGGCCACGCAGGAGCTATCAAAATCACTGAAGCTCTCTCCTGCTTGATCTTTGCAATCAGCCGAGGGAACAGAGGAAATGGTGGAAACACATAAGCCAGGCTGAAGGAGCAGGGCGCTGCTAGAGCATCTATCAGCGCTGCCTGGGGATCCCTTGACCTAGATCCGTAACAAGGAAGTTTGTCGTTCTGACGAGACGCCATGAGATCCAGTTCTGGTTTGCCCCATAGTTGAATCAGCTGGGCAAATACCTCTGGATGGAGCTCCCACTCCCCCGGATGAAAAGTCTGCCGACTTAGAAAATCCACCTCCCAGTTCTCTACTCCTGGGATATGGATAGCTGAGAGATGGCAAGAGTGAACCTCTGCCCATAGAATTATCTTTGAAACCTCCAACATTGCCAGGGGGCAACTTGTTCCCCCCTGATGGTTGATATAGGCTACAGTCGTGATGTTGTCCGACTGAAATCTGATGAACCTGACCGCAGCTAGCTGAGGCCAAGCCTTAAGAGCATTGAATATCGCTCTTAGTTCCAGAATGTTTATAGGAAGGAGTGTCTCCTCCTGAGTCCACGAACCCTGAGCCTTCAGGGAGTTCCAGACTGCACCCCAGAAGGCTGGCATCTGTCGTTACCATAGTCCAATCTGGCCTGCGGAAGCTCATCCCCTTGGACAGATGGACCCGAGATAGCCACCAGAGAAGAGAATCCCTGGTTTCTTGATCCAGATTTAGTAGAGGGGACAAATCTGTGTAATCCCCATTCCACTGACTGAGCATGCAAAGTTGCAGCGGTCTGAGATGTAGGCGGGCAAACGGTACTATGTCCATTGCCGCTACCATTAAACCGATTACTTCCATACACTGAGCCACTGAAGGACGAGAAGTAGAATAAAGAACACGGCAAGAGAGTCTAGAAGTTTTGACAATCTGGCCTTCGTTAGGTAAATCTTCATTTCTACCAAATCTATCAGAGTCCCTAGGAATGAAACTCTTGTTAGAGGTGATAGAGAACTCTTTCCTTCATTCACCTTCCACCCATGGGACCTCAGAAATGCCAGAACAATGTCCGTGTGGGACCTGGCAATTTGAAAAGTCGACGCCTGTATCAGAATGTCGTCTAAGTAAGGGGCTCCTGCTATAGCCCGCGGCCTTAGGACAGCTAGAAGGGACCCTAGAACCTTTGTAAAGATTATTGGTGCCGTGGCCAACCCGAAGGGAAGAGCCACAAACTGGTAGTGCCTGTCTAGAAAGGCAAACCTGAGAAAACGATGATGATCTTTGTGTATCGGGATGTGAAGATAAGCATCCTTTAAGTCTACAGTAGTCATATATTGACCCTCCTGGATCATAGGAAGGATGGTTCGAATAGTCTCCATCTTGAAGAGAAATTTGTTTAAGATCTTGAGATCTAAGATTGGTCTGAATGTTCCCTCTTTTTTGGGAACTACAAACAGATTTGAATAGAAGCCCTGTCCCTGTTCCTTCTGCGGAACTGGGTGGATCACTCCCATAACTAGGAGGTCTTGAACACAATGTAAGAATGCCTCTCTCTTTATCTGGTTTGCAGATAGAAGTGAGAGATGAAATCTCCCTCTTGGGGGAGAGGTTTTGAATTCCAGAAGATAACCCTTGGACACAATTTCCAATGCCCAGGGATCCTTGACGTCTCTTGCCCAAGCCTGGGCGAAGAGAGAGAGTCTGCCCCCTACTAGATCCGTGTCCGGATCGGGGGCTACTCCTTCATGCCGTCTTAGAGGCAGCAGCAGGCTTCTTGGCCTGTTTCCCCTTGTTCCAAGCCTGGTTAGGTCTCCAGACCGGCTTAGACTGGGCAAACGTTCCCTCTTGTTTTGTGTTAGAGGAAGTTGAAGCTGCGCCAATCTTGAAGATTCGAAAGGGCCGAAAACTAGACTGTTTGCTCCTTAATTTGTTGGACCTATCTTGAGGAAGGGCGTGACCTTTCCCTCCAGTGATGTCAAAAATGATCTCCTTCAGTCCAGGCCCGAATAGGGTCTGTCCTTTGAAGGGAATGTTGAGAAGTTTAGACTTTGAAGTCACGTCAGCTGACCAGGATTTAAGCCATAGCGCCCTTTACGCACCTGAATAGCAAAACCTGAATTTTTAGCCGTTAGTTTGGTTAAATGAACAACGGCGTCAGAAACAAATGAATTGGCTAGCTTAAGAGCCTTAAGCTTGTCAATAATATCTTCCAATGGGGTTTCAACCTGTAGAGCCTCCACTAGAGACTCAAACCAGAAAGCCGCAGCAGCAGTGACTGGGGCAATGCATGCAAGAGGCTGGAGAATAAAACCTTGTTGAATAAAAATTTTCTTAAGGTAACCCTCTAATTTTTTATCCATTGGATCTAGAAAAGCACAACTGTCCTCGACAGGGATAGTGGTACGCTTAGCTAGAGTAGAAACTGCTCCCTCCACCTTAGGGACCATCTGCCATAAGTCCTGTGTAGCGGCGTCTATAGGAAACATCTTTTTAAAAACAGGAGGGGGAGCGAACGGTACACCTGGTCTATCCCATTCCTTAGTAATAATTTCAGAAAACCTTTTAGGGATTGGAAAAACATCAGTGTAAGTAGAATTTATCCAATCTACATAATTTCTCTGGGACTACAATAGTGTCACAGTCATCCAGAGTTGCTAAGACCTCCCTGAGCAATACGCGGAGGTGCTCAAGCTTAAATTTAAATGTAGACATATCAGAATCAGGTTGAAGTATCTTCCCTAAATCAGAAAAGTCACCCACAGATTGAAGCTCCCCTGCTTCAGCTTCAGTACATTGTGAGGGTGTATCAGACATAGCCACTAAAGCGTCAGAGAGCTCTGTATTTACTCTAGTCGCAGAGCTTTCCTTGCAATCCTGGCAGTTTAGATAATACCTCTGTAAGGGTATGATTCATAACTGCCGCCATGTCTTGTAAGGTATATGCAATGGGCGCGCTAGATGTACTTGGCGTCCCCAGAGCGGAATTTATAGGTTCTGACACGTGGGGAGAGTTAGACGGCATAACTTCCTCCTTGTCAATTTATTCTGGTGATAAATTTTTTATAGCCAGAATATGGTCTTTGTAATCTATAGTAAAATCAGTGCATTTGGTACACATTCTAAGAGGGGGTTCCACAATGGCTTCTAAACATAATGAACAATGAGTTTCCTCTAAGTCAGACATGTTTAAACAGACTAGTAATGAGAAAAGCAAGCTTGGAAAACACTTTAATAACTGTGAACAAGCAAAAAATAAACGGTACTGTGCCTTTAGGAGAAAAAAAAAAACAATCACAGAAACTGCAAAACAGTGAAAAAAGCAGTAAATCTTAGGAAATTTTGACAGTGTGTATAATAGACTGAAATAGCATTGCACCCACTTGCAAATGGATGATTAACCCCTTAGTTTCAAAACCGGATCAAAAAAACGATATAAACGTTTTTAAACAGTCACAACCAACTGCCACAGCTCTGCTGTGGCCCTACCTGCCCATACGACTTTGGAAGGCACAAAAACCCTTTAGAGAGGTCCTATATGTTCAGGGGACTCCTTCAGGGAAGCTGGATGTCTCAAGCTGCAAAAACTACTAGGCCCCTCCCAACCTGTACTCACAGTGAGAGGACCTTAAAAAACTATCCCTAGGCAAAATCTAGTCAGCCATGTGGAAAAACTGGGCCCCAGAATAAAGTTTTATCACCAATATATAATAAACGTTTATATACCTCAAGCAAACGTTATATCTATTCAGTAATGGAAGTAAATACAAATATTACCCTTTACAGCAAGCATGATACCAGTTGTTATTAAATCACTGTAATCAGGCTTACTTTAAATAAATCCGGTATTGTCAGCATTTTCTAGCTTATCTCTCTAGAAAAATTTAAAACTGCACATACCTCAGAGCAGGAGACCCTGCACGCTATTCCCCCAGCTGAAGTTACCCATCTCTTCAGTTATGTGTGAGAACAGCAGTGGATCTTAGTTACAAGCTGCTAAGATCATCAAAAACCACAGGCAGACTCTTCTTCAACTTTCTGCCTGAGGCTAAAATAGTACAACTCCGGTACCATTTGAAAATAATAAACTTTTGATTGAAGATAAACTATATTAATGCACCACATCTCTCTAGCTACTTCCCTTGTCGAGAGCTGCAAGAGAATGACTGGGAGGTGGCAGTTAGGGGAGGAGCTATATAGACAGCTCTGCTGTGGGTGATCCTCTTGCAGCTTCCTGTTGGGAAGGAGAATATCCCACAAGTAATGGATGAATCCGTGGACTGGATACACCTTACAAGAGAAATTATTTTCTCTGCCCAGTCCCACCTCTTATTACGATTTCTATCTCATGATTTTTGCCAGCCACTTGAACAACTAAGTTTCTGCCCTTCTATTATACTCCCACCTCAATAACTTTCTCCTTGATCCCATCCCCTTATAACTAGACTTACCCCTCTTCTACTCTTAATTCAATCACCACACATCTTCAAACTCTCCGTCAGCACTGGTATAAAATGCACTAGTTACACCTATCCTCAGAAAAATTCTCTCTCTATTCAACCTCCCCCTTCTATTACCGCATTTTTCTCCTACTCCCCTTTACCTCAAGTATACAAGTCTATTACATTTACTCACATCAAGCTCCCTCCTCAATCCATTGCAATCTGGATTTCACACCAACATTCCACAGAGACTGCAAGCATTAAAGGGACAGTCTACTTTATTTTTGCACAGCCAACATTGTTATATTAATATACTTTATAACCTCTATATATCTGCC
This sequence comes from Bombina bombina, assembly GCF_027579735.1. NCBI lineage: Eukaryota > Metazoa > Chordata > Amphibia > Anura > Bombinatoridae > Bombina > Bombina bombina. The sequence goes on from NC_069503.1 coordinate 803,306,781, forward strand.
TATTTCTAAGCCCCAGCAGGACGCCTCTTATCTCAGCAAATTTTATTACCTTTTTTTAGCTAAACAGTGCTAGTTCATGTGTGCCATTTAGATAATGTACTCACTCCCGGGAGTTATGCAGGAACCAGTACTAATTGGCTAAAATGCAAGTTTGTAAAAAGCACTGAGATAAGGGGGCAGTCTACAGAGGCTTAGATACAAGGTAGTCCCAGAAGAAAAAGTATATTAATATAACAATGTTGGTTATGCAAACTGGGGAACGGGTAATAAAACAATATTATTTATCTTCTTAAACAAAAAGAATTTTGACGTAGACTATACCATTAAAGGGACATTAAACGCTTAGAGATGATAATATAAAATGATAAACTGTATAAATAAAAAAAAAAAAAAAAAACTTTGCAATATACTTTCATTATTTATTTTGTCCACTTTATTTTTTCCATTCTGAAATTGTAAGCTCTTCAGTTAGAAATGAAAGTGCAAAACACGGTTATATTCTACACAGTCATTGGCTGCAAACTCTAGTGTCCTATTTATAACTGTCCCTAATTGGCCACAGCAGAGAAGGTAACAAAAGTAACAACATGGCTGCTCCCATTGTTTTATAGACAAACTTATTTTGTCACTATTTCAAAAGCCAATGAAACTTTAAAAAAATAAATCTACATGTTATTCTCAGACTAAACCAAATAGATAACTAGAAGGGGCGCTCTTTTAAAACTTATAATGTATACCACAAATAATTACTGTATTATACAAAATATTCACGCCACGATGCGCTTCTGAAAAAAAACAGACCCGCTCAGTAGAGCAAGGAGCGGCGTTCTGTAAAGTTTCTTAGGTAAATATCTATGCAGCCCTTTGTTTTGTAAAGCTAGTGCTAAGCTAATGTTATATAATTCTGCACTCTGTGCGGAATTATATAACATTCTTTGGTATGTTTACTGGCCCTTTACTCCTTCTCAATCTATCTGCAGACTTTAATTGACCAACTTCTCTTTTGGCAGTTGAGACAAAGCCCTTTTTATGTATTTCCTTTTATCTGTCTAACCATATCTTTAGTGTCTCCTCCTCTGGCACATCCTCTACCCTTTTACCACTTTCTTTTAGTGTTCCACAACGCTTTGTTTTGTACTTAAAAGGGACACTGTACCCAAATATTTTCTTTTGTAATTCAGAAAGAGCATGCAATTTTAAGCAACTTTCTAATTTACTCCTATTAGCAATTTTTCTTCGTTCTCTTGCTATCATTTTTTGAAAAAGAAGGCATCTAAGCTTTTTTTTTGGTTTCAGTACTCTGGACAGCACTTTTTTATTGGTGGATGAATTTATCCACCAATCAGCAAGGACAACTCAGGTTGTTCACCAAAAATGGGCCGGCATCTAAACTTACATTCTTGCATTTAAAATAAAGATACCAAGAGAATGAAGAAAATTTGATAATAGGAGTAAATTAGAAAGTTGCTTAAAATGTCATGCTCTATCTGAATCACAAAAGAAAAATTTTGGGTACAGTGTCCCTTTAATCCTTCAGCTCCCTCATGAAATCCCTCAGGTTTCATATCTTTCATTCAATTTTAACACCAATACTTTGGCTAACTCCTGCCATTTGCACAAAAGAAAAAAAAACCATCTCCAGAATGTGGCACGTCCTCACACAAGATTTTATTCTACTCCCTCAACATTTCCCACCTTGACTATTGCAATTGCATCATCTATGATCTCCCTAGCTGCTGTCTATCTCCTTTACAATCCATAATGAATGACTCTGCTAGGCTGATCTTCCTTACACGTCGCCTCTAATCTCCTGCACCTCTCTGCCAATCCCTTCAATGGCTTCCTAAAGCTTCCCGAATAAAATCCTGATCCCAACATTCAAAACTCTGCTCTCGCCTAGATCTCCAAACTGGTCTTCAAATACAGCGCCCCCCCCCATCTACATTTTGCACTTTTATGACCCTTTAAAAAGGCAAGAAAGAAAGTGAGCTGAGTGACAGCAGCAAGCTTTAGGAGTGTCCTCAATAATACTTTTTTTTATAGAAGAAGAAAAAAAAGAAAAAAAAAAAGAAAAAAAGAAGAGAAAAAGAAGAGAAAAAGAAGAGAAAAAGAAGAGAAAAAGAAGAGAAAAAGAAGAGAAAAAGAAGAGAAAAAGAAGAGAAAAAGAAGAGAAAAAGAAGAGAAAAAGAAGAACATACCTGTCAAAGTCTTTACAAGCTTTGGCAATAGTAGATGCAGCTACTGGTAAACCAAGATTTGAAGAAAGGGTACAGTTTTCTAATGTTTCACTGCTGTTTACAGACTCCCCCAAGAAGCTTGGAAAAGTTTCGTCTTCTATTTTGGAAAAGTGTTCAGTCATGGCAGAACGCACCTCTAAAAAGGAAGAAACCATAAAAGAAAATGAAAAGCAACAGTAGCTAAGATCAAGTGTATTCCATTACTGGGTTGATGAAACCAGACATGAAACCAGAGAATAAATATTACAGTGTTCTCCCCCTGGGTACACAACCAATATTAAGCTAAAAAGTTTGTTGCACAAATTATCATTAATAAATATTCAATTCTGTGCTCTATTTATATTTTGTATGTAATACCATTGTGCTAGTTGTTACTTGTTATGTATCACTATTTCACCGGGTTTCAAAGTCAAAACCAATCATCAGCTTTAAAAATAAAAAGATAAACAGTGTCAAAATGGAAATGGAGTTAAAACAACGGGAGATGTGTCAGCAAAATTATTTATCAATAGCTATGTTAAAAAGCATAAAAAAAATAACAAGAAAGAATCTATAATCTCTGGCATCTGAGAGTTACTACGTCTGGCAGCGAGTTATTCATATATTTAGTGTCTAGGTAAATAATAAAACCAGTACTAAACTCTCCCTTACCATTAGACAAGTTTACATTACCGCGTAACAGAGATTAATAGCAAGAAATATAACTCTGCATAAACATCGCCACTGCAGTGATCATACACAAAACTGTGCTAGCTATACATTCCCCGCAGATATAATAGGAAGCTTTAATCTCTCTTTGCCACACTACTTACTTATAAAGTTACGTACCTGAAAGTGTCCCAACAAGGACACAGAAGGATAGGAAAATTCTTATACAACAAAATCAACTTTCAAATCAAGCGCCGAAGAAGGTTGACATAAGAAATAAACACGTAAAAACTGACACACTCGAAAGGACTAAAGACACAGGACAGCTGCAATAGGCGGAGTCCAATAAAGCGCAATGCCTATTGGGACGAGAAGTAAAAAATGTAAAATGCGCGACGTTGACGGAGATCAATGCGTGTGCGTTCTAGATGCCAGTAGTTTAGTTATTTCATTTGACGTGTGACGTGCATACGCTCGAGGGGTCCATGATTAACCATTCTGTTGCTGCGGTGTGATTGTGTATTTGTACTGTAGTGGTTATCGTAAATGTTAACACTGTTTTAACCATATAGTTATCGTTTTACGAAGCGTTGCTCTTGAGCACAGTTACCGTTTCTGTAAGCCATGAAACTTCTTTTATAAAGGAAATAAAAGTTAAAAAGTGCAACTCGTTTGTAATAAAACGATAAACTTATTTTTTTTCTGGTTGAGGTTACACAATTAATTACATTGCAGTGGTTCATATATTTTATTATTCTGAACTGCAAAACAGAAACTTGTGCTACTGGTAGATTTACATAAAATGGGCCGGCTCCTAAACTTTCAATCCCGCTTTTCAAATAAAGATTACAAGATAAAGAAGAAAATTTTATAATAGGATTAAATTAGAAAGTTGCTTAAAATCAGGGATAGGCACGGGCCAAGGCTGTGGGGGACATTTTCCAAAGTACAGACGTTAGTGAAGGACACCAAGGTACATTTCAAATTAAAAACATCAAAAAACACTCTCTTTACAGAGAGAGTAGTGGAAACATGGTGGAATAGCCATCCAGCAGAAGTGGTAGAGACAGTAAAGTAGTTTAAACATGAATGGGATAGGCATAAGGTTATGCTAGATTTAAGATAAGGCCAGGAACTAATGAAAGTATTCAGAAAATTGGGCAGACTAGATGGGCCCAATGGTTCCTATCTGCCGACATATTCTATGTTTCTATAAGTCAGGAGAGCGACACTTTGCTGTCAAATGGGCTGCACGTTGGACACCCCTGGTCTAGTTCCACAAGTAAAAATTAGTAATCTAATCAAGTTTAAAATAATATTTATATAAAGACTGCTTGTGGTATTACCTTTTTTTGTTTTGTTTTTTGTTATATTGAGAGCCTGCAACAGTACTCCTGACCAAACCCACCCACCTTGATGTTAATTGCATGATCATCATGGTTGGTTACGTAAGGTTTGTCAGAGTAGGCAGTAGTCTTCTACGTAGGCTTACCAGAAGTCCCACTTTTACTGGGATTGTCCCTGTTTAGAGGCGCTGTCCCAGTGTCCCACCCAGTTGTTCATTCTGTCCCAGTAGGGTTGACACCTCCAGGTTTCAAATCATGTGTCCGGGTTTCAGACCACCTGAATCCCAGACACATTATTCAAAATGACTGGACTGTGGCTCTCCAGCATAGTTGGATGCTGGTACTTTGTTACATACAGCCCTGCTTAGCTTAACGCTCGTGTCCTTCAAAGTTTACATTTAGTAATACAGGCTGAGTGAGCAGCATAGGGATTTTTAATTTTGTAGTACTACTTGGTTTATTTTTCTAAGAATTTAACACCCCCGACCCCTGGTGACATTGCCAGTAATACACCTTTAGGGGAATCATATGGGTATGACTAGGAAGTACAGACAGGAAGGATTTTTGGCCTGGATCTTTCTTTACTTCATGCAGGATAGCATTTTGGTTATAATCTTCCTGCATTATGGTATAGAGTAGCCTCTTAAACAGCTTTAGCAGGTACGTGTTTCTTTTTTGCTTTCATTTAATGTTGTATTTATGCCTTATCAATATTTGGCTATGTTCCTTAACCCCTTAATGACCACAACACTTTTCCATTTTCTGTCCGTTTGGGACCAAGGCTATTTTTACATTTCTGCTGTGTTTGTGTTTAGCTGTAATTTTCCTCTTACTCATTTACTGTACCCACACATATTATATACCGTTTTTCTCGCCATTAAATGGACTTTCTAAAGATACCATTATTTTCATCATATCTTATAATTTACTATAAAAAACATTATAAAATATGAGGAAAAAATGGAAAAAAAACACACTTTTTCTAACTTTGACCCCCAAAATCTGTTACACATCTACAACCACCAAAAAACTCCCATGCTAAATAGTTTCTAAATTTTGTCCTGAGTTTAGAAATACCCAATGTTTACATGTTCTTTGCTTTTTTTGCAAGTTATAGGGCCATAAATACAAGTAGCACTTTGCTATTTCAAAACCACTTTTTTTCAAAATTAGCGCTAGTTACATTGGAACACTAATATCTTTCAGGAATCCCTGAATATCCATTGACATGTATATATTTTTTTTAGAAGACATCCCAAAGTATTGATCTAGGCCCATTTTGGTATATTTCATGCCACCATTTCACCGCCAAATGCGATCAAATAAAAAAAATTGTTCACTTTTTCACAAATTTTTTCACAAACTTTAGGTTTCTCACTGAAATTATTTACAAACAACTTATGCAATTATAGCATAAGTGGTTGTAAATGCTTCTCTGGGATCCCCTTTGTTCAGAAATAGCAGACATATATGGCTTTGGCTTTGCTTTTTGGTAATTAGAAGGCTGCTAAATGCCACTGCGCACAATACGTGTATTATGCCCAGCAGTGAAGGGGTTAATTAGGGAGCATGTAGGGAGCTTCTAGGGTTAATTTTAGTGTAGTGTAGTGTAGTAGACAACCCCAAGTATTGATCTAGGCCCATTTTGGTATATTTCATGCCACCATTTCACCGCCAAATGTGATCAAATTAAAAAAAACGTTAATTTTTTCACAATTTTAGGTTTCTCACTGAAATTATTTACAAACAGCTTGTGCAATTATGGCGCAAATGGTTGTAAATGCTTCTCTGGGATGTCCTTTGTTCAGAAATAGCAGACATATATGACTTTGGCGTTGCTTTTTGGTAATTAGAAAGTCGCTAAATGCTGCTGCGCATCACACATGTATTATGGCTAGCAGTGAAGGGGTTAATTAGGTAGTTTGTAGGGAGCTTGCAGGGTTAATTTTAGCTTTAGTGTAGATATCAGCCTCCCACCTGACACATCCCACCCCCTGATCACTCCCAAACAGCTCCCTTCCCTCCCCCACCCCACAATTGTCCCCGCCATCTTAAGTACTGGCAGAAAGTCTGCCAGTACTAAAATAAAAGTTTTTTGGGGGGGTTTTTTAAAAGAGAAAAAAAAGCATATTTACATATGCTGTGTTTAGGATCCCCCTTAGCCCCCAACCTCCCTGATCCCCCCCAAAACAGCTCTCTAAGCCTCCCCCTCTGCCTTATTGGGGGCCATCTTGGGTACTGGCAGCTGTCTGCCAGTACCCAGTTTGCACACAAACAAATGTTTATTTTTTTATTTTTTTTTTAATTTTTTTCTGTAGTGTAGCTTCACCCCCAACCCCCCGACCAGCCCCCACAACATAAATTACATCTAAGGTTTTTTTTTTACATTCATGGTCCCACATTTATTTTGTTATGGGACACATTTTTTTGTAGTGTAGCGGTTCCCACGCGCCCGCCCCCTCGTGCACGTACGCGCGCCCGCGCGTGCCCCCGGACTCCCCGCCCACAATCCCGCCCCCCTCCACATGACCAGGGCCATCGATGGCCGCCACCCACCTCCCACACCGGCTCCCACCCACCAACGATACCGGCCATCGATGTCCGGTGCAGAGAGGGCCACAGAGTGGCTCTCTCTGCATCGGATGGCGTAGAAGGTTATTGCAGGATGCCTCCATATCGAGGCATCACTGCAATAACCGGAAAGCAGCTGGAAGCGAGCAGGATCGCTTCCAGCTGCTTTCCACACCGAGGACGTGCAGGGTACGTTCTCAGGCGTTAACTGCCTTTTTTCTGAGGACGTACCCTGCACGTCCTCGGTCATTAAGGGGTTAATTAGACACATAAAACACATATTACAATTCAGATATTAAATTGTGAAATTGATAATTATGAAAGTGATAATTATGCTTGATGTTTGGCATTATTTAGAATCTGAGATTTAGATTAATGATTTATTTGCCATGACAACGTAATGGTGCCTTTTTCACTAGGGGGTGGTGTTATGGTCTATTTAAACTGTGTGATTCACTTGTTTGACTGAGGAAGGGTAGAGTATCCACAAAACATTTCAAACATAAAAGCTACTACTTTAAAAGGACCGGGAATTGCCACGCCCCCTTGACCACGCTCCTGACCACCACCCCCCCCCACTGGCACCGCACCAGGTGGTCCCAGTTTCACCTCTAAAAATTATGGTAAGCCTATCTACACGTAGACACCAGCACCACGCTGCTCTTACCACAAAGTGAGACAGGTAGGCACTGTAGAGGTGTTGTGGCCCTACAGTTAGGTTATACATTGTCACCCGTCCTATGATTAAGACTTATATCCTGGATAACACACTAATAATATATTAGTATCGAACCAACCACCTTTAAACGAATTTGTCCGTTGATTGGTTAACCTCCACTATTTAAACGGAACTTTCTTGGAACTTTTTTGAAGGTTACTATTTACAAAGGAAAGAACATTTAGGTGGATACAAGTTTTCTTAATTAAGAATTCAGTCGTTAAAGGACCCACGATACATTTAGGATTTCATAGTTCTAAGCAGAACAAATCCCTTACCATACTTTTTGTTGCACAAAGTGTAATTCTCTACCGCACCCTCATTTCAAAGTGGGGCTTTTAGATTTATATCCTGTATCTAATTAGTTTGTTTGCATGCATATATGTATATGACCGGTCATACATTTTTAGTCTTATTTTAGTTTAAACTTAATTTTTGTCATTTTTGCACATGTATTTTTTAAGAATAATAACATAAAGTATTTTATTCTTGTATAATTGGGATATGTGTTTATTTTATTAGATATATCGTTCAAAGGAGGATATAATCCTAGGATTTTGAGCATATTTACACTCACTACCATAGTTGTTTCATAAATCACCATTGGAGATAATCCCCGCAGCTGTTAGCGCACACACACACACTTTTTCTTATATTTCAATATTGCAGGATGCCTCCATATCGAGGCATCACTGCAATAACCGGAAAGCAGCTGGAAGCGAGCAGGATCGCTTCCAGCTGCTTTCCACACCGAGGACGTGCAGGGTACGTTCTCAGGCGTTAACTGCCTTTTTTCTGAGGACGTACCCTGCACGTCCTCGGTCATTAAGGGGTTAATTAGACACATAAAACACATATTACACTTCAGATATTAAATTGTGAAATTGATAATTATGAAAGTGATAATTATGCTTGATGTTTGGCATTATTTAGAATCTGAGATTTAGATTAATGATTTATTTGCCATGACAACGTAATGGTGCCTTTTTCACTAGGGGGTGGTGTTATGGTCTATTTAAACTGTGTGATTCACTTGTTTGACTGAGGAAGGGTAGAGTATCCACAAAACATTACACACATAAAAGCTACTACTTTAAAAGGACCGGGAATTGCCACACCCCCTTGACCACGCTCCTGACCACCCCCCCACTGGCACCGCACCAGGTGGTCCCAGTTTCACCTCTAAAAATTATGATAAGCCTATCTACACGTAGACACCAGCACCACGCTGCCGCACAGATCAATGAATTGGGATGGGTCATGACTCACTGTTAGTTGACTGTGGCAGCTTGCTTCTTCCTTCACTGTCTTGCTACTAAGCATGGTGCCGCTTGGGTCAAGGAGGAGTGAGGACCAGCATTTATCTGTCCTATTCCTCCCTTCCTTTCGCAAAACGGGTGGTGGACACTGCAAGGGCCAGTCACGGACACCAGTGTCCGTGTACGGACACCTTGCCTATCCCTGCTTAAAATTGCCTGCTCTATCTGAATCATGAAAGGGTTTATTATCCCTTTAAACAATATAGCTTTATGTGTCCCCATTTAAACTGCTCTTTGACAAAAACATTCTCTTGGTAGGAAAATCTTACTTTTTTAAAATAAAGATACCAAGAGAATGAAGAAAATTGATTATAGGAGTAAATTAGAAAGTTGCTTAAAATTGCATTCTTCATCTGAATCATGAAATAAAAAAATTGGGTTTAATATCCCTTTAACCCAGCATAAAGTGGAAAGATAAGGAAAAATCCCAGAACTAGATTTAACAGATTGAGGGAGGACATGAACAGAAAATAGACTGATAATATACTGATCCACAAAGAGACAACAAGAAGGAGATCATAGAGCCCATCAAAGCTCAGAGGCAAGCAAGTACAGGTATACCCCACTCATACAGCGGGTTAGGGACCGGAGTCCCTCTGTAAAGTGAAAACCGCCTTAAAGTGAAACAAGGAGGTTTTGGCTTTCTTTTCACTTGCCAGTGTGTTTAAAAACATGTTTGAACTAACATATATTAGTGGTGCTATAGTGCTATGTTTAGTTTAACACTAGCACAACACAGTATTCAATTAGTATTCAATAAATACTGTACCTGTAAAATAGTGACAATTACTGTAGTAAAATTTGCCAGACTAGAACACTGAGACACAGATTGCACTGTAATGCTGTAAACAGAGTGAACTGTGCATAACAAAATGGTGCCAGTCACTTTTCTCGCAATCTCATGAAGATTACACCACTGTTTCAAAATCCATGGAGGTTGAACTTCAGCTTCACAAAGCGCTGTATTAGTGAAGCGCTGTAAAGTGAGGTATACCTGTAGTATAATCCTCCAGAGAAACACAAAAGGGTTAAGCGGAATATTTACAAGGCAGAGCATTGTTCAGCAACAGACAGGCAGTCCAATCTTTCTGACAATCAAGGGGTTAAGCAGAGGGATGGTCACAAGGCAATGCAGAGTTCAGCAACAGACAGGCAGTCCAATCTTTTTGAGTATTAAAGGGTTAAGCAGAGAAATGGTCGCAAGGCAATGCAGCGTTCAGTAACAAGCAGGCAGTCCAATCTTTCTGAGAGTTAAGGGGTTAAGCAGATGAATGGTCACATGGCAAACCTATACTAGGGCAATTAGAAAAGAAGGAAGTTTATAGGCACAGGCTTGCGCCAAGGAGGGCGCACAGGTGCACAAAGAGAAAATCAGAGCTGCACTTGACGTCACTGCCGCACAACATCCCCACAACAGCCAGGGCAATGGGCTCAGGAGCGGAGGCAGCGGTACGTGACATAACTTCCCCCCAAAGGGTACCTCCGGGACGAAGCCGACTTAAAGGGGTGACCGGCGTGAAACCTGAAAACAAGGGAAGGAGCCCAGGAACAATCAGCCACAGAATAACTTTTTCAGTGTACCAGGTATTGCATTTGCCTGTGTGTCTAGAGTCCAAGATTTTAGCAATTTCATACAACAACCCCACGCGGCAATGGCAACAGCGGCGGAAGAACTACTGCCATAACTACTACGACCAATTATATAATCTCCCTGATCCCTCAGACATTCATTCTAAAGCAGATCTTAAGTCATATTTTCAAAGATTATATCTCCCTTATCTATCTAGTCAACAAATAATATGAAATGCTGAAGGAACCAATCTTGCTCCAGGAGGTGGTGACTGACATTAATACCTGCCTTCAGGTAAAAGCCCTGGACTGTATGGGCTCTCTAATAAATATTAAAAGGCATATAAAGAAGTTCTAGCTCCCCACCTACTAACTTTATTTAGATCAATAGACGAACAGGGTCAGTTCCATACCAAAACCAAACAAGCCCATATCTCTGTTATCCTGAAACCTGGGAAACCTCTTACCATTCCTGAAAATTACCTCCATTTTTCGCTGTTGAACTCGGACTTAAAAATGTATGCGAAAATCCTAGCCATGCGAATCAACAAAATATTACCTCATCTCATCCATGTTGATCAAGTAGGATTTGACCTGGGTAGAGAGGCTTGGGAAATATCTGAGCACTCCAACTAATTTAACATGCCAAAACAATAATGTTAAATTAGTTCTACTATCTACAGACACAAAACTGGGATTTTTTAGTTAGTACTTTGGATTCTGGAAACGGATTATACAATTAGAATTAGAAGTTTCTATACCTCTCCAACAGCCAAAGTCAGATTAAACAAACTACTTTCATATATTTTTACAATCTATAATAGTCCGTGACAGGGATGTCCCTTTCCCCCCTCTTGTTTGTTCTCAGTATGGAGATCTTGGCTGCTCGTATCAGAAAAGACTAAACAATTGCTGGGATAATTATAGGAGGAAACTATTTTAAAATATCTTTATATGCAGACATCTTATTGTCACTCACCCTAAAGTATCCTTACCTGAGGTAATGAAAGAATTCAACATCTTTGGTCAATCTTCCAATTTCTTTATAAATTATATTCAATCTTAAAACTTATTACACTTTTTTGTATGGGGCTCTATCAAACCTTGCATCAATAGAACCACAATGTTTAGAACACTCAGAGCAGACTGATTGGGTTTACTAATATCAAATTCTGGAGAGTTATTTCAGCAGGAGGCTGAACAAAGAGTACACTTGTAGCACTCAGTGTCTGCAACAATGTATACATGTATATCCACTACATTCAAAGAGGTTAAAACTTAACCTTTATTAGGTATAACATCAAATTAAGGAAATTGGTTAAAAACACAAAAGCATACTCTAATGACCATACATTAAATTTAGGCAAAGGAGAGAAATATCCAAATCAGAACCTTTAAATAGCTATCTGACAAGCCAGTAAATATAAAGTGGCTTGGGTAAATACCGTAGCGAAACAGTCCAATATTAAATTATTACATTTTGCATATAATTGATTTTCAAAGATAATTCAAATTATTTAAGTAATTGAGTAAGCTAATGAAAGTTTAAAAATTTAGAGCAGAGACGCCACTGACGCGTTTCACTGCCATGGCTTTTTTAAAGGGCAATCTCGCTGTTTTCTTGCGTGATTTTATACCCTTAAATGGAGTGTGATTGGCTGCATAAACTGTCAGTCATCGTTTTCATGGCACGATTAAAGCACACATTTGTCAATCATGTCAATCATGACCTTATATACATTCAGTTTATACCGATTTTGACGATTTATAGGTATTGGATTTGGACTCTACCAAATTAGATAGATAATCATGCATCTAAGTGATTTTAGATTTTGGATTTGGATTGACTTTTTTGTGTGTCAATCTCCATAGGACACATCTGATTGGTGGCAGATTTAGCTGTATAACTGAAATTCTATCCATCTTGTCTGTGTTGAATTAGATGGGAATTACAGTAGATATTAATTCTCTGTTTATTCAGACAGTCTTTAGGTTAGAATTTAAATGAGAAAAAAATATTTGATATATAAATCAACAGGTAATTATTGTACTGGTTGAACCTTATGGGTGATGTTTCTATCTATTGATATTATATAGATATTATATAGATGAACAGGTAAACTCATAGTACTATTTAATTATAATGTCACTAGTCCTAAAGCCCGTTCACACGGGCCGTGTTATTTGTTTCATATTTAATATATCTCTCTCTCTCTCTCTCTCTCCAGTAATTCAGTTGTACTAGCAAACAGGAGGTTAAACTAACTTGTTTTAAGAGATACAAACACATACATAAATGATATAATAATGAAATGTATTTACAAGTAACAGTATGTATGTGCAAGAATTAACACCAATAGCTACTTACTATTTTAATGGGATGTATGAGGTTGGTGGGATGAACACAGTTTCTGAATATTTGGTGGAATATTAGATAGACACTTGCATTTCATCATCAAGCATGTGTAAGCTTCCACTTCCTATCCATATATCAAGAGCAGGAGTAGCAATGCACTACTGGGAGCTAGCTGCAAAAAAAACACTGACTTCTGACTTCAGCTCAGCATTTAAGCTGCCGCCCTATCCGACTGACTACTGCCCGCACTGCAAACACACTGCTATCCCACTCACTAACTACACATGCAGTCAGGAGCCGATTGAGGAGACTACACGTGAAGTCAGGAGCCAATGTACCGCCAAAGCCGCAAATGGGAATAGTTGCAGTTCCCACTGAGCTGCACCAATAGGTTAAGATGATTATGTGACCCACTAGGTATCAATCACGAGTCAACCATGTGAAATGTGTAGCAAGTCGGCGGAAAGTCGGAAACAAAAAAAAATGTAAAAAAAAAATTAAATTAAAAAAAAATTGTGCTGAAGCAGGGACACACCTACACAATGCTGCCGACACACTAATGTGTCACGACACACAGTTTGGAAAGCACTGCTCGAGGTGGTGTTGTAATTGGGTGTTGATTGAACACCTGAGTGTAGGTGAGCCTATATAAGGACACATTATGTTATTTGAGCTATGTATGATTAAGGGTTGTGTACCCAAAACGTCACTCTGTCTTAACCCAAGTATGTGGAAATAAAGACTTTTATCTGCTACAAGGTGCTGCCGTTTGTGGATGTGTGATTATCAAGGGATTACAGCACCCCTTCTTTGGCTTGCATCTGACAGTGGTGCTGGGCTATTAAGTGTATTCAATATACTATTTGCTGATTGCTGTAACTAGCAACGTGCACCCTGTCCAGAGATGTATAACAATGACAAACCAGAAGATACTGGGCTACCTATGTTTGGATACACAGATATTGACACCGCCAGAGTAAAAGGTTTGAGTGAGTTTCTAAAAACATCAGAGACTGAGATAAATGGTAAACTGTTGGAGAAACAAACCAAGAAACATACAGCTTTGGATCTTCATGCAGTAATGCTAACAGAATACTGCAGGGTAAAACGCTTGGCGGTCTTTCCGGATCTCCCTTGAGTCTGCCCTCAGAAGTGGTCAGCGTCTGAGCTCCGAGTTGATCTGTGGAGTGCTAAGGACGAATAGAGACCCCTTGCAGAAAGGAGAATCGGATGCGACGCAGACCTTCGGTTACTAATGTGTAAATACCGATGCGCTTTTTCTTTGAGAAGGATTTGAAATCTACTGAAGCAGACGCTTCTGTTTCCTACTTAGGCGGCTTACATTCTCCAGGATGCGCTCACCCTCTGGGAGGATTCAAAAATCTCCACCTTGTATCTATCCTGTGGAAAAGTCTGGAGGACGTTTTGGAGGAACACGCTTAATTGGAAGTTTATTAAGAGTATCAGCTTCTGTTTAAGAAGGAACTTTTTATACTACACTGTGTGCAGAATTATTAGGCAAATGAGTATTTTGACCACATCATCCTCCTTATGCATGTTGTCTTACTCCAAGCTGTATAGGCTCGAAAGCCTACTACCAATTAAGCATATTAGGTGATGTGCATCTCTGTAATGAGAAGGGGTGTGGTCTAATGACATCAACACCCTATATCAGGTGTGCATAATTATTAGGCAACTTCCTTTCCTTTGGCAAAATGGGTCAAAAGAAGGACTTGACAGGCTCAGAAAAGTCAAAAATAGTGAGATATCTTGCAGAGGGATGCAGCACTCTTAAAATTGCAAAGCTTCTGAAGCGTGATCATCGAACAATCAAGCGTTTCATTCAAAATAGTCAACAGGGTCGCAAGAAGCGTGTGGAAAAACCAAGGCGCAAAATAACTGCCCATGAACTGAGAAAAGTCAAGCGTGCAGCTGCCAAGATGCCACTTGCCACCAGTTTGGCCATATTTCAGAGCTGCAACATCACTGGAGTGCCCAAAATCACAAGGTGTACAATGACATGGCCAAGGTAAGAAAGGCTGAAAGACGACCACCACTGAACAAGACACACAAGCTGAAACGTCAAGACTGGGCCAAGAAATATCTCAAGACTGATTTTTCTAAGGTTTTATGGACTGATGAAATGAGAGTGAGTCTTGATGGGCCAGATGGATGGGCCCGTGGCTGGATTGGTAAAGGGCAGAGAGCTCCAGTCCGACTCAGACGCCAGCAAGGTGGAGGTGGAGTACTGGTTTGGGCTGGTATCATCAAAGATGAGCTTGTGGGGCCTTTTCGGGTTGAGGATGGAGTCAAGCTCAACTCCCAGTCCTACTGCCAGTTTCTGGAAGACACCTTCTTCAAGCAGTGGTACAGGAAGAAGTCTGCATCCTTCAAGAAAAACATGATTTTCATGCAGGACAATGCTCCATCACACGCGTCCAAGTACTCCACAGCGTGGCTGGCAAGAAAGGGTATAAAAGAAGAAAATCTAATGACATGGCCTCCTTGTTCACCTGATCTGAACCCCATTGAGAACCTGTGGTCCATCATCAAATGTGAGATTTACAAGGAGGGAAAACAGTACACCTCTCTGAACAGTGTCTGGGAGGCTGTGGTTGCTGCTGCACGCAATGTTGATGGTGAACAGATCAAAACACTGACAGAATCCATGGATGGCAGGCTTTTGAGTGTCCTTGCAAAGAAAGGTGGCTATATTGGTCACTGATTTGTTTTTGTTTTGTTTTTGAATGTCAGAAATGTATATTTGTGAATGTTGAGATGTTATATTGGTTTCACTGGTAAAAATAAATAATTGAAATGGGTATATATGTGTTTTTTGTTAAGTTGCCTAATAATTATGCACAGTAATAGTCACCTGCACACACAGATATCCCCCTAAAATAGCTATAAAATAGCTATAACTAAAAACAAACTAAAAACTACTTCCAAAACTATTCAGCTTTGATATTAATGAGTATTTTGGGTTCATTGAGAACATGGTTGTTGTTCAATAATAAAATTAATCCTCAAAAATACAACTTGCCTAATAATTCTGCACTCCCTGTATATGTTATAAATTATATTATATGTTTCTTGTTATTTAGTGTTTAAATATATGAAATCTGTGTACTTTTTAGCCTATATCAATTTTAATTAGCTAGGACCGGTCATTAAATTTGGTTAGATTAGTTTCATAAATTCATGTGCATTTATATTTATTTATTTATTTGAGAGTTTATTATTTTTATTTTTATTTTGAAAGTTTACTAATTAAATGAATTTTAATATAATTTAAATTCTTTTGAATCTCCTATTTTTGGCTTCGTTTTAGACTTAATTCTTGCCTATATTAAACACATTAATAAACTAATCTGTTTAAATTTAATTATTTCATTTATGAGCTTGGATTATTTTCTTTGGGGTTGAGACATATTTTGTGGCTATATAATTTAAGGTGCACATGGTTATCCAATGATTTTCTGATACCATTTGTAGTTTAGTCTTTTCACCTCTTATACTATTAACTTTAGCATTCCTTTGGTTTGCGCACCTATAAGTTATTGAATTGTTGTTTCTTAGTTTTGTGGGGAGTTTTGGGAATTCTTCCTCTGTTATAGGTGTCTGTGTTTAGTTATTTTGCGCTTGTCTTAAATTTTCTTTTCTTCTAGGGTAAAACGGATCCCAAGGGGTCTCCGGATGAATGTGCACCCTACACTAATGACCAACAACGAGGAGTACTGTAAATTATTCACCAGCATACTTAATAAATGCTCCTACGATCTTATGATACTTACCGTGGAGTTCTTGCAGAAAGAAATAGCTAAGCAAAAGGCGGAGGATGCCAGATTGAGGGAGGAGCTGAATAAGATGATGACGGTGGATACATACAGCACTCTAGTGAAGAATATTGAGAAGGGAGAAGCTGAATATCGAAAGGTACTGAAATGTAGAAAGAGAGCAAAGTTCCAGAGGGATGCCGAGGATTACAAATCCGGATTGGTTTACAGATGGTCCCGTGATCGGGAGTTTGGTCACCGCCCACAAGCAGGGGAAACACGCAACCGATGGCGTCCGAGATACAGGCAGCAAGGAGAAAATGCTGCGGGAAGCGAGACGGATTCTTCAGTCGGTTTTTTAACCGAAGATTCGGAAGGAGAGGCCACCGGGGTAGCCGCAAACACAAGGGCTTCAAAGGATAAAACATCCAGATCCCAACCATTCCGGAGGGGCTCGAGGAGACCGGGACGAGGCCAGAGGTATTGAAGGGAGGTAAATAGAAATTCATTGACTGTATACCACCAATTGGGGGCAACCCCAGCAGTGAACTGCTGATTAATGACTTGATTATTAATATTTTGGAACAACACACTTATTAAAGAACAAAAATTAGCTCTTAATAGGGGCCTGTCATATAGCCCTATGCAGAATCTTGATTTGTTTAGGTTTGAGCAAAATCTATTTAAATTTTTTAGATCGATTAAATTAAAAAGTTTTTTTTCCAATAAGTGCCCTCAAAATGAGAGTCTCAATGATGACACTATACTTAGCTTAAATAAATTTGGTCTTAGAAAGAAAAGTAAATTTATGCCAGCTAATGTTAATCATAGTGTAAATACATATATAGATCTAGTGAATAGGGACTTGGATAAAGTATATTAAAAAATTACAAGAGAACACCACACCAGTAACATTTCTAAGAAAGAGAATGTCAGGGTGCCAGGAATCAGACTGAGATGAGAAGTGCAAAAATAATCACACCTTTATTAATAACAACAACAAAAAAAAAAGTCCCCAAGTAAAATAACAAGCCAGGAGTCAAAACCAGAGCTGGTAGTCAGACGAGCCGAGTCAGGAGCCAAAGCGAATAGTCAGACGAGCCGGAATCAGGAACAAGGAAAACAGCAGAGTCAGGAACAAGCCAGGGATCAGGAACCAGGAAGGACGTCAGGCAGCCAGGTAATACACAGGAACTCTCACAAACAGGTCAGAGACAACGCAAAGGCAAAGCATACTGAACAGAGGCCCTTTAAATAATAAGTGATGACATTACAATTCTGAGACTGCATCCTGTTTTACACAGATGATGCACACCAGTCTGGCCATAAAAGGAAGTGCAGGAAATGAGCAGCATGCCCCACAATGCACCATAGTCAGCAAGAGAGGTGAGTAAAATGGCTGCCAGCAGCACATGGCAAACAAAATAAGGAAAAAACCCTGACAGAGAAGGAGGCAATAGAATCCCTGAAAAACAACATAGAGTTAACTATTTAAACCGCTGACAAGGGCGGAGCTATAACAATAATGAATACTAGTATGTATATTGCCGAGGCTCTGGTTCTGGTGGAGGAGGAGCAAAGTATGTGCTGCTGAGCTCTGCACTCCAATTTCATAGCCCTTGGCGGTGGAACTCTCGCGCCTTACCCTAATTGTGTGGCTGTTTTCTGGATAGACTCTGATAACATCCCTGGAACCTGGTTTAGTGGAATGTCATCCCACTGTTGGCAAATAAATCCCCCAGAAGGTTCTATAACTTGGCTCAGTTGCTATAATAACCGGACCAAGTGTCTCAAACGTCCTTTCTTATTAACTATTCCTTTCCTCTCACGGAGACTGAGAGAAAGGATGCAAGACCAACGCAAAGTTTGCTCCACAACCTGAAGGCACCTGATCTCCCTGTATCCCAGCGAAGATATTCACGATATACCTATTAGCCTTCCCACCCCTCTCTATCTCCACTGAGCCTACTGAACTCAACCCTGTGAGGACTTCATATTACATTCGCAGGAATTACCTGTGGCTCTCCTGGGATTGCCTGGGGTCTGGTCTCCTCGCTGACGGCTGTTTCCCCCCCTCCCCCACCGGTGCTGCGCGGGAGGAGGTGGGCTCTGGCGGATGGCTGGAGGATTGTTGCCTGGATCGCACTTTCTCTGCTAGAGACGCTCGGCTGGACCCTTCTCCCTCCCCTCCCACCGCTGCTGCGTGAGGGGAGGTGAGTTCGATAGAGGCTGGACGCGGATTGAAAAGCATTGTGGCGTGCACAGGAGGCCTGTCCCTGCTCTCATCTGGATCGATCTTCGGATAACCAGGGACTCCTTCGGCGCATAATCATCCATTATAGAGAGTAAGAGAGCGGTAGTGAGTGACAGTTGGTTTGGGTGAGTGTGCGAGTGTTTTTTCTGTATACTTAACACATTTACACGCAAACACATTCAATACATACATACACTTATCAATAACACTACATACACTCCATACCCCATACCCTCTCATACTACACTCCATACCCCATTCCCTGTAATCCCATACCCCATTCCCTTTCAGCCCATACCCCATTCCTTTTAAGCCCATACCCATCCCATAGTTACATTTTGTTTACATATCCTCATTTTTGTCTTCTTATACATTTTTGTTTGTTAAATACTCCTTACCCTCTTTTATTTATATCCCTTTCACACTTTGAGCACTTTTTTTTTTCTCTTCATTTTTGTTATTTATTTTGACCCCCTTTCATTTGGGCACATTCACTTTTTGTTGGAGTATGTCGGGAGGGTGGGATATGGGGCAGATTAGCCCGCAACTAGTAGAGTTCCTTAGGACTCAATTTAGGGAAGAGATGAAAGAGGAGGGCAGGCAGGAGCTTAGTCAGGAGAGGGGGAGGGGAACAGGGCAGGAAGGGGGGCAGGAAGCGGGGGAGGAAGCGGTGGGTGGACCCAGCCACTTGGTTCAAGATGAACAAGTGGCTGGGCCCAGTGGCAGACAGAGTAGAGCTTCACAGTCCGGGAAACAGAGGACACCATCACAGGGGAAGGCCAAGCTGACTAGGGAGGCGAGGTATACCATGGAGGAGAAGGAGGCCCTCATAGAGGCATATATGGACAGGTATAGGAGGCTTTTGTTACAACACACGAACAAAGGCACCACAAGGGCTGTTTCCCTGTAATTATATAATTCAAAACTTAATGTTTATTAGTTTATGAAACTTTTATTATATAGGGAATGGTGCTAGATGCATAAACAATAATATTCCAAAAAACTAAGAAGACTCTCACAAAGATGTGGATATCTCCTGTCAGTATGCACTTGTAAGCACTCTTAGCTTAGACTATGAGGCGGTTTTTCCAGACCGGGTAGAAAATAAAATATAACTTTTATTATGAATTGCTCTTAAAATAAGGGTAACACACAAATTAAAATTGTCACTAGCACTATCATGTAATCAGACAATATATATTCACTCTGTGGAGGACTGTAATATACGTGGCCTATAGTGAATGAATATAAGCCCCCCAAAAAATTGGCTATATTTACTGAGCTATACTTGGAATAGTGGGTCCCAAAATGCTGTGTATGTTTAATCAATCTATAACATGCACACTCTGTAAGAATATAGGGATACCCTGTTAATCTTAGTATATGTAATGTGAGCCAGGAATAATTCCTCTTATCCCTACATGCTTTTAACAACTGGTAGCTGCTGTTCAATCTTGTTTGGACAACCTGTCCTCTCTTGTTGAATAATATGTTTGTATTCGTTAAAGAGCTATATTGTATAGTATTCTTGAGTTGCCTCTGTGTGACTGTATAGTGTCACGGTTTATAGTATGAATGAACGTTAAGATTAAAGGAGATTTGGTTCAAACGCAACTCTGGTATTATGTAAAGTCTTTAACGGTTGTCAGTGTAATTCTGTTTGTACAGTATAATCTCTGTGTCCCTCCAGTTCATATATACAAGAGGGCTGCCTGAGAACCAACGTGCGCTACAAATACTGTTGTATTAATGATACTTGTAACTCAAAATTACAATATATTTTGTTTGGAGACAACACCTTCTCTATGTTTCCCAAATGAGTCACAATTTCAATTCTGCTATGTGTGCGCTACAGACATACAACTTAAATGTCAATATCTTGGTTTAAGACAACATAATCTCTGTGTTGCCTGTATCAATATAAATTTGTATTTGGCTCTGTATGTGTTGCAGCCATATAACCCCCAGTTAGGCAGTGTCTTGATTCAAAGGAAACATTATCTCTGTGTTGCCACTTTGTATCAAAGTTATGTTTGGCTCCGTTTCCGCTTTTCACAGAGCCTGTTACTAGTATCTCTGTTGATATGTTTTTAATTATAATTGCGTTTTGTAAGCGCTTTAGTACCGCAAATATTCTTTTGTCTCAGGCACTGTCAAAGAGTAGATATATTGGTGAATACCTTTGTAACTATAGCATTAACTCTGGCTAAGTCTGGCACAACCCAGACTGTTCCACAAATTAACTAAGTATAGCTGTTTCTAATCTTGGTGTCTAGATTAACATATAGTGCTAGGCTGTTAAAAGTAGAGCGCCCAAACGCTCACATAGACTCCTGACTAGTTTCGCCCCTCCGGACTTTGTCAAAGGCGGCGAGCCGCCGTTTGTTTGGGGGTATATACCGGTTAAACCGGAAGTCACGCCTTCCTCCTTTTTTAGTTTATTTAGCGATTGGACAAAATTTGTAGACTGACAGTTTGGGTTCCAATCAGCTGATACTATTGGTGGTTTCTGTATAATGCTGGGGTTTCGCGAGCTGTCACTATATTGAATGAATATTCTCACAAATTTCTCTAGGGTTTTTTTGACTGATCATCTGAGTTCATATTTGATAGTGCTTAACGTATTAATACTAGTCAAGTTGTTTCAAAGGGTATTTTCTTATGACTAAAAATATTTTCTTTTTGTTTATCTGGCTTTGTGTTCTTAACATACTTGGCAACCTTTATTATATTGTATTGAATAGTCACCAGTCAGACATTAAAGTACACTGTTGTGATGTATTTGATGGATACTCTACGTACCCATATGTGTATGTAAACGTGATATTTAAATCTAAATGTGAATGATCATTGGTTCGCTGGGGGTGTATTAGTGACACATAAAAATCCCAATTACTCCTGTATGTGACTTCCATAGTTTTTTAAACAGAACTTATGTGTTCAATGTGATTTATGTTTGTGATGATCGTGTTCTTACTTTAATCTGATGATTATTGCTATTACATCTGTGGCAGTTTTATATTTAAGCTAACAATCTATCTGTGCTGTTTTAGTGTGTATTTGAAGTTATGCTTTAATATGAATGTGGTGTTTTTGGTGAAATCCTACAACAATATGGTGAACATGTGACTTTGGATACATTTTGTGCTTCTGCAATCTGTGTGAGTGAAATTATGGAAAAGGGTGAAAGTTAATTGTTGTATTAAAATGACACATTTAATGTCTTCTTCGTACTGTCGTTTATTGTTTTTTGATTTTTTTATTATTTTTTTATATTATTTTTTATGTCATGTGTTCAGCTTTTACATTATGATATATTTGTAATAATTCTTTAGTCAAGTGGATTGTACCCCTACTAGTATATACAGAGTTTCTATATCACTCTATGTTGTTAAACATATATTGTTTACAGAAAAATATAATAGTTATTCTGTTCATTTAGCCCATGTGGTTGAACTGTGTTCAATAGATAAATCCACCGGCTTTCGGCTTTTAATAAAGCTGTTTCTAAGTTTCCTCCACTCATTCCTAAACTCACTTTTTCTATACCCCAGCATTGTAGGTCATTTTGATTCGAATTGTGGAATTTTAAGAAATGTGCAGCTACACTAGTTATGGATTTCATTTCTTCCTTGTCTTTCGCTGCGTTTTTAATATTCCTTAAATGTTCCATTAGTCTCAGATGCAGTTTCCTTGAGGTCATTCCTACATAGTACAAATTGCATGTACAGTATAATACGTAGATTACACTCTCTGTATTACAACTTATGTATCTTTTGATGTTGTGTTTCTTGCCGAACCTATCTGTGATAGTATCAGTGCTGCGCATGTATTTGCATGTGCTACAGTTGCCACATTTACGTGCTCCTGGTTTGAATGCTGTTATGGTTTTCTTCTTTTGGAAGTGACTACTTGTTACAAGGTCTTTTACATTTTTCGTCCTTCTATATCCAACTGAGGGCCTATCTCCTAGGGTGGTTTTTAATGTTGGATCCATCATTAAGATGTTCCAGTGTTTCTGTATGATATTCAGGATTTGTGGTGTTTGGCTGTTGTATGTCATTATCAGCCTAGGTATATTCGAGCTGTTCTTGTATTTTTTGAAAAGGAGGTCATGTCTTGGAGTGTGTAAAGCTCTATATTTGGCTTTTTGGTACTTCTTTTGCTGTACCCTCTTCTCCATAGTCTCTCCTCCAATTCTTTTGCCCTGTTGTTAAATACTTGCTCATCTGAGCAGTTTCTGCGTAGCCTTAAAAACTCTCCTGTCGGTAGGCTTTTCATTGTACTTGGAGCATGTGCACTTGTACTATGTAGCAAGCTGTTTGCAGCTGTAGGTTTCCTATACAGGTCAGTAGTCACATTACCATCACTTTTCTTATTAATTGTTATATCCAAAAAGTTTATTTTTGTAAGACTTTCTTCATGTGTTAATTTGATGTTCAGATCATTTTGATTTAGATGTTTTAGGAAATTTAATAGATCACTGTGTGTGCCTTCCCAGATAAAGAGGATGTCATCTATGAAACGTATCCACAAGGGGATACAATCAGTGTACCTTTGATTGCTTTCTGTGAATACAAATTCTTTCTCCCACCAGCCTAGAAATAGATTGGCATAGGTGGGTGCACAGGTGGTGCCCATGGCTGTGCCTCTGGTTTGCAGATAGAATTGACCATCAAATGTAAAGAAGTTGTAGGTCAGTACAAAATCTAACAATTTTAGAATGAAGTTGTCATGTTCCCTCTTTTCTTCTGAGTACCTTTCTAAAAAGTATCTTGTGGCTTGTATCCCTTGTTGATGGTTTATCGAAGTGTAAAGGGATTCTACATCAGTAGTAACTAGCCAAGTGGAGTCATTTAGAGTTAGATTTTCTAGTCTTTGCAGAACCTGCATTGTGTCTTGCACATAAGATGGCAGTTGTTCTACATATTGCCTAAGTCTTAAATCAATGTATGTGCTGGCTTTCTCTGTTAAGCTCTCAATGCCTGACACTATGGGCCTACCTGGTGGGTTTTTTGCATTTTTGTGTATCTTCGGTATCATGTAAAAAGTGGCAATCTTTGGTTTATCCACTTTTAAATATTTATGTTCCTTGGTTGTGATGACTCCTTCTTTAAAGGCCTTGTTAACCATGTTAGAGTAGATTTTTAAATAACCTTCCATGGGATTATGTAGCAATCTTGTGTAACAGGACTTATCCTTTAGTTGTTTATTAGCTTCTTTCAGGTAAAGGTCTAAAGGCCAGATGACTATATTGCCACCTTTGTCAGATCCACGAATGACTACTTCATCCCTTTGTGTCATCCCGTGTATTGCCTGTTGTTCTTCAAATGTCAAGTTGTATTTTTTTGGGGCTAATTTAAGTGATGTAATATCACGACATACACAGTCTCTGAACATTTATATTTGAGGGTTATTGTAATTTTTTGGTACAAATGTGGATTTGTTTCTTATGTTATCTCTCCATTTATCTGGGGTCTTGAATTCTGATTCCCCTAATAAATCCTCCAAATCATTCAGAGTAAGTCTTTCTTCTTCTGTCCATCCTGACATATTTTCTTCTGATGAGAAGATTTTTTTCAGAAACAATTTCCTAGTAAACAATTGCACATCTTTTACAACCTCAAATTTGTCCACATTGTTAGTTGGACAAAAGGATAAACCTTTGGATAGTACTGAAATGTGATTGGATGTGAGTTTTAGTGTAGATAAGTTTATGACTCTCAATGATTCATTCTGATCTGTGAGAAGGGGCTCTGTTCCCTCCTGGGTGGTCTCCAGTGGCCTTGTTGCCCTCTC
Organism: Bombina bombina; assembly: GCF_027579735.1. NCBI lineage: Eukaryota > Metazoa > Chordata > Amphibia > Anura > Bombinatoridae > Bombina > Bombina bombina. The sequence goes on from NC_069503.1 coordinate 803,331,374, forward strand.
TGATATCTGGTTCTGCCTCTGGTTGTTTTTTTGTTTATGCCTCCCCCCTCTGCGTATTCTCCTCCTGATTCTCCTGAATCTAAAAAATCTTTCCTCTTGTTTCTGCTAGATGATCCAGGTAAAATCGGATTGGAAGGGGATATAGTTGTCAGGTGGGGGGGATTACTGCTAGAACTCCCTTCTTCTCCATCTGTATCAGAGATATCACTTTCTATGATATTCACTTTGGGGTTTTTATTAGTATTTCTATAGAACCCTTGTCTTCGCCATTTGTACACTTTATTATTGGTGAAATCGCTAATGTCTCTGTTTAGTTTACCAGATTTGATGTTTTTGAGTTCTTGCTCATACTTGTCTAATTCTTGTTGGTACGTTTTATACAGTTGATTAAAGTCAGGATTTAGCTCAAATTTTTTAAGATTTTCATACTGTTCTTTAATTTTAGTTTCAAATAAATCATATTCTAGTGTGTCATGTTTTACCAGTATTTTCATAAGTTTCTCTGAACATTCAGAGAGAGCTTCTTCCCACTCAGTTGTTAAACTGTCATTTTTGAACTCAAATGCTGGAAATAGCTGTATACGTAAACCTCTAGGTATGAGTTTCCTTTCTATGTATTTTTCAAAAAAGTGTTTGTTCCACCATGTTTTGTCCTGTTTATACAAGGTTCTATGTAAATCTTTTAAAGCCCCCTCAAGTGTGGTAGCTACTGATGTCTTTCCTGTATTTTGGCCACTGTCAAAAATGTCATTCAGATCCGCTGTTCTTTTAAGCTGTCTAGCTTGTCTGTCTGTATCAAATATAGATTCCATTATATGGTGTGGTAAATAAGTATATGTGCTCTTTTTGTTCAGAAAAAATCTGGAATTCCCAGACAACTGTTACTTTTGTTACAACACACGAACAAAGGCACCACAAGGGCTGTTTCCCTGTAATTATATAATTCAAAACGTAATGTTTATTAGTTTATGAAACTTTTATTATATAGGGAATGGTGCTAGATGCATAAACAATAATATTCCAAAAAACTAAGAAGACTCTCACAAAGATGTGGATATCTCCTGTCAGTATGCACTTGTAAGCACTCTTAGCCTAGACTATGAGGCAGTTTTTCCAGACCGGGTAGAAAATAAAATATAACTTTTATTATGAATTGCTCTTAAAATAAGGGTAACACACAAATTAAAATCGTCACTAGCACTATCATGTAATCAGACAATATATATTCACTCTGTGGATATAGGAGGCTGCAGGATCAGAAGGCCACCCCGAGGGAGAAGAGGAAGCTCTGGCTGGAGATCAGGGATGCAGTTAATGCAGTGGAGGCCCATAACAGGGATGTCGAATCGATTAAACATCGCTACCGGGACTGCAAAATGGAGCTAAAAAAAAAAATATTGAGGGAGTACCAATATGCAACAGGAACCGGTGGCAGGTCTCCAATGACCATGGAGTATTCCCGATGGGAGGATATGTTGCGTCCCATAATCTCCGAGGTGGTCATAGTCGGTATCGGAGGAGTCGATACCGGGAACCTGCCACTCTCATCTGATGGTAAGCTCATTTAATAATCTCTTTACATCAAAACTAAAGAATGTATTCAATGATATGATTAATGCTCTTACGCTTTTTAACACATTATTACGTAAACGCATTCACAATTACCTTGCCGATTACTTTAGTATCTAGGCTACAGGTTAGGTGTGCATTTAAACAGACTGAAAACAAACGCAAAAACATTCAGATTGACCAGATAGATATCAGAAACACGGTTTGGAAAATGCGGAAATCGTATTGATTGTTATATTTCAAAGTGGATTAATGAGGCTGCATTTGTAATTCTATTGTAAGCAAAAGCATTTACATCTTTATTTGGAACTATGCTAATATATACATTTCTTTCTTTTTGCAATATACAGAGTCTGGGGGGGAGGCAGCACACCGACTACAGGCTCCTCCTTCACCCAGGGATGAGAGTGGTGGAGATGACTCGCCACCTCGGGGAGACATGGAAGACATCCCTCTATACTCAGAAGAAGAAGCCCCCACTGCAGAAGAGAGCCCTGCACCAGCAGCCCCTCTTGCACCAGCAGCCCGCCGTGCACCATCAGCACGCCGTGCACCAGCAGTACCTCAGGAGGAGATAGCAGAGGTGCAGGTATTGCTTGATTTTCAAGAACAGATGCATGCCTTCCGGAGGGAAAATATTCAAAGCAGAATCCAGATGTCAGAAGATATTCATGCCATTCGAGAAGGACAAAACGTGATCATAAATATTCTCACAGAAATGTTGCAGCTCCTCCGGGAGGCGCATAACGCACCATCTGCTGCTGGGCCATCTGCTGCTGGGCCATCTGCTTCTGGTACTCCTCAAGTTCCTCCTCACCCGGGTCATCCCAGTACTCCTCCTTCTCCTCTTCCACAAACATCTCCCATGAGAACTCGTCGGAGGGGGCAGTTGCCCCCCCCCCAGAGCCTCAGTCTCGTGGGAAGAGGGGAAGGAAGAGGAAGTAAGTATTTTTTGATATATATATTTTTATTTATTTAATGTGTAATGGATAGGTATGTGATGATGTGGTCTTCTTACACTTGTGGACCACACTCTGTATATAATCTGCTTCTATGGGACCGGGTCCATGGAGGCAGATTGTTTGCAGAGTGTGGGCTACAAGTGTCTGGACACCACATCATCACATACCTATCCTTGTTCATTACATTGATTGGTTTCTGTGTTGTGATGTCCAAACTGTTTCCCTAATCTCAAACAAAATGACCATTTCAATTATACATGATGGCATATAACTGTTTGAATGCCAATAACACAGCTTAAAGGGACAGTCAGAACATTATTGTTTACAAAGAAAACACTGTATTAAGCATTATCAAGTTTGCAAAAAAAACACTTTGAGAAATACACGTGTGATTTATGTGATTACCCTTGTATCTCTGCCTCAGAAAAATGACCACTTATTTATGTTATTTTGAAATACCAACATTTTAGCCAATCACTGATCAATCCAGGGTAACTATGCTGTATGAGCTCAAGGTTTTCTATATGAAAATTCAACCAAAATGCCCTCTAGTGGTCAAAATGCATTCAGATTAGATGCACTCTTCAAGCTCTAAGAAATGAGCAGATTAACCTTCTAGGTTTAGCTATCAACTAACAATAACAAGAGAACTATGATAAATTGGTGAGAAACGTTTGAGATAATAATTGTAAAAAATTGAATTTTTCTAAATAAAATTCATTATTGTTTTTAAAGACTGTCCCTTTAAAAAATTACATATGCTAACATATATTAATCTTTTATGATTGTTGGTATATCTACATGTACTTGTTCAAACAAGAAAATATTGGAATAGGATTTCTATTGACGTGTTAAATAAAGTCTATTTTCTTAAAGAGACATTATTGTGTTTGAATTATTTAAGAAAGACAATTCATTTAGAAGGAATATGGTTTCAGGTCCTTTTATGAGTTTCTTTTGAAATATATGCTCACACTAATATTTTTGGAGATTAACCAATGTGGAACTCATACATGACACAATACTGAACATTTACATTAAAGGGACAGTATACAATCATTTTCAGAGAACTGCATGTAATAGATACTACTATAAACAACAAGATGACCACATACTGATATCAAAATCCATGAGAAAACGGTTTAAAGACTTACTTTGAAAATCTGTTTAGCTATGTTGAAAAGTTAGCTTGAAATCCCATTCCAAGTGGGAAATAACACAATACCCCTTCATTTGCATATGAAAAGACCCTTTACACAAACAGGAGCAAGCTGGAGAAGGTAGCTGATGGTACTCACATCAAACTTTGAGGCTTGGGGAGGAGTCAGAAAATCACTGCAATGTTATTTAAACATAAGCAAAACTAGACATTGATTTTTATAAAAAAGGACTGGGGGCGAAGCCAACAGCTGAGGTGATCAGACGTGTGTTTCCTGAGCTCTTAGGCCTTGCTTAAATAAAGTACTTATTTGCAGGAAAAGACTAAGCTAAATCTATGTATGGATATCTCCCAGCTAATCTACAATGGAAGGACACTCTGCCTGAGATAACTTTTATAAATATTTGCGACTTTAATAACCCCTTGGAGAGGGTACTGTTGCACTGCAAGTGGCGGTATATCTGGGCCTGCCTCCGCCTCTATTAGTCTAAGTCGCTGCAGGACGGAGCCTGAAATTGACCTAAAAATGGGGGAGACCCAGGAGTCCCTGTATGCCCTAATGTACAGACTAGAGCGGCAGATCACAAACTGTTTTACCGATTTAACAGACACGTTGAGGTCAGCATCTAGAGGAAAGTCCGAGAGCACGATTGTGGATGAGGAGGCTGGAAATGCAGGGAAAGAATCTCTATTAGACAGCCCTTTGGAGACGCGACACCCTTCACCACCGCTTTGCATCTACGAGAGGGATCAAGATTACCCTCTTAAGGACCAAAGTGACCTACTATTTGTGGAGTGTACAGCAACCGCGGAGAGTAAAATGGAAGCATCAGAATGGAGCCCGCAGAAGGTAGAGCTGCGGCAGCCATCGGACCCCAATCTGCCTTATATAACAACGGAGACGCCTCGCTCACTTTTGGCATTTAGCAGCGGAAGGGTGTATACTCACTGCGGTGGAGATCTGGTCCCTTTTTTGCTGTTTCCCACACGGGTTTGCTTTTGGCGGGCTTTCTACTCTTTACTGATGGGACTTACTGGCATAACTATGGCGCGGACTTCTGACCGCACTCTTGCAGTTGGGGTGTCCTTAAGCCTAACATCCACAGGCATGGCTTCCTATAAACTGGGTGTCGGTTAAGTAAGAACTTGGATATCTGCCTAAGCCCTTAATTTACATTGTTGGGCGAATGACTGGTATAATTTCTCTTCACATAGGAGCTCACTGAACATTTTTCCTTTTTTTCTCAGTTAATACAGCTATTCCTTTAATTGCAATCTATGCTTACATGTACTTAGTTTTCATTGACAATGGCGGCAGATATATTAGCTGCAGCTTATGCAGTGTTTATGCTAATATAATCTAGTCCTAGCTAAGCGGGATCATTTAATTATTTCACTAAAGAGTGAGGGCCTTTGCAGGTTGCCATATATAGATTCTTCATAGAAGGCATAGCTCCATCTTCTCTCTACGTGAGCAAAGGAATAGGGAGTTTACATTTCCAATGTATTGTTTTTGTTTCACCTGTCTACATATACCTGCACTTATCTATAGCGAGAGTATTCCCAGTTTTTTTTTTGTGAGGTCCTTTTGCTTACATATTGTATGAATCTTACTAGAAGTATTCCCTTGTAGTGTACCCCATCTCCTGTTACTTATGGTATTGATGTGTCACCGGCGGCCGAGGTGACATGCTTACTGTCCTTGAGTATACCTCAGGGTAGTATGTGGATAAGCTTCTGGGACCTAATACAATTTATTTATTTAACCAACTAAATGTATTTTAACACTTTTTGGCTAAGATTATTTATAGATAATCCTTGCAGTCATGTTTAAATAAGGTGGACAAGCCCATACTTTATCCCTTCTATATTTAGACTTTGATATCATATAGAGAGATGCTAGCACTGGATCTTCTATTCTACTCTATCATATATATTGATAATTTCAGCTGGACTCCTAACTTTAGTTTTAGGCGTTACTCCTTCACTTGAGTATTGCATCATACAGGTGTGTTTTTGTAACTGACAGTTAAAAACCTAGAAGAGGTCCATCATTAGATTACCTTCAACATTTTCTACCTGAGACCACCTATATACGCCTATCTTAAAGGTCATAGGGTTTAATAGGTTGTTTGATATGTATAAAATATTTATATATAATGACATTTTAGTGAAATGTCGGTAATTGTCCTGCACCGTTTATATTTGTACTACCCCCCCCCCAGGTTAATGAGAATTCCTGAGGGGTAATATTATTTTAAATATTCATCCACCCTGGTGAATCCTTCAGCGGTATTAATCCGCTCCGTAACACTAATTTACCTCGTTCATATTATACGCCTCTTTAGGTATAAGAGTTACCCTCTATGTCACAAGAGGGAATTGGTGTCCTGATTTGTTAAATGTTGGAACCTCTCAGTTAAGGTAGTTGTTATTTTGATATATAGTGCAATTTAAAGTATCATTATATTAGACATTATTTCACGATAAAGAGGTATTTAAGTAAAGTGTATTAAACAAAAATTGTAAGGTATCATTACAAGATTGGTATTACCAAAACCTAAGTGGTAATAGAAGCATGGTTTGTCATATAAGCATTCAAAATAGGAGTCGCGGACCTCCACAAGCTATTTAACCCCTTTAGTGGGAATCACTATATTTAAGGTGCAGTAAGTACTAGGAGTTGTAATATTGCAGTGTGCCTTGTAAATGTTGAGGTTACTCTTGTATGTCTTTTTATAATGTAAACAAATGCTTGTTTTCATACTGTGGGGGTAAAATATATGATTTAATGTTATATATGTAATATTGCTAAATACCTTAATAAAAATCTTTAAATACTAAAAAAAAGGACTATATAAATAGAAAAAACATATATGTGTTTTAAAAATGAGTGTATAATGACCCTTTAATAAAAAATACCACGACATAACATCTACAGGCCCATTTATCAAGTTCCGTATGGAGCTTGAAGGGCCGTGTTTCTGGCGAGTCTTCAGACTCGCCAGAAACACAACTTATGAAGCAGCGGTCTAAAGACCGCTGCTCCATAACCCTGTCCGCCTGCTCTGAACAGGCGGACAGGAATCGCCAGACATCAACCCGATCGAATACGATCGGGTTGATTGACAGCTCCCTGCTGGCGGCCGATTGGCCGCGAGTCAGCAGGGGGCGGCGTTGCACCAGCAGCTCTTGTGAGCTGCTGGTGCAATGTTAAATGCGGAGAGCGTATTGCTCTCCGCATTTAGCGAGGTCTTGCGGACCTGATCCGCAGTGTCGGATCAGGTCCGCAAGCCCTTTGATAAATGGGCCTGCTAGAATAAGTAGGCATCTCATATATTTAGCATGTGAGAAAGGTCAATGCATATTGATTACTTGATTCAAATACAATAACGCATCTTTAGGAATTTGATATGTTGAAAATTAAACACAACACAGTCATTATTCATAAAAAGGAATATATTGTTGACAAACATATTAAACAAGATGGACTATATTCATTGATTTGCACTTGCCTCAAAATATCTTATGCAGGAAAACATTTTGCTTTCATTCGTTTATTCAAAGAGACAGCCATCAAAAGAGAATTTTGTGTTCTTTATCAGCTATGGGTCAACAATGTACATGATTAACACAATCCATACTCGACATGGTTTTAAACTTGGCTTCTCATTCACAAACAAGGGTTACGTGCAAATTCAAATATTGCGGGACTACGTAATCCAATCAGACGGTTTTTACACCAAGGCATGTGACGTCTTAATTAACATGGCGCATCATTGATCCCGTAAAAACGCCATCCAATTAAAGGCGCATCCTTGATCGCGTAAAAACGCTATACAATAAAAGGCGCATCGTTGATCGCGTAAAAACGCCATCCAATTAAAGGTGCATCCTTGATCGCATAAAAACGACATACAATAAAAGGCGCATCCTTGATCTCGTAAAAACGTCATCCAATCAAAGGCGCATCCTTGATCGCGTAAAAACGCCAGCCAATACAAGGACTCATTTGACAGCTTGGCAGGTGACGTCTTAAGCAACATGGCACATCCGAGATCGTGTAAAAACGTCAGCCAATACAAGGACTCATTGGACAGCTTGGCATATCAATAAGAAACGTATTTATATGTTATAAAGTAGTATGTACTATATTGCTAGCTATGAATTCACGCTAGATAACGTAATACTGTGATATATGAAATAGAATCCGTTATTGAAAATAAGGAGATATTTCATTAGAAGCAGAGGATTATTAACTAAACTATTTAGCAAGCAGCATGGTTTAAATAGACATGAAAACAACATTTTATGTTACACGATTATGTACGACATTGCAATTTGAAATACATTTTAACAATAAATGTAAATCTTTGGATTATTGTGTTTCATGTCCCTTTAAATGAGAAATAATGCTAGGAGATGCATTAGGAAAATAGGGATGTGTTATATATTATATGTTACCTATAGCTATGGTGTCCATCTTTACCATTTAAATTTTAAAAGGTACACATGAGAAATACATATGTCATTGATGTTTTCAGATATGTTAATATTTTTTTTGGAATAACGACACATGTATTGATCAAACTTGTCACTTATTCAAGTTTAAATATGGTCAGCCTACCTATAGCCATATATTGTAGGATAATTAAATTTAACAAATAATAACAGAAAGATATTAATCATCTAAAATATGCGCATTACACACAGTGATTGATTTTGTTACACTACTACAATAAGATATAAGTGAAATTGGAATACATGTGCTGTCAACATTCAAATAAAAGTCTTTTTTAAAGTAATATTATATGTCCATGTTGATGTAAAAATGACAAAAACATATTAGAAATGCATATCCGTTCCTTAACAATTGTGGTCAGCATCACTTAAAGGGACATGAAATACAAACAATTCAGTTTCAGGATTCACAGAGAGGATACTATTTACATCAAATTACAAATTTACTGAGATTATCGCATTGTATCAATCCTGGGATCATTTGTTAAAGGTGCATCAATTCACGAATAGTTTACAAATGAACACATGGATGTGAAAAAAAAAATAATATATATATATATATATACAAACAACAATATATATATAGAAATTCATTCCTATGCTAATCATAATCTTGCAAAGATAAATCTTGATGAAAAGTATATCAAGAAAATGAATAAAAAAATTGGAGATGTAAATATTAAATTGATTTACAATTGTATTATATTTATGAATCATGAAAGACCATTATTTGGTTTCAGGTCCCTTTAAGGATTAACCACATAAACTATAGATTTCAATCAATTACATGAATAAAGAGGACAAATAATAGTGGAATGACATGTATTTTATTATTATGTCATAAAACATAAAGAAATAAGATAACGTTTTAAAAAAAGCATGTAGAAAAATCGGCACCATTGGAGCCATCTGACAATGTAAAAGAGTGCATCACAGTCCTTGGAGGGAGTTGACAAGGGCCAACACAGCCCAATTGGAGCCATTTGACAAGTTAAAAGAGTGCATCACAGTCCTTGGAGGGAGTTGACAAGGGCCAACACAGCCCCATTGGAGCCATTTGACAAGTTAAAAGACTGCATCACAGTCCTTGGAGGGAGTCGACAAGGGCCAACACAGCCCCATTGGAGCCATCTGACAAGGTAAAAGAGTGCATCATAGTCCTTGGAGGGAGTTGACAAGGGCCAACACAGCCCCATTGGAGCCATCTAACAAGGTAAAAGAGTGCATCACAGTCCTTGGAGGGAGTTGACAAGGGCCAACACAGCCCCATTGGAGCCATTTGACAAGTTAAAAGAGTGCATCACAGTCCTTGGAGGGAGTTGATAAGGGCCAACACAGCCCCATTGGAGCCATCTGACAAGGTAAAAGAGTGCATCACAGTCCTTGGAGGGAGTTGACAAGGGCCAAGACAGCCCCATTGGTGCCATTTGACAAGTTAAAAGAGTGCATCACAGTCCTTGGAGGGAGTTGACAAGGGCCAACACAGCCCCATTGGAGCCATTTGACAAGTTAAAAGAGTGCATCACAGTCCTTGGAGGGAGTTGACAAGGGCCAACACAGCCCCATTGGAGCCATTTCACAAGTTAAAAGAGTGCATCACAGTCCTTGGAGGGAGTTGACAAGGGCCAACACAGCCCCATTGGAGCCATTTGACAAGTTAAAAGAGTGCATCACAATCCTTGGAGGGAGTTGACAAGGGCCAACACAGCCCCATTGGAGCCATCTGACAAGGTAAAAGAGTGCATCACAGTCCTTGGAGGGAGTTGACAAGGGCCAACACAGCCCCATTGGAGCCATCTGACAAAGTAAAAGAGTGGCCATCTGACAAGGTAAAAGAGTGCATCACAGTCATTGGAGGGAGTTGACAAGGGCCAACACAGTCCCATTGTAGCCATTTGACAAGTTAAAAGAGAGCATCACAGTCCTTGGAGGGAGTTGAAAAGGGCCAACACAGCCCCATTGGAGCCATTTGACAAGGTAAAAGAGTGCAACAGGCACAACAAATAATAAAAAAGGCCAAATGGCAACAATAAATGCAAAAAAGTAACATGTGGACGGAAGATTCATATCTGCGCCCTTGGAGCATCTCCAGATCCTCCACTTATTGGGCATCACCCTCATCGTCCTGTGCATGTCCAGCTCCAGATTCAAGCATTTACTCTACATGCATCATACGTTGTAGAGTCGAACGCTGAACCTGTAGCTGGGCATGCATGGTGTCCTGCATCCTTCCCTGGAACAGTGTGTTCCTCAGCACGGCCTGCTCTATACGTGCTAGAGCCTCTAGCATCAGCCATGCTGAGTCACAACCTAAAATAAAGAAATGTAAAAATATTAATGATAATTACAGAACATAATAAAAAACATAATTTATGTAAGAACTTACCTGATAAATTCATTTCTTTCATATTAGCAAGAGTCCATGAGCTAGTGACGTATGGGATATACATTCCTACCAGGAGGGGCAAAGTTTCCCAAACCTTAAAATGCCTATAAATACACCCCTCACCACACCCACAATTCAGTTTAACGAATAGCCAAGAAGTGGAGTGATAAGAAAGGAGCGAAAGCATCAAAAAAATAAGGAATTGGAATAATTGTGCTTTATACAAAAAAAATCATAACCACCACAAAAAAGGGTGGGCCTCATGGACTCTTGCTAATATGAAAGAAATGAATTTATCAGGTAAGTTCTTACATAAATTATGTTTTCTTTCATGTAATTAGCAAGAGTCCATGAGCTAGTGACGTATGGGATAATAAATACCCAAGATGTGGAACTTCCACGCAAGAGTCACTAGAGAGGGAGGGATAAAATAAAGACAGCCAATTCCGCTGAAAAATTAATCCACTACCCAAATCAAAAAAGTTTCAATTTTTATAATGAAAAAAACTGAAATTATAAGCAGAAGAATCAAACTGAGACAGCTGCCTGAAGTACCATTCTACCAAAACTGCTTCTAAAGAAGAGAAAACATCAAAATGGTAGAACATAGTAAAAGTATGCAAAGAAGACCAAGTCATTGCTTTGCAAATCTGATCAACAGAAGATTCATTCTTAAAAAGCCCAGGAAGTAGAAACTTACCTAGTAGAATGAGCCGTAATCCTCCGAGGCGGGAATCCACCCGACTCCAAATAAGCATGATGAATCAAAAGTTTAAGCAAGATGCCAAATAAATGGCAGAAGCTTTTTGACCTTCCTAAAACCAGAAAAGATAAAAAATAGACTAGAAGTCTATCTGAAATCTGAATAGCTTCAACATAGAATTTCAAAAACTCTTACCATATCCAAAGAAAGTAAGAATCTCACCAAAGAAGTCTTAGGAAAACAATAATTCCTCCCTAATGTTTGTTAGAATTTACAACTTTAGGTAAGAATTGAAATGAGGACAGCAAAAACCACCTTATCCTGATGAAACAAAATCAGAAAAAAGAGATTCACAAGAAAGAACAGATAATTCAAAAACTGTTCTAGCTGAAGAGATGTCCAAAAAGAACAATACTTTCCATGAAAGTAATTAATGTCCAGAGCAAGCATATGCTCAAATAGAAGAGCCTGAAAAACCTTCAGAACCAAATTAAGACTCCAAGGAGGAGAAATTGGCTTAATGACAGGTTTGATACAAATCAAAACCTGAACAAAATGATGAATATCAGGAAGTAACACTGCCTTATTCTGATGAAAAATCAGAAAAGGATATTCACAAAAAAGAGCAGATAACTCGAAAACTCTTCTAGCAGAAGAAATAACCAAAAGGAACAATACTTTTCCAAGAAGTAATTTAATGTTCAGAGAATGCATAGTTTCAAACGGAGGAGCCTGTAAAGCCCTCAGCACCAAATTGAGACTCCAAAGAGGAGAGATTGAATTAATGACAGGCTTGATACGGACCAAAGCCTGTACAAAACAATGAATATCAGGATGATTAGCAATCTTTCTGTGAAAAAAGAACAGAAAGAGTAGAGATTTGTCCTAACAAAGAACTGAAGACAAAACCTTATCCAAACCAACCTGAAAAAATAATAAAATTCTATGAATTTTAAAAGAATGCCAAGAAAAGTAGGTCTTCCAGACTCAATAATAAATCTTTCTAGAGACAGATTTACGAGCCTGAAACATAGTATTCATCAATGAGTCAGAGAAACCTCTATGACTAAAAATCAAGCGTTCAATCTCCATCCCTTCAAATTTAATGATTTGAGATCCTGATGGAAAAAATGGGCCTTGAGAAAGAAGGTCTGGTTTAAACGGAAGTGTCCAAGGTTGGCAACTGGCCATCCGAATGAGATCCGCATACCAAAAGCTGAGAGGCCATGCTGGAGCCACCAGCATAACAAACAAATACTCCATAAGAATTTTGGAAATCACTTTGGAAGAAGAACTACAGGCGGAAAGAAATAGTCAAAAAGATAATTCCAAAGAAATGTCAATGCATACACTACTTCCGCCTGAAGATCCCCGGACCTAAATAGGCCCCTGGGAAGTTCTTTATTCAGATGAGATGCCAACAGATCTATTTCTAGAAATGCTCACATCTGAAAAATTGAAAAACATATCTGGGTAAGAGAGACCATTCTCCCGGAAGTAAAGCTTGATTAACAGAGATAATCCGCTTCCCAAATATCTATACCTGGGAAAAGAACCACAGAATTTAGATAGGAGTTGGATTTAGCCCAAGCTAATATCCGAGACACTTCTGTCACAGCCTAAGGACTGATAGTCCTACCCTGATGATTGACATACACCATAGTTGTGATATTGTCTGAAAAACAATAAACGTCTCTTCTTCAAAAAGAAACTAACTGAAAAACTCTGAGAAAGCACGGAGTTCTAAAATATCAAATGGTAATCTCGCCTCCTGAGATTTCCAAACCCCTTGTGCTGACAGAGATCCTCAGACAGCCTCCCAACCAAAAAGACTCACATCTGTAGAGATCATGGTCCAGGATGAAAGAAACGAAGAGACCTGTAGAACTAAATGATGGTGATCTTAACCACCAAATCAAGAGAGATAAATATTAGGATTTGAAGATTTAAAATGCGAAATCCTAGAATCCCTGCACCATAATTCAGCATAAAAGACTGGAAAGGTTCTTTCTATTGAAAATGAGCAAAGGGAATTGAATTCAATGCTGTGGCCATAAGACCTAAAACTTCTATGCATATATAGCAACTGAAGGAAATAATAGAGACTAAAAGGTACCAACAGACAGAACCCAATAAAATTGTCCCTTGTCTGATAGAGACAAAGACAGTGACACAAACTATCTGGAAACCTAAAAAAGGTGACCCTTGTGTGAGGAATCAAGAGCTTTTGAAAAAAAGATCCTCTAACTATGTCCTGGAAGAACAAAGTGAATCATATGAGATTCTGCATCCTCAGAAAATAATCTGAATGAAAACAGAAAAATGAAAATATGCATTTATTGTATCTAATGAAAACAAATAATGCTGTCACTGACCAAAAAAAGGCAGAATAGTTTGAATAAAACTCCAAAACCCAGTTCCTAAAAATGGAACTGGAAGAAATACCCCAGAAGATTCCAGGTCTGAGCAGCGCTTGAACCCCACGGGTGATCAGCCATGCTTCAACAGTACCCAAAATATATAGGACCGAAACACACTTAAAGAAAGTGTTAGCCTTACTGGAATAAAATCAAAGAAATTTGGACCGAATAGAACCAAATAAATTTCAAAAAAGTCTTAACCTGCCCCTTGCCAGCCAAGCTGGAATACGGCACGTACATCGCAATTTTAGGGAGCTGATTTCGAACTGAAAAATTTCCAATTAAAAACATGTTACTTGGGAAAGAATTCAGGAATTTGTTCCTTAATAAGAACAACCAAACTAGTATAAGCTTAAAGTTTTAGTCTTAGAACTCAATCTTGAAGCCCAGAGTAACAGTTAAGAATTGAATCCAATTATAAAACAAATAATTGATTATCTTAGAACAAAAGAAATATGGATTTTTAGAAATCACAAAATTCTTCTAGCTAAAACAGCTAAAGACATAGATTAAACCTCATTTGCGAAAATATTCAATAAAATGAAGACACAAATGAAATTATTAGCATAATAGTCCAGTTAAAGGACCAGTCAATACACTGGACTTGCATAATCAATAAATGCAAAACAACAAGACAAATGCAACAGCACCTAGTCTAGTAAATTTTGTCCCTTTAACAATGCTAAAATAAATCATAATCTGATACTAGATCTTAAAGTAAACAGAAAAAATTAAGCAATTGCAACATCATCCAAATAAATCACAGGTCCAAGAAAAGTACTTGAAACTAAATAATTTTCCATAAATAAGATACAACCATCTAAAGGAAAATAAATACTATTTTGCTATAGAAACAATAGCATAATTAGTAGGAGTAGAGATAGCCCCAATAAATTGGAGAACCCTCCAAATTGAATTTAACTGCTGGCAAAGAATATAGTTTAAAACCTTTGAAGAAGGAATAAAAGAAAATTCTCAGCCTATTCCATTCCCTAGTATGAGGAATTGGAAAAAAAAACTCTGAAAATACAGAAGAATAAATAAGCAGAAATAGTGTTAGCTAGTCTTGAAAAAGAACTAGTTACCTTAATATCCAAAATAATCAACACCTTTTCAACAAAGAACAAATGTACTTTAATAAAAAAATAAAATCAAAAAGTAGATTTGTTAGTGTCAATATCTGATGAAGAAAATTCTGAATGAGAAAAAACATCATCAGAGAAGAATAAATCAGTATGTTGTTGGTCATTTGAAACTTCAATAATTAAAAAAGAAGTTTGAAAAAGACCTAAAAATTGTATTAGAAGGCACGATGTCAGACAAAGCCTTTAAAATAGAATCAGAAAAATATTTCTTATAAATATTCTAAATATTTCTTGTACATAAGATGTAAAACGAATGGCAATATATAAAGCATAAATACTAATGGATTCTGCATGTAAAAGTTTATCATGATAACTTATTACAAACCATAGCTAAAGATAAACATTCATAACATTTAAAATAAATTAACTTAGCTTTGGTAGGACTGAACTCAGTCAACAGGAATCCTCTTAGATTGTTTTGAAACAGGAACAGTGAAATCTTGCAATATGTAATAGAAAAAAAAACAAAATTATCAAATTCCTTAAATGACAGTTTCAGGAATGGGAAAAGAATGCAAAATAATAAGCTTCTAGAAACCAGAAGCAATAAAAAAGTGAGGTTTAAATAATGTGAGGAAAAAAAGTGAAACAAAAAATACGCCCAAATTTTTTGGCGCCAAATATGACGCCCACATTATTGGCGCTAAATACAACGCCCATATATTTGGCGCCAAGTATGACGCCACATCCTCTGACGCCAGAACCGACACCCACATTTTTTGTCACAAAAAAATGTCTGAATACACATGCGTCAAAAATGACGTTTTAACAGAATACAACTTCCAGCGTCAACTACGGCGCCGGAAATGACAAAATATTTGCGCCAAAAAAGTCTGCGCCAAGAATGACGCAATAAAAAGAAACATTTTCTGCCCCCGCGAGCCTAACAGCACACAGGGAAAAATGATCAATTGAAAATTTTCAAGGTAAAGAAAAATAAATTGAATTAAAATGCATTATCCCAAATAATGAAACTGATAGTCTGGAATTTAAAGGAATACTGATTATCCTGAATCATGGCAAATATAAGTTTAAAGACATATATTTAGAACTTTACATAGACAGTGCCCAACCATAGCTTAGAGTGTCATAATAAAATAAGACTTACTTACCCTAAGACACTCATCTACATATAGTAGACAGCCAAACCAGTACTGAAACGAGAATCAGTAGAGGTAATGGTATATAAGAGTATATCGTCGATCTGAAAAGGGAGGTAAGAGATGAATCTCTAAGACCGATAACAGAGAACCTATGAAATAGATCCCGTAGAAGGAGACCATTGAATTCAAATAGGCAATACTCTCTTCACATCCCTCTGACATTCACTGCACTCTGAGAGGAAAACCGGGCTCCAGCCTGCTGCGAAGCGCATATCAACGTAGAATCTAGCACAAACTTACTTCACCACCTCCATGGGAGGCAAAGTTTGTAAAACTGATTTGTGGGTGTGGTGAGGGGTGTATTTATAGGCATTTTAAGGTTTGGGAAACTTTGCCCCTCCTGGTAGGAATGTATATCCCATACGTCACTAGCTCATGGACTCTTGCTAATTACATGAAAGAAATAGAGCAAACATACATTGTAATAATAAAGACAAATCATTCTTAAAATTAAATATTCAATATCGATTATTTACACATTAAATATGTTCTTCAGACATAAACCATTAAAGGGACAGTTTACTCAAACATGTTCTCCCCTTTAATTGGTTCACAATTATCCACTTTTCCAGCTTAAGTGTATTAAATTGTTTTTCCATTGTCCTTACATTGGCAATTTAAATAGTTTATTTATCCTGTGGTATCCACACCTATCCTTAAACCTTTTGGCCTTGAGGCCAAGCTGTGTAAACACAGCAAGCAGAAGAAATTACACTCCCAGTGGGTTATAGAAGAGATAAGGTATGAAAAAAAATGTTTCTATTGTTCTATCCAAGTAGTGGTGATTGGTATATGGAGTGCTATGATATTAAAGGGACACTGAACCCAAATGTTTTCTTTCGTGATTCAGATAGAGCATGAAATTCTAATCAACTTTCTAATTTACTCCTATTATCAAATTTAATTCATTCTCTTGGTATCTTTATTTGAAATGCAAGAATGTAAGTTTATATGCCGGCCCATTTTTGGTGATCAACCTGGGTTGTCCCTGCTGATTGGTGGATAAATTCATCCACCAATAAAAAAGTTCTGTCCAGAGTTCGAAATATTAAAAAAACTTAGATGCCTTTTTTTTAAATAAAGATAGCAAGAGAACGAAGAAAAATTGATAATAGGAGTAAATTATAAAGTTGCTTAAAATTGCATGCTCTATTTGAATCACAAAAGAGAAAATTTGGGTTCAGTGTCCCTTTAAATATGTTATAATGTTGATTTAGAATGATACTTACAGCTGTGCCTGGGAAGGACAATCCGACACCCAGGACAATGAAGGTTGGGACAGGGGAGAGGGATGGGATTGGGCTGGGGAGGGATGGGCTGCCGCTCTGGGGTAGCCCCTACAGCTGGGGAGTCAGGGGCCTGGTGAGTTGGGGTCTGGGCAGGTGGGGGAGCTGTACGGGCCAAAATACGGGGAGAGCGGCGAAGGGGGCAAAGGGGAGTTTTTTTGGAGGGACAGGACAGGAGGAATGGGAAGGGCCGGGAGGGTCTTCTACCTGGGGAGGGGCTTCTACCTGGGAAGGGGCCTGGGGAGGGGCCTGGGCAGGGGCAGGAAACTGATGCCCAGAAGTGGAGGTTCCATCTGAAATATATGATAAAAATATATTAACATCTCATACATCATGAAATCAAATCAAGGCATTTCAACATGATTATGTTTTATGTATACTTAGAAGTGGTTTGGAATTTATAAACAATGATGACATAAGGATATGGTATGCATATAGGCACTCAGATGAATAGCAATGACTGTCTGTACAATAAGAAGATGATTATTGTGGTTTGGCATGGAATATGCATGTGACATCATGATGTCATTAATTACAAATCATACATAAATGAAAGAATAATACAAGCATATGTTCATGCTGCATGATATAGAAAGGGGGCAGTAGTGTATTCTAAAAGAAAATTAATAATACTTTTTAAAGTGCCAAAGCTGTAGACTTTGATTTTCTTCCAGAGAATGTTTTCAAACAATAATACATGTTGGATACATGTTAGATATATTTCACATACCATCAGACTCCAAGGGAGCCTCTTCCTCCTCCATCCCACATGTTACATCAATCTCTGTAAAACATAACATGTTGTGTACACGTTAATATCAGATATTATAACATATGTTACTGTTGCTCAAAGACACACATCAATAGTGCATTAAAGATATACTGAGCCAAAGTTATGATTTACATCATTTTGATGGAGCATACAAGTGACATTAGATTTGTTATTCTCAATGAGTAATAATTTCATTTTAGTGCCTGTATTTTTACAAAATTCACAAAAGCAGAGTACATGGAACATTTAAGAGTTCTCATGTTTGTATCACTTGATTGTTGTCAAAATGTATAATAAAAACAAACATATGCTATCCATGTTCTGAAGAACAAAGGTGTAGACTAAGAAGCTTTGAGATCTTAATCTTTCAATATTAAAATAAAATCTATATATAATCAGAGGAGTAAATTATATGTTTTAGTCAAATGTAATGCTTCATCAGAATCATGATCATAATATTGATTACAAGTACACCTTCAATGACATATGAATGAATCAATGGACTTACCCGAAGCCTGCAAAGGCAGCTCAGCATCGGTGCTGGATCCCTCTGGGCTCGTCACAACTATATCTATGAATGATATAGATATATATTAGTGAACACAGTTTGGACATCACTAAATTACATCAGTATCGATTTTTCAGAATAATATACTTTGAAATGTGAAGAATAGAGCACTAATATGAAGAATAAATGCTTGAGTTAATCAAGGTGATTCTGAAGAAAAAGATGTCTTTAACATATGTTTAATTTCTGACTATATTAGACAGACAATTCATCTCATATGATTATATTGCATATCTAAATATACCCATTGATAAATGTTTTTTAAATAATACAGACAAACAACATTTGGAATAACAACTGGTAACAAATCGAACCAAAGCCATGTGTCACATCGATCCATTTGGGCAATGTACAGTAATCTTGTTTAGGACACAACACATATTGATCACAATGCAAAACAGAAGTTATTATTAAAAATATGTCATCATGGTGCTGTTAGAGTATGCTTATATCTATAAAGTAAGTCCAAGAGTGAATATGTGATTTAGATATCAATATTGTTTCATCAAAACAATGTAAGGATGAATGAATATATTGATTATTAAAGGGACACTGACCACAATTTTTAAATTCATTGATTCAAATAGAACATTCAATTTTATTATAATTTTACATTTACTCCTATTTTAAATTTGTCTGTTTTTTTTTTTTTTTTTGTTTTTTTTTTAAAGGCAGCTAATCAATTTTTTTGTTCATTACATATTGGTCGTTGAAGGTATCCACCAATCAGCAAGAACAACCCAGGTTGGTCACCAAAAATGGACCTGCAGCTAAACTTACATTCTTGCTTTTTAAATAAAGATACCGAGAATAACGAAAATATGATTATAGGAGTAAATTATAAAGTTGATTAATATTGCATGCTCTATCTGAATGACAACAGAAATAATTTGTGGTCAGTGTCCCTTTAATATTTAAATATCTTGATTTGACAATGTCGCTGTTAATGAATTGTCGAGTCCATATGTTGATGTAATGAATGGGATGGAGCATGCAATTACAATCAAATATGCAATTTAAGGATATCATCAAGATTCTTTAATTATCCTCTCTTAAAGGGACATGAAGCTCAAAATGTGTAATTGGATTAATTTTGAAATAAAATCCAGCCTGTGATTTTAAAAATATTTCGAATAGACTTATTTTTGACTATTTTGCTTCATTGTGTTATAATCTTTTTTTAAAGGAGCAACTATGTACTACTGTTATCTGAACACATGAGTTGAACCTATGAAAATAGGCAATTTTCTGCCTCAAAAAAATCAGCCGGTTACTCCCAGTAATGCATTGCTGATCCTGATCCGACCTAGATATGATTTTAGAATAGGATAACAATAGACTAAAGCAATTTAGCTAATCAAATAAATTTAGCATTTTTTTTTTTAAATCACGTGTCTAAATCCGAAAATTTAAAAGTTTGTTTTCATGTCCCTTTAATGATAAGAACCCAAAAATGTATGTAATGTATATTTTTTAACTCGGCACATATGTAAAAATGTGTGATTGTTGTCAAAATGTATCCAAAAAATGTCAAGCACTACACAGGGGCAGAATATAAATTGGCCATGAAACTAATCTTAAAGTAAAATGAAGATATCAAGAATAGAAGGGATATCTTCAAATAGTCCTAATTTTAGATTTATATTACAATGTAATCCAAAATTTGATTCGTGATTCTTAATTTAAACTAACAAAAAAAGAGAATTAGAGTATCCATATAAATATCGATCAATGTAAATGTATTATGTAATGTTATGTCCATCTTTCTAAGACAAATGGAAATTAAAATGACACATACCATACTGTGACAAACCCTGGCTTGAGGTTCCAGCACCAACATCCAGATCTGTAAAATATTCAATGAGGATTGGATATCATTAATACAAATCAGGCCATGGAGACAAACAATTTTTTAAAAAATTTACATTGACAAACTAATAATCAATTTTTATTCACATGAGTTCATTGTTTCCTCAATTAATATCTTAAAAAATATATCCTGTACTCTTATTTTCAATCTTTTATGTTGTTGACTGTAGCTTTAATTCATTTGTTGTCTTCTTGTATTCTCATCAATTGATGGAGATAGTTCATTGTTTATTTTGATCTTGCTAGTATAGTTTTTATTATGTAGAAGATTGTAAATAAGGATACTGTATTCTTCCCATATATACTAATTAACATATACATTTGACCAACATGTGTAAAGCGATGCAAGTTACAGCAAACACATGTTCACGTGTGTGCGCAATTCTATTTTTTGTGATCATTGCGCAATGATTCCAAGTGGAATTGCGCATCCGTGAATCAGAATTGTTTTGGATATAGTAGTGTGATGAGTATCATTTCATAAAGACTTCAAATATATTTGCAATTGGGTGTATTACGAGATTGAAATCGTATATTTGTTAATATTGAACAATAAAAAGAATATGTATATGTATAACTGGGTTATGATTCGATAGTCAATGTATGAAATGGCGGATGATAGGGATTTCACGGATGCGCAATTTCCTTTTCGCTCTGTGACGCATATTCTGGAGAGCGCCAGAAACCCCTTTTCGCTCTGTGACGCATATTCTGTAGAGCGCCAGAAACATCACTCCTATTTCATGTGTGATGAATCTAAATTCAGATATCTAAACATCATATGTAGCGTATGTTGTGATATCTATATAGGTTGAATATATGACTATATACATATTTCTTAAAAGTCTAATCAAATATTAATATATTATATGAAGTTGGATAGTTACCTGGTTCAGATTCTCTCTCCGCTCCTCCCAGGCCACCGGACGGAGAAGCAGCTGCACTGGCCCCCGGGTCAGGACTTTCAGATCCAGCAGCTGGGAGGGAAGAAGAGGAGGCCGAGGATGGAGAGGATCGAAATCTTTTGGGGATCCGGAGATTGAGGAGCTTGCATAAAGTCACCTCATAAGGGAGTAGGTAGAGTTTCCGTTTTGGCTTAGTTTTTTTGCCATCTCTCTTACAGGCTTGCACCCACTCCCTTATGAGGTCGACTTTTTTGTGCAGTCGCAACCTCATCTCTGAACCTCCGCATGATCTGATCCTGGCTCCTCTGGACGCCACACACCAATTTAACCTCATTGGTGATAGACGCCCAGAGGGCCTTCTTAACATTCGCATCTATTGACCTCCTCTTGTTCCCAAACAGCTGCAGATAAAAGTCCTGGACAGCGTTGACCAGTGCATCACTCTCTGGCCTGGTGAACCTGGGAGGTGTCATGCCTGCTCGGTTTTAGAATAAATATATTATAATAATAATAATATAACTGCCAGCAGGCATTAGAGAACTGACAAAGATGACAACATGTAATGGACTTTTATATGGTGAAGTAAACATGAGATGCACCATGGGACATGTTATCTGTACATCTGATTGGATAAAATATAGAAATATTGTTATAATGTCTGTGAGACCATCCTGACTCAAGTTGTGTTTGTGTGATGAACTCTGATTGGCCGTTCCTTAATGTTTCATATCTTAGTAACTTCCATATACATACCTCGTGGGGGTGCTGTTTTTACATTTTTCTTGTAGACTTATTTGTAACTCATGGGGCTGTTATGCGGATATGTGTGACGCAGATTTAATATACGTGATCTGTTAAATATTTAAATTTTCAAAAGAATCTAATACTGTCACATTATTAAATGTTGTAGACATTTCTATGTTTAATATCGTTCTGTTTCTTTAATACAAATACGTTTTAGTAATACAAATTTTACATTGTATGTATTTATTGTTCATTAAATCAATTTTGTGACTTATTGTGAAGTATTGACATTGCTCTATTAAATGTATTTATAATGCACATCGATTGTGTGCTATTGCGTGACATTAGACTAGAATGTTTAAAGATGCGAATCTCGTGTTGCAAGATACGTTTCCCACGCGAGATTTCTGAAATGCGTAATTTCTGGTTCTAATGTCCTTAACTTGGAGAATCTGTTTATAAATGTTAAAATACACGTTTGTTTCTTATTAGTAAATAAACCTTGAGCTTGTATTTGTCTGAACTGCTCACATATGTTATTGTGCAATGGCGTCTTTATTTTTAAAGAGACATTACAACAAAATATTTACAAAAAATGATCCGGAGAGTGAATAAATGTTTAGACTTTAAAATGTAACTCAATGTATCTTTTTATTTAGATATCCTTAACAGAAGAAATTGCAATACACATGGTTGAGCCAATCACACAAGGTATCTTTGTGCATCCACCAATCTTCATCTACTGGGCATATCTAGATATGGTTGGAAAGCAAATAACCACAAAATAATTATTTAAAATAGATGATAGAATTAAATGTTAATGTTTAAAATTATATTTTATTTTATATTCCAGAAATAAACGCTTTTTAATTTTCCGTCCCTTTCATGAGCTGATATGCAATCTTGCTCTAAATAAATCTGTGTAAATATTGTAAATATGTACTGTTGGCCAGCCACAATTAAAGGGACACTAAACCCAAATCTTTTCTTTCATGATTCAAGTAGAGAATACTATTTTAAACAACATTCCAATAATTTGCATCATTCTTTAGATATCCTTTATTGAAGAAATAGCAATGCACATGGGGGAGCCAATCACACAAGGCATCTATGTGCAGCAACCAATCAGCAACTACTGAGCCTATCTAGATATGCTTTTCAACAAAGTATGTCAAGAGAATTAAGATAATGAGATAATAGAAGTAAATTACAAAGTTGTTTAAAATGGCATACTCCTTTTAAATCACAGAAGAAAAGATTTGGGTTTCATGTCCCTTTAAGTCAGGCATGTCCAAAGTCCGGCCCGCGGGCCAATTGCGGCACGAGTACCGGACTGATATGGCCCCACAGATCATTTTCAAAACATACATTATACGGCCCCCCGGCCCCCCGGCCCCCCAGTGAGTCCCCGCCCGCTGCTCACACCCAGTGAGTCCCCGCCCGCCGCCCAAACTGCATTGACTACTTGTAACTAATTTTATTTATGTGCACAGCAAACAGCCGTTATACGTCTACTGACGTCACACGCCACCGGAAGCTCAGCCGTACTGAGCCACAGGAATACCACCATCATTCTCTACGGCAGTGCTATTAAGCAGGTAATGTGCATGATTATTCAAACACTGCGTCTGCCCAGAGAGGATATGTTGCACCATTCTTAGGTGCTGTATTTGAATGAATATATTTGTGGATGTACATGCGATCTTGGATGCTTAGATATATAAATTCAGCTCCATTAGTTCAGCCAGTCATATTCGCAGATGTCCTATCCTTATGGATCTCTGTTGCTCCATGCAGGCTGTTACCATCACTTACATCACGGACACAGAACCATTAGTGTTGTGATTATTATATAAATATTGTAGCTACACCTTTTATAGGTGATATTTTTCCACTCTGGAGCTACTGTTTCATAACAAGACAGGGTGTGTTAATAATAAGAGCCTGATAGACTGTTGGGGAAAACACCTGGCAAGCTTATTGCAATAATAAGACATATATATGTATGTGTGTATATATATCAGTGATCAAGTGCACAGGCACGAAACATGTATGCTACGTTCCTGTCTACACTGATGTGATTTTATTTACCTACACTCCGTGCTACGGTTTGTCTATTCTTTTAACATGAATCAATAAAATTTGGATTTTATTCTACACCGGTCTGAAGAAGTATTTTGCGCATTCTTTTTTCTACCTTTGTATTCACTATTATGGTATCCAGCAAATACCTGAGAATGCAGCATCTACACTGACCGGATATACTCACACTCCATTGTGCCGTACCTACTGAGGTCAGAATCTGGAGCGGAAGTACGCTTAGACGCCGCGGAACAAGGTGAGAGAGGATCAGGTATATATAACAAGGAACTCTATTATGAAGAGTATTAGAATTATCATTCTGAAAAATGTATAGGACAGGTAGTTCCAGCAATTAGTTATATGCTGTACAATGGAATTAAATTTTAATTCCATTGTACAGCATATAACTAATTGCTGGGACTACCTGTCCTATACCTTATTCTGAATGATAATTCTAATACAATATATACTTTTGATAATAGAGTTCCTTGTTATATATCCCTGCTGGGACACTTCATATAAAAAACACCTAATGTTGTTAATACTTCCTTATAGTGTTAAGTTAACTAATATAAAGGGTGTAACAAACACATATATTGTGTTCCAGTATTTAATTCACATAGGCCTAGATTTGGAGTTCGGCGGTAGCCGTCAAAACCAGCGTTAGAGGCTCCTAACGCTGGTTTTGGGCGCCCGCTGGTATTTGGAGTCAGTGATTAAAGGGTCTAACGCTCACTTTTCAGCCGCGACTTTTCCATACCGCAGATCCCCCTACGCCATTTGCGTAGCCTATCTTTTCAATGGGATCTTTCTAACGCCGGTATTTAGAGTCGTTTCTGAAGTGAGCGTTAGAGCTCTAACGACAAGATTCCAGCCGCCTGAAAATAGCAGGAGTTAAGAGCTTTCTGGCTAACGCCGGTTCATAAAGCTCTTAACTACTGTACCCTAAAGTACACTAACACCCATAAACTACCTATGTACCCCTAAACCGAGGTCCCCCCACACCGCCGCCACTCGATTAAAATTTTTAACCCCTAATCTGCCGACCGCCACCTACGTTATACTTATGTACCCCTAATCTCCTAATCTGCTGCCCATAACCCCGCCGACCCCTGTATTACATTTATTAACCCCTAACTTGCCCCCCACAACGTCGCCGCCAGCTACTTAAAATAATTAACCCCTAATCTTCCGACCGCAAATCGCCGCCACCTACGTTATCCCTATGTACCCCTAATCTGCTGCCCTAACATCGCCGACCCCTATATTATATTTATTAACCCCTAATCTGCCCCCCTCAACGTCGCCGACACCTGCCTACACTTATTAACCCCTAATCTGCCGAGCGGACCTGAGCGCTACTATAATAAAGTTATTAACCCCTAACCCGCCTCACTAACCCTATCATAAATAGTATTAACCCCTAATCTGCCCTCCCTAACATCGCCGACACCTAACTTCAATTATTAACCCCTAATCTGCCGACCGGAGCTCACCGCTATTCTAATAAATGGATTAACCCCTAAAGCTAAGTCTAACCCTAACACTAACACCCCCCTAAGTTAAATATAATTTAAATCTAACGAAATAAATTAACTCTTATTAAATAAATTATTCCTATTTAAAGCTAAATACTTACCTGTAAAATAAATCCTAATATAGCTACAATATAAATTATAATTATATTATAGCTATTTTAGGATTAATATTTATTTTACAGGCAACTTTTTAATTATTTTAACCAGGTACAATAGCTATTAAATAGTTAAGAACTATTTAATAGTTACCTAGTTAAAATAATAACAAATTTACCTGTAAAATAAATCCTAACCTAAGTTATAATTAAACCTAACACTACCCTATCAATAAAATAATTAAACACAATTCCTACAAATAAATACAATTAAATAAACTAGCTAAAGTACAAAAAATAAAAAAGAACTAAGTTACAGAAAATAAAAAAATATTTACAAACATAAGAAAAATATTACAACAATTTTAAACTAATTACACCTACTCTAAGCCCCCTAATAAAATAACAAAGCCCCCCAAAATAAAAAAATCCCTACCCTATTCTAAATTAAAAAAGTTACAAGCTCTTTTACCTTACCAGCCCTGAACAGGGCCCTTTGCGGGGCATGCCCCAAGAATTTCAGCTCTTTTGCCTGTAAAAGAATAAATACAATACCCCCCCCCAACATTACAACCCACCACCCACATACCCCGAATCTAACCCAAACCCCCCTTAAATAAACCTAACACTAATCCCCTGAAGATCTTCCTACCTTGTCTTCACCATCCAGGTATCACCGATCCGTCCTGGCTCCAAGATCTTCATCCAACCCAAGCAGGGGTTGGCGATCCATAATCCGGTCCAGAAGAGGCTCCAAAGTCTTCCTCCTATCCGGCAAGAAGAGGACATCCGGACCGGCAAACATCTTCTCCAAGCGGCATCTTCGATCTTCTTCCATCCGGAGCGAAGCGGCAGGATCCTGAAGACCTCCAGCGCGGAACATCCATCCGGACCGACGACTGAACGACGAATGACTGTTCCTTTAAGGGACGTCATCCAAGATGGCGTCCCTCGAATTCCGATTGGCTGATAGGATTCTATCAGCCAATCGGAATTAAGGTAGGAATTTTCTGATTGGCTGATGGAATCAGCCAATCAGAATCAAGTTCAATCCGATTGGCTGATCCAATCAGCCAATCAGATTGAGCTCGCATTCTATTGGCTGATCGGAACAGCCAATAGAATGCGAGCTCAATCTGATTGGCTGATTGGATCAGCCAATCGGATTGAACTTGATTCTGATTGGCTGATTCCATCAGCCAATCAGAAAATTCCTACCTTAATTCCGATTGGCTGATAGAATCCTATCAGCCAATCGGAATTCGAGGGACGCCACGTCCCTTAAAGGAACAGTCATTCGTCGTTCAGTCGTCGGTCCGGATGGATGTTCCGCGCTAGAGGTCTTCAGGATCCTGCCGCTTCGCTCCGGATGGAAGAAGATCGAAGATGCCGCTTGGAGAAGATGTTTGCCGGTCCGGATGTCCTCTTCTTGCCGGATAGGAGGAAGACTTTGGAGCCTCTTCTGGACCGGATTATGGATCGCCAACCCCCGCTTGGGTTGGATGAAGATCTTGGAGCCAGGACGGATCAGTGATACCTGGATGGTGAAGACAAGGTAGGAAGATCTTCAGGGGATTAGTGTTAGGTTTATTTAAGGGGGGTTTGGGTTAGATTAGGGGTATGTGGGTGGTGGGTTGTAATGTTGGGGGGGGGGGTATTGTATGTTTTTTTTACAGGCAAAAGAGCTGAAATTCTTGGGGCATGCCCCGCAAAGGGCCCTGTTCAGGGCTGGTAAGGTAAAAGAGCTTGTAACTTTTTAAATTTAGAATAGGGTAGGGAATGTTTTATTTTGGGGGGCTTTGTTATTTTATTAGGGGGCTTAGAGTAGGTGTAATTAGTTTAAAATTGTTGTAATATTTTTCTTATGTTTGTAAATATTTTTTTATTTTCTGTAACTTAGTTCTTTTTTATTTTTTGTACTTTAGCTAGTTTATTTAATTGTATTTATTTGTAGGAATTGTGTTTAATTAATTTATTGATAGGGTAGTGTTAGGTTAATTGTAGGTAATTGTAGGTAGTTTATTTAATTATTTTATTGATAGGGTAGTGTTAGGTTTAATTATAACTTAGGTTAGGATTTATTTTACAGGTAAATTTGTTATTATTTTAACTTGGTAACTATTAAATAGTTCTTAACTATTTAATAGCTATTGTACCTGGTTAAAATAATTACAAAGTTGCCTGTAAAATAAATATTAATCCTAAAATAGCTATAATATAATTATAATTTATATTGTAGCTATATTAGGATTTATTTTACAGGTAAGTATTTAGCTTTAAATAGGAATAAGTTATTTAATAAGAGTTAATTTATTTCGTTAGATAAATATTATATTTAACTTAGGGGGGTGTTAGTGTTAGGGTTAGACTTAGCTTTAGGGGTTAATCCATTTATTAGAATAGCGGTGAGCTCCGATCGGAAGATTAGGGGTTAATAATTGAAGTTAGGTGTCGGCGATGTTAGGGAGGGCAGATTAGGGGTTAATACTATTTATGATAGGGTTAGTGAGGCGGATTAGGGGTTAATAACTTTATTATAGTAGCGCTCAGGTCCGCTCGGCAGATTAGGGGTTAATAAGTGTAGGCAGGTGTCGGCGACGTTGTGGGGGGCAGGTTAGGGGTTAATAAATATAATATAGGGGTCGGCGGTGTTAGGGGTAGCAGATTAGGGGTACATAGGGATAACGTAGGTGGCGGCGGTTTACGGAGCGGCAGATTAGGGGTTTAAAAAAATATGCAGAGGTCAGCGATAGCGGGGGCGGCAGATTAGGGGTTAATAAGTGTAAGGCTAGGGGTGTTTAGACTCGGGGTACATGTTAGAGTGTTAGGTGCAGACGTAGGAAGTGTTTCCCCATAGGAAACAATGGGGCTGCGTTAGGAGCTGAACGCTGCTTTTTTGCAGGTGTTAGGTTTTTTTTCAGCTCAAACAGCCCCATTGTTTCCTATGGGAGAATCGTGCACGAGCACGTTTTTGAGGCCGGCCGCGTCCGTAAGCAACTCTGGTATCGAGAGTTGCATTTGCGGTAAAAATGCTCTACGCTCCTTTTTTGGAGCCTAACGCAGCATTTGTTTGAACTCTCGATACCAGAGTTAATTTTATGGTGCGGCCAGAAAAAAGCCCGCGGAGCGTTAACAGCCCTTTTACCGCCGAACTCCAAATCTAGGCCATAGAGTTTAAAATAAGAACTGGGAGGTTATCTACATTCAGATTTATATTTTGTTATATAACATTACAGACGTCATCAGCCGCACAGGAAGAAGGGGAAAGCTCAAATCTCGCACGCATAGGAATAGCACCAAAACGTCTCACAGGAATAAGCAAGGAGATATTTCAAGGTACTATAAAAAGTTCAATTTATAGTGGGACTCTGAGGAGAGTAGTATTCACAGTTGCATATTTGGTTGCATACATAAGAGATCTATAATTACATACACATAGTTATATAATACTGGACTGTATCCAATTTTAATAATGGCAACCCCCAAGGCAGAACATAGTGATCTGAGATGTCATCGCAGAAAATGCAGCATGTCTGCAGAAAGAACAGGAACTGTTAGCACTTTAACTTTTCAGTGCTGCTCCACATTAGACTGTTCTTTTTAAACAGAGCTGTTCTCTGGCTGCATTGTATAAGTTTTCCTTAACAGTGCATCCAGAGCAAAGTGCTGCTTGAAGTCAACAATCAAATATGCAGTAGTGCTGCAAAGCAGCAGTGCATTGATTGTAGTCTGGCTCTGAGATTTTTGCAAGCTTGTTCCCTAGCTTTTTACAGTCTGCAAAGCTGTTTTTCTCTGAATGTAAGATGTTCGTATGAGCAATGCACCTTTTTATTACTACATGTCTATGTTAGACTAAGAGAAAAGGAATCAAATTAATTCAAGAGACATTTTACGACTTTTTTTGTCTGCAGCTAATTTGCAATGCAATTTTCAACTACTGCACTAGATTATACAACTTTAAATATTGCTTTATTCTCCAGTTAACCAACACATTGCAATTGATCTGGTGCTTTAGTGTAACTGACAAATTTACAATTTTATTTTATTGAAAAAATGACCTGCAGAAAAATATTCACTAAACAAATCTCATCGCAGAAAGTGAAAAAAACTTCTGTCTCTGGGATGGCAACTATAAATAAGAAAAGTTGACAGTGAGGGACGCCGCTTCCAGGACAGGTGGAAAATGGAATATTTTTTCACTGAAATACAGAATCACTGTGTTTGTCTGATATGCCAAGAGACTGTGGCTGTTTATAAGGAATTCAATGTTAAGAGACACTACCAGTCGAGACATAGCACAAATTATGACAAGCTAACAGGGCGTGACCGCACTGAAAAATTGAAGCATCTTGAAGCTGTTTTAATGTCACAACAGCGATTTTTTACAAAAGCCCGTGAGTCAAATGAAAATGCCACAAGGGCTAGCTATGAGGTGGCAACGTTAATTGCTAAAAATTGCAAATCTTTTGCTGAGGGTGACTTTATCAAAGAATGCGTTATGAAAATGGTGCAGAATATCTGTCCCGAGAAGAAGCAAGAGTTTTCCAAAATTTGCCTGGCTCGTAACACTGTAGCACGGAGAATTGAAGAAATTTCATCAGATATTAAGAGACAGTTAACGTCAAAAGGAGTTGAGTTTGACTTCTTTTCAATAGCCTGTGATGAAAGCACGGACCTCTCTGATACAGCTCAGTTGCTG
Organism: Bombina bombina; assembly: GCF_027579735.1. Classification (NCBI taxonomy): domain Eukaryota; kingdom Metazoa; phylum Chordata; class Amphibia; order Anura; family Bombinatoridae; genus Bombina; species Bombina bombina. Next base: position 803,361,960 of record NC_069503.1, read on the forward strand.
ATTTTTCTGAGAGGGGTGGACAATGAAATGAATGTGACTGAAGAGCTACTTGACCTCCAGAGCCTTAAGGACCAAACAAGAGGAAATTATTTATTTGTTTCTGTTAGTTCTGCCATAGATGACATGAAAATGCCTTGGAACAAAGTTACTGGGATTATTACTGATGGAGCACCTGCCATGGCTGGTGAACGAAGTGGATTATCAACCATAATCTGTAACAAGGTGATCGAAGAAGGAGGCAAAGCTATTAAACTTCATTGTATCATTCATCAACAAGTTCTCTGTGCTAAACATCTCAAATATGATCATGTTATGAAACCGGTGCAAAAGACCATTAATTTTATTCGCGCTAAAGCCCTGTGCCACCGCCAGTTTAAACAGTTTCTACTGGATATCCAGGCTGAATACGAAGATGTTTTATATCATAATGATGTAAGATGGCTCAGTGGGGGGTCTGCACTGCAGCGTTTCTACTCTCTCAGAAAGGAAATTGGAGAATTCTTGGAAACAAAGGGACAACCGATGCGAGAACTATCTGATCCTATTTGTCTGGCTGATTTGGGGTTTCTAGTCGACATAACAAAGCATTTGAATGTACTGAACACGAGTCTTCAGGGCAAAGATGCAGCGGTGAACCAGCTTTATTCACACCTCAAAGCCTTTGGAACAAAGATGCAACTTTTCCTAAGGCATTTGTCACAAACAGAGCCAAATACCATTCATTTTTCAGCATTGCAGGAAATAATGAACAGTTTTCCACATGATGATATCAGTGCGCAAACAAGCAGGTATGCAGCAGACATCACATCTCTGGCTGGGGAGTTTAAACGGCGCTTTCAAGATTTTGCAGCTATTGAAAAGGAGATCAGCCTTTTCTCCTCTCCATTCTCTGTTGACCCCAACGATGCTCCAGATCAGCTGCAGCTCGAGCTCATTGAGCTGCATTGTGACAGCGAGTTACGCAGTCGTCACCAACAGCTCTCTCTTGTGAACTTTTACCGCCAACTGGATAAGAGCCGGTTTCAAGAGATTCGAACATTGGCTAAGAAAATGCTGAGCTTGTTTGGCTCAACATATTTGTGTGAGAAGACATTCTCTGTTATGAACTTTAACAAGAACCGCGTGAGGACAAGACTAAGTGACTCTCACCTGCGTGACATTTTGCGCATCAAAACCACAGCCTTTGAACCAGACCTAGTCTATGTGCTGCAGTCCAGATCTCAGTTTCACCCTTCACATTAGTGCAGGAAAGTTTGTTTTTTTCAATTGAGATGAATACATTGTAAAATCTCAGTTTATGTCAGTTTAAATCTGTTATAAATATATTTGAACACATGTAAACTTGGTGTTATGTTCCTGTTCACATTTTCTGAACTTAAAAGTTGACAGACAACCTTTATTAGTTTGTGTAATGTACTTTACAATGTTCCTGACATATTTTAGCTTCTTGTTTTTTTATATTAAAGGCAGAGTGATTTAACACCTGTTTAGATTTGTCATCCAAGTCACAAAATGTAAAAGTATGCCGTTTTCAATAAACTTTGTATAAAATTGTTACTTTGCATTTATTTTAAAATGGTTCAAAGAATGTCAGGCAAAATGGTCGGCCCTCGCACATGTTCACTTCATGAAATCTGGCACTCTTCCAAAAAAGTTTGGACACCCCTGCTTTAAGTAGATATTTCCCAATAATGCTTTGATGATCATAAACCTATGCACCTCCCTTTCTCAAACTTAGTATAACATGTGACTAAAGCAGATTTGTATTACCTTCTGTATTGTTTGAGAAAAAAGTGGAAGAACCAGGCGTCAACTAACGAAGGCTTGGTGAAAAATGAGAGTAAAATAACAGAAGTTTAATGCTAAATTAATAACATGTATAGATACAATTAATACAATAAAATTACAGTAAAATTCCTAGTCTGTGGATCCAAGACTTCTTACAGTATAAAAATATATGACAATGCAATAATCAATACAATGGAACATGTATGTGAGATTCAACGTTAATAAAATCCTGGTAGAGGAGATAGAAGAGTTTTCTCAAAAAATATGTGTATATTCTACTGTACTTTTAGATACAACCTTGCTGCAATCAAAGGTTATACAAAATAGTCCATAAGTTGATGTTCAGTATAATGGGTACTGGTGTTGGTTTCTAAAAGTAAACAATATTCAAATGTTAAGTGTTCAATATCAGTTCCTGAATTGTGTCCTAATGTGATAATCCATAAAGTGCAATCCAAAAGATAACTTGAAAGCCAAAAATTGCTAGTGAAATCCAAAGAACAAATCAAATAAAAAATAATAAAGTCAAATGTCAAATTCCAGAAAAATAACAGAAAAATAAATAAGTGTCAAAAAATCCAATGTTAAAAGAAAAATTATGCCTAAGTACTTAGCATGAGTGAAAAAAATCTGTAAACCTAGGTGTGAAAAAAAATGTCTTGCTGTTTCAGCACCAAAAACAAATAGACCTCAAAAAGAGTTGTGATTCCAATGCAGAATGAATGTGCGTGAGGTATATGCAAAAAATAATAATGTGACGCAATGTGCTATTACAACACCAAAAAATAATGTGCTATTTAAACACCAAAAAACAATAAGTCATAAGTTGTAGATCCTGAGGTAAAAGATGGGTTTTGTTCCAAACCTTTAGACACAGAGGGTCAACTCATACAATGGGAGAACAATCCATAGTAGATGGTAGAAGTGTTAAAACAAAAATGGCAAAAAAATTAAAAATAAAAATGCTGATGAAAAATACCTGTGAAGAAAAGAAATGGATACAATGTGTAGCAGGTTTTTCACAAGGTGCTCCAGTAGAATTAAACTTACCAGTACAAGGTCTACGCGTTTCGGCCTCTCATTAGGCCTTTATCAAGACTGGTTTCTTGTACTCGTTAGTGGCCTTTTATAGTGGCTGTCTGTAAATGACCGGAAGTAAACATCTATGTTACTTCCGGTTTCGTGTATAACAATAGGGATATAAATATTTCTTTTGACAGAGTCCCTGATAGAGTGGAGCCATAAAAGGATATTTAATAGCATATGTACGTTCATAAGTTGAAAGGCCGATTATTTCAGGCATCGGATCTTTAAGCTCAAATCTATCGGAGTATATCGACCTGAACCTCCAAAGGTATGTGAAACAGCTACCTTCCTATTTGAAGGATTCCACACAAATATTAAACCTCCTAGATGGAATAAACTGGGAAGATGAGTATATCCTAGCAACATGCGACGTAACATCCCTATACACGTGCATTCCACATGAAGACGGTCTAAAAGCGGTGGAATACTTCCTGGATAAAGATGTAGAACTCCAAGATGAGCAAAAGACATTTATCCTGGAAGGAATTAGATATATCCTTACCCACAATTACTTCCATGATGAGGGAAGATATTACCAGCAGATTTTTGGTACGGCGATGGGGACCAGGTTCGCACCCAGTTACGCTAACTTGTATATGGGAAAATGGGAACACATCTTCTGGGAATCATGCCCAGCCAGTGCGGACCTGGTCCTTTATCGCCGGTACATAGACGACATCATTATCATCTGGAAGGGGACACAAGAAGACCTTGATTACACTATTGAGGTGATGAATAGGAGTACTGACAACTTAAAATTCACTTACACTTGGAGCAAGACAGAACTGGTCTTCTTGGATCTAAAAATCGAAATAGAAAACGGCAAAATAGAAACGTCCACATTTTTTAAAAAAGTGGACAGTAATAATTTCATTCACAGAATGAGTTGCCACCATAAATCATGGAAGGACAGCATTCCGACAGGACAATTCTTGAGAATTAAGAAGAACTGCTCCACAAATGAGAAATGGGAGCGACAAGCACAACTTACTAAGACTAAACTCCTGGAGCGAGGATATGATGAGAACCAATTGGAACAGAAAATACAGGAAATTAGCCATATTGAAAGAACAGAATTAATGAAATACAAAAAGAAAGAAGAACCCACGGGAGAGAATACCCTGAACATCAATATGATAACAGAATACAGTGGGAATAAAAACATTATTGAGAACATATTTCGTAAACATTGGTCACTATTGAAAGACGACGATATCATTGGTGAGAAACTACCATCTAAACCAAGATTCGTATACAGAAAAACCAAAAATCTAAAAAATAAACTAGCCCCTAGTATACAAAGGAAGAGAAAATTAGGCGTCAAGGACGTCTATGGTAATGAGATAAAGGGCTTCTTTCCTTGTATATCATGCAAGGCTTGTAAACATGGTACCAAATCTGCAACTTTTGACTGTTTCCACACAAAAGAAAAATATAAGGTCCATGACCTAATTAGATGTCAAGACAGCGGGGTCATTTACATGTTACAATGTTCATGTGGGCTCCAATACATGGGGCAAACGTCAAGGACCCTAAAGGATAGAATCCGCGAACATCTACTTTTAATTGAGAAATTAAACATGGACACAGCCCTATACCGTCATTTCTCAACGAAACACCAAGGGAATACAAAAGATTTATCCTTTATGGGGATACAAAAAGTGACGAAATGTTGGAGAGGCGGCAACTATAACAACAAACTACGTATTGCCGAATCGAAGTGGATTTTCAATCTCGATTGCCTCTACCCAAAGGGGCTAAACAATAAAGAAGACCTCTCACATTTATTCAACATCATCTGAAAAGCAATTATATGGCTAAAATTCCTGAAATGTTGAATCCATTCTCTCTCCTTGTGTCCTAATTTGATATTGTTATAGTCTAAAACAACAAGGGCAAAACTTAAGAACAAGAGTCTTAAACTTACTCTTTGGAACAACACTAAAGTCTAGTTAGAGACCGTTGTTTTATAACATAAGTTGGAGCAAACGGTCAACCCTCCAGACTATCAGTCCTCTAATTAAATTAGACTGCTGATGTGTAACTAAAGTTGGAGTAAATGGCCAACCTTCTAGACTATCAGCATTCTAATTGAATCAAACATAGAGATTGTCCTGTCGTTTATTCAACCAGTCTATCTAAAGCATATGTCACCTCAAGAGTGTAGCTATAAGACACTCCACACTCTGAAATCTATGAAACACCAGTTCACAAGACGTTTGTCCAATATCATCCTCTAATATATCTATATACGTTAATACCATTACATTACCGACAAGGTTCCTAACTCTTAGTGGCAGTTAGGCATAAAGTAGTCTTTTTCTTATATAACTACCCTCTGATATCTATAAAGATTAACTCGTAAGAAATGTAAGTTTTTAAAAAAAGAGGGAATACTTAATAAATAACAAGAGTCCTCTATGTACTAGAAAAATAACTTCCACAAAAGAGAAAAAAAGACTGATCCAAAATAAGGAAAGTTTTAAGATATTGCTCTTGAACAATACCTGAACAACAGGTTGCGCTTCTAATATCCACCTAAACATACAGAAATTAAAATATTAGAATAGGCACCCAAGCCAAGACATCCGACCATAGATGTTTCAGTTATATAATCATGTAATTATATACTAAGAAATATATCTGACAAGAAACATCAGTATCCACATTTCTCACAATAGGTTAATAAGATTGAGGCAAATAATTCCCCTTGTAAAATCACTCAAAAAGACCCCCTTTCCCTATAAATATGCTCTAAATCTTTGTTCACTAGCTCTCTCATATGCAGCTCTGATCTGAAATTATACTATGCAAAGTAAAATAGTAAATAGCATAGTGCTTTTATCAAAATTAAGAAAGTTTGATAACATCTCTACAAAAACAAGGAATAAGAAAGACACAGTTAAGAAACATCATATTCATATGATTTATTGAAACCGAAGATTATAACTTTAAACAAACAGATCACAAACAATAAAATTTAAGAATGTTTAGGGAATGATAATAAAAGTAAGTCCAGCTTCCACATCTGAATGTTTTTGAACAATGAATAATGAGACATACATGTCTGAGCACAAAAATACTGCAGACTACACACCTCTAATAACTCCCTATCATAAACCCAGCTAATAATGACGTCACGACCAATGGGATAACTCGAAAAACGGCACTTCCATTAAACAACCAATGAAATGCCTTAGAAAACGGAATAATTAAAACCCATTCCGGAACATCATTTGTAATATGATATAAATACAATTGACATAAGTCCATCAGCATAGATCAAAAGCATACACAGAGATTTATTATTAGGAGTACAGCATGTATATATTCGATATATAGCTGAATTTTTCGGCAACCATCCCAAACCGGAAGTGACGTCACGATTAAACGGAGGTCAGGAAAACCTCTTTTTTAATAAAACAGATATATAGAATTTCAACTTATGAACGTACATATGCTATTAAATATCCTTTTATGGCTCCACTCTATCAGGGACTCTGTCAAAAGAAATATTTATATCCCTATTGTTATACACGAAACCGGAAGTAACATAGATGTTTACTTCCAGTCATTTACAGACAGCCACTATAAAAGGCCACTAGCGAGTACAAGAAACCAGTCTTGATAAAGGCCTAATGAGAGGCCGAAACGCGTAGACCTTGTACTGGTAAGTTTAATTCTACTGGAGCACCTTGTGAAAAACCTGCTACACATTGTATCCATTTCTTTTCTTCACAGGTATTTTTCATCAGCATTTTTATTTTTAATTTTTTTGCCATTTTTGTTTTAACACTTCTACCATCTACTATGGATTGTTCTCCCATTGTATGAGTTGACCCTCTGTGTCTAAAGGTTTGGAACAAAACCCATCTTTTACCTCAGGATCTACAACTTATGACTTATTGTTTTTTGGTGTTTAAATAGCACATTATTTTTTGGTGTTGTAATAGCACATTGCGTCACATTATTATTTTTTGCATATACCTCACGCACATTCATTCTGCATTGGAATCACAACTCTTTTTGAGGTCTATTTGTTTTTGGTGCTGAAACAGCAAGACATTTTTTTTCACACCTAGGTTTACAGAATTTTTTCACTCATGCTAAGTACTTAGGCATAATTTTTCTTTTAACATTGGATTTTTTGGCACTAATTTATTTTTCTGTTATTTTTCTGGAATTTGACATTTGACTTTATTATTTTTTACTTGATTTGTTCTTTGGATTTCACTAGCAATTTTTGGCTTTCAAGTTATCTTTTGGATTGCACTTTTTGGATTATCACATTAGGACACAATTCAGGAACTGATATTGAACACTTAACATTTGAATATTGTTTACTTTTAGAAACCAACACCAATACCCATTATACTGAACATCAACTTATGGACTATTTTGTATAACCTTTGATTGCAGCAAGGTTGTATCTAAAAGTACAGTAGAATATACACATATATTTTTTGAGAAAACTCTTCTTCTATCTCCTCTACCAGGATTTTATTAACATTGAATCTCACATACATGTTCCATTGTATTGATTATTGCATTGTCATATATTTTTATACTGTAAGAAGTCTTGGATCCACAGACTAGGAATTTTACTGTAATTTTATTGTATTAATTGTATCTATACATGTTATTAATTTAGCATTAAACTTCTGTTATTTTACTCTCATTTTTCACCAAGCCTTCGTTAGTTGGCGCCTGGTTCTTCCACTTTTTTCTGATTCATTTATCACTGGTGACAGCTAGGGATTCACCATCTTGCGGGCAGAGTGGTGTCAGTTGGCGCTTATGTAGAGACTCTTTCTATATCTTCTGTATTGTTTGCCCCACTGTGAATGAAATATCTTCTAATGGTTGTATTTAGCCATCTTTACCTTAAAGGGACATTAAGCTATATGTTCTTTACTGATTTCGATGGATAATAGAATATTAAAACAACGTCATATTTAGTTTTATTCTCTCATTAGCTTTTTTTAATTGATATTCTTGGCTGAAAAGCATAGCTAGATAGGCTCTTTTGCTGCTGATTGTTGGTTGCACATAGATGCCTTATGTCATTGTCTAAGCCATGTGCATTGATATTTCTTTAACAAAGGATATTTAAAGACTGAATATAATTAGATAATAATAGTACATTTAAATGTTGTTTCAATTAAAATTGTATTGTCTATGATTCACTAAATTATATATTTTTAGAATGTCCCTTTAAGGACCAAACCATTAGGAATATGTGGAGTTAACATTGTAGAAAGAAACTAAAGGGGAATGAAAAAACATATAGATATATGATATCTATCCAAGAGGTAAGATTAATATTTTCTATAAATTATATTACGAGCTATCTATAGTTAAATGACCCTTCAAATTACTCCACTAGAACAGAAAAGTAATCAATATGGCATACAATAACTAGCTTGGTCTAAATATGAAATGAACTTACTTTACATTTACAGACAATTTCAAACATATAAAAAATGATTTAACCTATATTTATTATAATAATGTTTTTGGATACCTAAGGAAGATACAAGATATTATAAAAAAAATCTAACATTCAACTACACTGTCACTTTAATATAAGTTAACCACTTTCCTTTCTTAAAAGTGAAAAGAACAAAGTTGTTCTGTCTAATTTAGACTACATATCCTTGTCATAAACATTTTCTAATTTTAACATCTATAAATTACACAATAAAAGCAAGGCTCAAAAATTCCACTCGCCAACTCGCATTTGGCGAGTGAAATTTATGCAGTGGCGAGAAAGTTTTAGTTCAGCAGGGTAGAAACTCATGTTGCAGATCTGGCTCACTAATGATCTGGCTCACTAATTAAAGAGTGGTTTCCCAGGCAGTGGCAGCTCTGAAGCAGCCGCCTAATTAGAGAGCCCGCACTGAGTCTGATAATCTCCACAGACGTCTTCTACCCCCTGCCATCCTCACACATCACCGCCATGCTTGTTGATTGTGGCGGGCCTGGTCACGCCCACTTCATTGTCAGATCAGGTCAGGATGCAGGGCAGCGCTGAACGCGCTCAATTCAAAGTGGGAATTTGTAAGCTAGCGAGTGGAGTGTGGACCGGACCGGTGGCGGCTTCAATGTGGCAGTAAGTGTGACAAGGAGAGGGGTGTCGCATCCAGGAGACTCAGGAACAAGTGAGTAGAGCAGTTCCTGGCACCGGGCAGGTAGATTGTTCCCACTGTTAGCCCTGCTGCGGGCTAGCAGTGCACAGGACCCGGTCACCTAAAAAATACGTCACACCACAGTTGTAAATTTACAGCAGTTTTGTCATGTAGGGCTAAAAAAACCATCTCTAGCAGTCAATGGGTTAAATGCTGGCAAATACTGCAGCACAAATGTACACACAGCAACCCCTCCCTACTAAACACTTTTTAACCCATGCGGAAGTAGTAGCCTGTGTAAGCAGGGAATAGTGCTGAACTGAAACAAACAGCAGACAGCCCCTTTTCAGTGTAAAACAATAAGCTTACCTCTCGCAAAGACATGTCTGGAAACAGAACTGGAGAAAGTCCCCTCCCCTCTGGTTGTGCGAACATGAATGTGACTATGTATAAATCTATAAAAATAACTTATACCTAGCAATATTTCTACAGTCTACAGAGTTAACACGGTATTGAAACGTGTGCTCCCTGCCACAGTGTGTGTGTGCTCCCTGTCACAGTGTGTGTGTGTATGTGCTCCCTGTCAATGTGTGTGTGTGCTCCCTGCCACAGTGTGTGTGTGCTCCCTGTCACAGTGTGTGTGTGTGCTCCCTGTCACAGTGTGTGTGTGCTCCCTGTCACAGTGTGTGTGTGTGTGTGCTCCCTGTCACAGTGTGTGTGTGTGTGAGTGCTCCCTGTCAAAGTGTGTGTGTGTGCTCCCTGTCACAGTGTGTGTGTGTGCTCCCTGTCACAGTGTGTGTGTGTGCTCCCTGTCAGTATGTGTGTGTGCTCCCTGTCACAGTGTGTGTGTGTGTGCTCCCTGTCACAGTGTGTGTGTGTGCTCCCTTTCACAGTGTGTGTGTGTGTGTGTGCTCCCTGTCATAGTGTGTGTGTGTGTGTGTGTGCTCCCTGTCACAGAGTGTGTGTGTGTGCTCCCTGTCACAGAGTGTGTGTGTGTGCTCCCTGTCACAGTGTGTGTGTGCTCGCTGTCACAGTGTGTGTGTGCTCGCTGTCACAGTGTGTGTGTGCTCCCTGTCACAGTGTGTGTGTGCTCCCTGTCACAGTGTGTGTGTGCTCCCTGTCACAGTGTGTGTGTGCTCCCTGTCACAGTGTGTGTGTGCTCCCTGTCACAGTTTGTGTGTGTGTGTTCCCTCTGTCACAGTGTATGCTCCCTATCAGTGTGTGTGTGCTCCCTGTCACAGTGTGTGTGTGTGCCCCTTGTCACAGTGTGTGTGTGCTCCCTGTCACAGTGTGTGTGTGTGTTTCCTCTGTCACAGTGTGTGTGTTTGTGTGTGTTCCCTCTGTCACAGTGTGTGTGTGTTCTCTGTTTCAGTGTGTGTGCCACTAGCTCCTAATTAAATGTGGGCGCTGAAAAGAATGGTTGAAGTAGTGGGCCTGACGTGGGTATGCAGTGGGTGGGTGAGTAGGCGTGGCCTGGGTATGCAGTGGGCGGGTAATGGGTGGGATCAGAAGTGGCGAGTAACATTTTTGGCCTGGCTAGTAGCTTAGGACCTGAAATTTTGAGCCCTGATAAAAGCATCGATGGATTTAACTCCAAATTAATTTATAAAAGATACTTGACTTTAACATTATCTGAATAAGCTGTTTTTAGATTTTTAATTCAATACATGAGGCAAAATTTTATATCAGGCATGTGTTTGTCAAATAGACAACTTACAGTCATGGGAGTAAATTTTTTTACTTGTCAGATTAGATGGATATATTTATTATTATCTGTTTTTTTCAAAAGATGTAGTATGAAAAAAAGATATAGTATGAAAAAATATTTATTGACAAGAAAATAAATTAAAGATAAAATTAAAAAAAGAAAAAAAGTGTAATTCATCACAGATGAAACTATGAAAAAGAAAGAAAAATATTATAAACATTAGTTATTTCATGAACACGTCTTAAAATATTCAGTAAATCAAATAATTGTTAAATCAGCTTGTGTCTATGCTCTAACATGCATTTTTTTGGTCTTGAGATTTAAAATAAAAAAGGTTCATACATTAAATGTATACTTATCCATAATTTGAAATAACATTATATTGTGTAATCAATATTAGAATTAAATATCAGCATTTTAAATTAGACAAAATAATGCATATCACATTTGAAAAAAAACATTTATATTGTATGCTGAACATGGGGTCGATCCGATAAAAATCGTCGCCCGCAAAAGCCGGCGACGCCAATATTTGCGCGGGTTTGGTATCCTATATACGGCGTAACCTAGAAGTTACGCGCGTATATTTCTGCCGTCGCCCGTAGTTTTTTGGGCTATAGGCAGGTATACCAAACCCGCGCAGTTTGGTATCCAATATGCAGCGTAAGGACTTACGTGGCGAAAATGGAGAAAACTTACTCCATTTTCACCTCGCCACAAAAAGCAGCCGTAAGAAGCCTTACGCTGACTATTGGAGCCCCGTAACTCCCTAAACTGGCAGCTAAAATAAACCTAACACCTAACGCATGCGCAATGTCTATCTCCCTGTCAACCGCGATCTTCTAAAATAAACCTAACACCTAACGCATGCGCAATGTCTATCTCCCTGTCAACCGCGATCCCCCCCCCCCGAAATCCCTAATAAAGTTATTAACCCCTAAACCGCCGCTCCCGGACCCCGCCGCCATCTACATAAACTAACCCCCTACTGTGAGCCCCTAAAACCGCCGCCATCTACCTTATCTATCCCCTAATTAGAACCCCTTACACCGCTGTCATCTACCTTATCTATCCCCTAATCTGACCCCTTACACCGCCGCCACCTATATAAAAATTATTAACCCCTAATCTAATCCCCCTATACCGCCGCCAGCTATATTGAAATTATTAACCCCCAATGTAAGCCCCTTACACCGCCGCCATCTCTATTAAAATGATTAACCCCTAATTTAATCTACCTACCCCGCCGCCAGCTATATTATCTATGTTAACCCTAAGTATATTATAGTTAATATAGGTATTACATTATATATATTAACTATATTAACCCTAATTATATTAGGGTTAATATAGTTAATATAGTTACTATAGTATTTATATTAACTATATTAACTCTATCTAACCCTAACACCCCTAACTAAATTTATCTTAAATTAATCTAATTCATTTATAAACTAAAATATTCCTATTTAAATCTAAATACTTACCTATAAAATAAACCCTAAGATAGCTACAATATAATTAATAATTACATTGTAGCTATGTTAGGGTTAATATTTATTTTACAGGTAAATTGTTAATTATTTTAACTAGGTATAATAGCTATTAAATAGTTATTAACTATTTAATATCTACCTAGTTAAAATAATTACCCAATTACCTGTAAAATAAATCCTAACCTAAGTTACAAATACACCTACACTATCAATAAATTAAATAAACTACAAACATCTATCTAAAAATACAATTAAATTAACTAAACTAAATTACAAAAAAAAACAAACACTAAATTACAAAAAATAAAAAAAGATTACAAGATTTTTAAGCAAATTACACCTATTCTAAGCCCCCTAATAAAATAATAAACCCCCAAAATAAAAAAAATTCCCTGCCCTATTCTAAATTAAACAAATTTCAAAGCTCTTTACCTTACCAGCCCTTAAAAGGGCCTTTTGTGGGGCATGCCCCAAAGAATTCAGCTCTTTTGCATACAAATACAATACCCCCCCCCATTACAACCCACCACCCACATACCCCTATTCTAAAACCACCCAAACCCCCCTTAAAAAAGCCTAACACTACCCCCCTGAAGATCTCCCTACCTTGTCTTCACCACACCGGGCCGAACTCCTGATCCGATCCGGGCGATGTCTTCCCCCAAGCGGCAAAGAAGAATTCTTCCTCCGGCGATGTCTTCCTCCAAGCGGCAAAGAAGAATTCTTCCTCCGGCGACGTCTTCCTCCAAGCGGCAGCAAAGTCTTCATTCTTCCGGCGGCATCTTCAATCTTCTTTCTACGCTCCGCCGCTGCGGAGCATCCATCCCGGCCGACTACTGAACTTGGAATGAGGTACCTTTAAATGACGTCATCCAAGATGGCGTCCGCCGAATTCCGATTGGCTGATAGAATCCTATCAGCCAATCGGAATTAATTTAAAAAAATCTGATTGGCTGATTGAATCAGCCAATCAGATTCAAGTCCAATCCGATTGGCTGATCCAATCAGCCAATCAGATTGAGCTCGCATTCTATTGGCTGTTCCGATCAGCCAATAGAATGCGAGCTCAATCTGATTGGCTGATTGGATCAGCCAATCGGATTGAACTTGAATCTGATTGGCTGATTCAATCAGCCAATCAGATTTTTTTAACTTAATTCCGATTGGCTGATAGAATCCTATCAGCCAATCGGAATTCGGCGGACGCCATCTTGGATGACGTCATTTAAAGGTACCTCATTCCAAGTTCAGTAGTCGGCCGGGATGGATGCTCCGCAGCGGCGGAGCGAAGAAAGAAGATTGAAGATGCCGCCGGAAGAATGAAGACTTTGCTGCCGCTTGGAGGAAGACGTCGCCGGAGGAAGAATTCTTCTTTGCCGCTTGGAGGAAGACATCGCCGGAGGAAGAATTCTTCTTTGCCGCTTGGAGGAAGACATCGCCCGGATCGGATCAGGAGTTCGGCCCGGTGTGGTGAAGACAAGGTAGGGAGATCTTCAGGGGGGTAGTGTTAGGCTTTTTTAAGGGGGGTTTGGGTGGTTTTAGAATAGGGGTATGTGGGTGGTGGGTTGTAATGGGGGGGGTATTGTATTTGTATGCAAAAGAGCTGAATTCTTTGGGGCATGCCCCACAAAAGGCCCTTTTAAGGGCTGGTAAGGTAAAGAGCTTTGAAATTTGTTTAATTTAGAATAGGGCAGGGAATTTTTTTTATTTTGGGGGTTTATTATTTTATTAGGGGGCTTAGAATAGGTGTAATTTGCTTAAAAATCTTGTAATCTTTTTTTATTTTTTGTAATTTAGTGTTTGTTTTTTTTTGTAATTTAGTTTAGTTAATTTAATTGTATTTTTAGATAGATGTTTGTAGTTTATTTAATTTATTGATAGTGTAGGTGTATTTGTAACTTAGGTTAGGATTTATTTTACAGGTAATTGGGTAATTATTTTAACTAGGTAGATATTAAATAGTTAATAACTATTTAATAGCTATTATACCTAGTTAAAATAATTAACAATTTACCTGTAAAATAAATATTAACCCTAACATAGCTACAATGTAATTATTAATTATATTGTAGCTATCTTAGGGTTTATTTTATAGGTAAGTATTTAGATTTAAATAGGAATATTTTAGTTTATAAATGAATTAGATTAATTTAAGATAAATTTAGTTAGGGGTGTTAGGGTTAGATAGAGTTAATATAGTTAATATAAATACTATAGTAACTATATTAACTATATTAACCCTAATATAATTAGGGTTAATATAGTTAATATATATAATGTAATACCTATATTAACTATAATATACTTAGGGTTAACATAGATAATATAGCTGGCGGCGGGGTAGGTAGATTAAATTAGGGGTTAATCATTTTAATAGAGATGGCGGCAGTGTAAGGGGCTTACATTGGGGGTTAATAATTTTAATATAGATGGCGGCGGTGTTAGGGGCTCACTTTAGGGGGTTATAGATATAATATAGCTGGCGGCGGGGTACGGGAGCGGCGGTTTAGGGGTTAATAACTATATTAGGTTGCGGCGGGGTACGGGAGCGGCGGTTTAGGGGTTAATAGCTTTTTTATTGTTAGGATAGTGAGGGGGGATAGCGGATAGAGGGTTAGACGTGTCGGGCTTTGTTAGGGAGGCGTGTTAGACTTGTCGGGCTATGTTAGGGAGGCGTGTTAGACAGTGCGGGTGTTTTAGACTTTAGTCAGGTTTTATAGGCGCCGGCAGTTTCTAACGTGCCGCAAGTCACTGGCGACGCCAGAAATTTGTACTTACGCAGATTTCTGGACATCGCTGGTTTGTCAGACTTACGGCACGTTAGCATCTGACGGCGACTTATATGGGATAGCTCGAGTTGCGAGCTAAAACTGCGGGCGACGCCGGTTCCCTCGCTTGCGCGCAAACTGCGATCTATATCGGATCGCGCCCCATAAATGTAATATTTCATGTCCCTTCAAATAATATACCTCTATATCAACTATAAAATGTATTCCTTTGTCTGATTGGTCAGAATGTGATTCCTCTGTAGCACAAAGTAGGGGTAATGTATGTAAAAAAAAAATATTCTAATATAGGACATGTAACTATTCCTAATTCTTAACATTCTTCCTCCTGTGATTCTTAACTAGCATGCATTGTGCAAACCAACCTGTATGCATGGTCTTTGAAAGTCAATTATCTTTAAAATAACAGTTTATCTTCATTAGGTGTCTTATTCATCATTTTCAAATGAGAGGATTGTGAAATACCATCTAAAAAAAAAAAATAATCTAAGTGTCTCCAATAGGATGCATCCACAGCCTTAGTCCATCAAATTGTTGCCACTTACGGTGTGAAGTGTCTTTGTATGGTTTTCAAGGTCAGCACATTTGAAAGACAATGCCAGACAGGATCACATTGGTATTCATCAATTTCAATCTTCGATTCTTCACTTTCAATCTTGGATTCTTCACTTTCAATCTTGGATTCTTCACTTTCAGTCTGGGATACTTCACTTTCAGTCTTGAATTCTTCACTTTCAGTCTTGAATTCTTCACTTTCAGTCTTTAGATGAAGTGTGTGAAATAGTTCTGCACCCCTTTCCCACCCACCATTTCTGAAACGATTTCTGTCACTAGCTTACTAAGCGTGTGTAGCATCTTGTGTTATGTTCTATCAATCAAGTGTGAAGATGAGTCATATATTGAGCAGACCTAACCTCTAATGTGTGACTTTGAATCTGACTTTGAAGTATAGTCTTGCTAGAGGATCCCTTTCTGAGTATCCAAAATTCTAGTAATGTGTAAACTAAATACTAGTTTGTAAAATGTATGCCATATGATGTCTGTTTGTGCCAAATTCCTGCCAGCCACAGTCCATACATTATTTATACTTACCAGCTGATGTTGTCTTTAAAAACCAGGTGGCAAAGTCGTTACAGGACCCAATGACAAGAGCATCACCTATAATAATAAATTTAACAAATTTTAATCATTTGATGAACAATCCTAACATGTTTGCACAATTCTCCACTTGTCATTTCCCTAGAATTCACATATATTGGCAATACTCCTATCTAACTTCTATTATTTACCGTCTGAAGTGGCGGTTGATGATGTTTGCTCTGACATTGAGCCCCTTGTCCCGGAATGGCCCCTCTAGAATAGGGTCATCTTCCTCATCTCTGAGGAAGCGTTGGGGCGCCTGGATGGCCTGCAGCATCCCAGCCCGCTCTGCAATATTATGCAGTATGCTGCAGGCTATAACGATCTTCGCCACCTTACTAGGGCTGTATTGGAGGGCTCCTCCCGACCTGTCCAGGCATCTGAGTCTCATTTTGAGGAGCCCAAACATCCTCTCCACTACAGCCCTAGTCCGCTTGTGCGCCCTATTATAGCACTCCTGGGCCTCATCAGTGGGGTTACGTATAGGCGTAATGAGCCAAGGCCGGCTCATGTAACCAGAATCACCTATAAATAATAAACATAACAAAATTACAAATATTAATAATTTATTTATAATTATTATATTAAAATACTTTTCATTTGTGTACACGAAAATCCCTCTAAAATAAACATTTCCTTAAAAAAGAATTATATGTTTAAATCGCATTCTCTATCTGGCCATTTAAGCTACATATCTGTTTTGAACTAAAACTAGACATTTGCGGAAAGAGACAATGACATGGTTAAATTGCATTCTCTATCTGCCCATTTAAGCTAAGACATGCTACCTATGCGTATTTCGCATAAACCAGACATTTGCTAGAATAAAAACAAAATGGTTAAATTGCATTCTCTATCTGGCCATTTAAGCTAAGCCATGCTACATATCTGTTTGGAGATAAAAATAGACATTTGTTGAAAGACAATTAAATGGTTAAATTGCATTTTCGATCTGGCCATTTAAGCTAAGACATGCTACATATCTGTTTTGAACTAAAACTAGACATTTGCGGAAAGAGACAATGACATGGTTAAATTGCATTCTCGATCTACCCGTTTAAGCTAAGACATGCTACATATCTGTTTGGAGCTAAAAATAGACATTTGTTGAAAGACAATTAAATGGTTAAATTGCATTCTGTATCTGGCAATTTAAGCTAAGACATGCTACATATCTGTTTTGAACTAAAACTAGACATTTGCGGAAAGAGACAATGACATGGTTAAATTGCATTCTCGATCTACCCATTTAAGCTAAGACATGCTACATATCTGTTTGGAGCTAAAAATAGACATTTGTTGAAAGACAATTAAATGGTTAAATTGCATCCTAGAGCTGCACATTTTGCACATTACACAAACACAACTGTTTTTTAAGACTACAGTGGCAATTGTCTAACTAATTAACCATGTTGTGCACAAGTACTCGCCAACGAGAAACGCTCTTTTCTCAAACTGACGCCACAGGGAAGACTGTCTGAGGATGCGGGCATCATGACAAGCCCTGCCGAAATTCGCACACACGTGCATAATCTGCATCCATGCGTCACAAACATACTGCACGTTGAGGCTATGGAAATGTTTGCGATTTCTGAAGGGCTCATCATGTTCTAGAGCACGCAGCGCAATGTGGGTGCAATCTATTGCTCCCAAGACATTGGGCAAATGAGCTATTGCAAAGAATACCCTCTTCAGGCGCCTCCAATCACCATCATTCTGAGGGAATCCTATGTAACGCTTACTAACACGTACCATGGCGTTCAGAAAGTTATCAAAAACCACCGAGAAGGTACCTTGAGCCAGGCCATGCATGTACACCTCTCCAGATTGAAAACTCCCGGAGGCCAGGACGTGTATACAACTTAGCATCTTAGGGATGCCAGGGACAGCAGTCCTTATTCGTATACGTGGCTCCAGATGAGGTCTAAGAACATCGTAAAGGCCAATGAACTGTTCGCGATTGAGCCTATACTTGTCATAAACCTCAAAGTCACTCATGTTTTCCAAGGTGGGTCTCACCCTATGAACACGAGGACCTCGAACCAAACGAGCCCTTTGTCTCTCTCGGAGCCGCCGAGCACGCCTGATTCTATTAATCACTACTTGTGCAGCAGCACCAGCAGCAACGTCTACCAGATCATCATCCATATTTGCCAAGCTAAGCAGCACAAAGCCAAACAGCAGAGCAAACACAACACAAGGAGTAACAAGGTATGCAAAAACACAGAAGCGATTTGATACAATGTCGATCACAAGGGACGCTTTGGCCATGTTGTTTGGGGGATTTATAATGCAATTAGTCCAATGGTAGTGAGTTTGTAATGATTGCTGATTGTATACACTTGTTTGTATGTGAGCGGCGCGAATGCTTTCAAAGTGGGTGGTTTTTTCGGTGTTTGCTGAAATTTTGTTTTCCCCCAATGAATCGCAATGTGAAAGTGTAAAAAACATATACAGTGCATCTTCGTAATGTTTGTTCATATGTGTAATAAATACTAAATAAACGCAATGTTATTGTAAAAAGCACACGTCCACGCTAACATGAATGAAAGTGCATAGTTGTGTATAATGGTATAGAATCTGATGGATCAATGTTGCTGCAATATTGTTTGTAAACGATAAAGTAACAGCTGACATCTCTAGTATTGTAGATATAAGTGATTGGCGAGATGTCAATATTGTACGCGTCCCTTTAAAATCGCAATAATAATGAAGATCTTCCGGCTGACATCTCTAGTATTCTATATATAAGTGATTGGCGAGATGTCAATATTGTACGCGTCCCTTTAAAATCGCAATAATAATGAAGATCTTCCGGCTGACATCTCTAGTATTGAATATATAAGTGATTGGCGAAATGTCAATATTGCACACGTCCCTTTAAAATCGCAATAATAATGATGTTCCAAACTCTTGTTTACGTATATGTAGTATTGAGTGCTAAACTTCTGAAAGGGGCGGTACAGTCCTAAAGCTGTAATGTGTATGGTTGAAGCTTCTAATGACGTCATCATATTAGCAACCTGCCTGTCTAGTTATCAAATCCTCATTGTGTTGTTGTATTTTACTACATTGTTATTGTGTGCTGATTAAAATATAAATGTGTGCTTTGTGGTTGCGTGATGCGTGTTATGTACATATACGTATGTATTGTGATTGTCTCCCACATATGCTGACTTATATAAAGCAGTATTTCATTGTTGTTCCTTCCCAAAAAGTGACAGCTGTAATCTGTTCTAATGATGTTCTTATTGTACGTAATTCCTAATGGTATATTGTGAGTGATTCGTGATATTAAAGGGACAGTAAATCCCTATTTTATGTTTCCTGATTCATAGAGAGAATGTAATGTGTTTTTCCCCCCATCATATCAATGCACATGTATGAGTGAATGCTAAAAGTAATGTATGTGCATCCATTAATGATCATGTGTTAAGCCTATGTAGATATGCTGTTGATGCAAGCATATGAGTTGAATAAATGAAATGCTATAATAGAGGTAAATGAGAGGTGTTTCCAATAGTATACTGTTTGTGAATCATGAAATGTTCAAATTATTTTTCTGTCCGTTTAAATCTGATGTAATTATTCAAAATGTTTGTTACTAGTGATGGTGATTTGTAGTTGATGTAATGTAAATGTATAAAACAATTTGATGTTGTTGTGAATTTCACAGAAGTAAAAGCCATAACTCCATAGGGAAATAGCGATTTCTTGATCTATTTGTCATAGCGGAACTAACGCAGGAAAACATGAGTTAGTTTCACAATTTTAACTCTGGTATTACGAGTTTTCTTGTCTACGCTTTTTGCGTGCGTTAGCTAAATCTGGCTGTCGCATGCATGAGCACGTCTTCCCCATAGAAGTCAATGGAGGAGGGATCACATACAGCTTGAAAAGGGAACAGTGGTTGTTACTCCCCCGTTACCTCTCCGTATTATTGTTTAGCACTGTTAAGATTTAACCTGTTGAGTTCAGTGTTTTTGTTTCAAGGTTTACAGTATTGAATATTTTATCTTACATGACATGCATATGTTATCCTTTTGTTCCACAGTTTTCATTAAACTTTAAAGTACATTTTAGGCCGGCGGGGCCATGGACCCCTCTCCGCCTAGCTCCACCCCCAACACAGTAGTTGTGCCCCACTGGCTACGTCCAGTTTGTGCACTCATTGCGAAAGTGTATATCCATCACTTTTAACCAGTCACAGAAGGTTTATTCTGTTTCTTTTTTTCTTTCTTCTTTTTTTTTTTCTCTTTTCCTCCCTGGTAATACTCCCCACATCATAGTGCATTGCGTACTCCTATCCCCCACAAGCGCCAATCTGAGTCTCCTCCAACTGAACACTAATTAGATCTCCTCTCCTTAGCGAGCTAGGCTACCGCTCCATCACCCATATAATGGCCCCCATCCGCATAGCCACACTTAACACACAGGGCCTGAACTCCCCTACCAAGAGGAAATTGTTACAGAATTATAGCTCGACACACAAAATCCACATCATGCTCTTACAAGAGACACACTGGATGGGGGAACCCCGGATCTCTGGAATTTCCCGGCTTTATCCGGTGTGTGAAACTGCCTCCAATACGGATGGCAGGACCAAAGGAGTTGCCATTTTGATCAGTAGAGACCTGTCCTTCAAAATGGAATATGTTGAAAGAGATAGTGAGGGTAGATTCCTGATACTAATTTGCATACTCAATCAGACACTATTTACTTTAGTCTCGCTATATGCACCTAACTCCAAGCAGATCCCTTTTCTTCGCAAGCTCCTAACACACATAGACCAGATTAAAAGGGGTCATCTGATTATTGTAAACAAAAGAAACACAAAAGGTGAGAGTTGCACACTAATAAGTAATTAACTAGAGAACAGGTGCTTCCTAGAAAGATACATATGAGAACAACATAGAAAAGGAAGTGGGGATTTCACAATAAGAAATTCCCAAAAGTCTAGGTAAATCCAGCACAACTGTAAAATTGAATAAAAGTGCTACAAAAAGCTTGTATGTCAAAAACAATGTAAATATTTATTAAACAAATGCACAATACACACATTCACATTCATACAGGGGATCCCACACAAAGCAGTATTAATGAAGTACTGGCCAAAAAATTATTATCTGGTGCACCAGGGGAAATAGACCAAAAACAGTCCATTTAAACCTTGCAGGTATTTGTAATCCAATAAGTGCAGCGTTAATGCAAGAAATGGATGCAGTTATACAGTCCCCGGTGTATAAAAACCAGTTACTTCAGACTTGAACCCCCAGAGTTACTGAGTCGGTTGGTGCTTAAAAGACATAGCATAGGAGGAGCAATAAAAACACGCGTCTTTATTCACAGGTGCTGTATTCCTTTAAGACAGTGATATTCGGTGTACAGATTCGTATAACATATTCTACCTGTATTTGTTCACGTGGTCGCTCCTCCTAGCTGCCTTGTACATGGAGTGTCCAGACATCAGGGGTAAGTCACGATGAGCAGGGGATCTGCTGTAAGGGCTGCCAAGCACGACGAGTCCAAATGCTCGTTTCGCTCCTTCAGTCAGTGCAGCATGGAGCTTCTTCCAGGTGCTAACGACACCTTGATTACCTGCCTTTTTATTGGATACCGGTTTCCAGAGTCCTTTCAATTTGATGAAATTTATGTCAATCACAATTAGCCGTTGTTGCAATGTCTTTGCAATTGTTACTTTTAAAATACAGCTAAATTAAGGGCTTCACAAGTAACCAAGGTGAGGTATTCAATAGCAGAAGTTGGTTGTATACAATTAAATGATTCAAATACTTACTCACACACACATCCGCAACAACTCATATATACAAAATATGCTAAAAACAGTTTTATTTTAATACACCATTGTGCAATATTTAAAAGACAATACTTAATTATAATGTTATGTGTGTCAAATTATTCTAACAGCAAATAAGTGCATTTTAGCTCATCATAGTAGTATATATTTACACTTTTGATTTATTTTATTAATTTTGAGAACCCACTATCCATACACATATGGAAATAAAAGGAGATGTGCAGATAAAGTAAGGTATAAGGAATTAGCCTAAAAAGGAAGAAAATTCCAATTTTTCATTTAAGCCATTAGGAGATAGAGTGTTTAGTTTGTACATCCATCTTGTTTCTTTTTGTAAAAGAATTTTATCAATGTCCCCCCCGCGCATGCTCAGTTTGACTGATTCTATTCCAATGAAGTGAAGTTCGTCAATTTTTGATTCGTGAAATTGAGCAAAATGTCTCGCCACTGGGCTGTCAATATTGAAGTCCTTTATATCGTCTCTATGTTCTGTAATGCGGGAGCGTAATTCTCTAAAAGTTTTACCCACATAAAAGCATTTACACGAGCAATAGAGAAGATATATGACTCCTTTTGTGGAACAATTAATAAAAGAATTGATTTTATATGTGACACCTGTATTCGTGCTAAAAGTCTTAGTTTTCTGCACGAATTGACAGCAGACACAGTGATTACAGGGGGAACTGCCGACTATTTTTTGGGCATTGCGTTCTAACCAGTTAGATGTAGGCACTTTGTTAAATTCACTCTTAACAAGGAGATCTTTCAAATTGTTAGGTCTCCTTGCTGTCATAAGGGGATAGTCCCCCACATGTTGATGTAATGTAGAGTCATTAGTCAGCAAATGCCAGTTATTGTTAAGAATACTTTTAACTTTACTCCAATGGGCATTATATTTAGTAATAAATCTGATTTTAGTGTCTTCCACATTCTCACTTTTGGTATTATTTTTGTACAGAAGATCTTTTCTTTGATGCTGAGATGCTTTATAGAGTGCTCTTTTTACACATCTTTTTGAATAGCCTCTCTCAAGGAAACGAGTCGCCATATCTTTGGCCTGTTGTTTAAAGGTTTGATCTCCAGAGCAAATTCTGCGAAGGCGCAGAAATTGCCCATAGGGAATACCCCTCTTAAGATTTTCAGGATGATGACTCGTTCCCAAAAGAAGGCTATTAGTTGCAGTCGGCTTTCGAAACACTTCTGTTTCAATTTTGCCTTCGTTCTTACTAATTTTTAAGTCCAAAAAATTGATGGTAGTAGAATCATAACTACAAGTTAAGAAGATATTTAAATTATTCTTATTCAGGAGGGAAACAAATTTAAGTAGATCCTCCTCACTGCCATCCCATAGCAGGAGGATATCATCCACATATCTGATCCAGAGGGCTACATGCGCCTCAACTATGTCAGAATGCTCACCAAAAACAATTTGATCTTCCCATCCACCAAGGTGTAAACAGGCATATGTTGGGGCGCATGTAGCCCCCATTGCTGTCCCTTGTTTCTGTTTATAATATTTGCCATCAAAAATAAAAATATTGTTTTCCAGAACAAATTTCAAAAGTTTACTTACAAATTTAGAATGTTTGCTATAGCCCACTCCTCTTGTATTGAGAAATTTTTCACAAGTTGCAATTCCAATAGAGTGGGGAATTGAAGAATATAAGGATTCAACATCCAACGAGACCAAAATGGTCTTGTCAGAAACATTGATTCCATCGAGTTTTTTAATAACATCTGTTGAATCTTGGACAAAGGTACGTAAGTCATTTACAAACGGCTGTAAAAACCTATCAACATAGTTACTTATTCCTTCAGTGGGGCCCCCCATTCCAGAGATGATGGGGCGTCCAGGTGGATTTTTAATGGATTTATGTAACTTTGGTATCCAGTAGAAAACTGGTGTTTTTGGTTTGTGACTATACAGGAAGCCAAACTCTTGGCTTGTAATCAAATTATTTCTACGTGCTTCATTTAGTAAAAAAAGAAGTTCATTGTGAGATCTATGAAATTCTTCAAAAGAAGATTTGGCATATTGTGTTTCATCAAGTAATTGCCGCATTGCCTCTTTGATGTAGTATTCTTGAGTAAGAATGACAACATTACCCCCCTTGTCGGCCGGTTTTATGACCAATTCCTGATGATTAATCAGTTCTTTAAGGGCTCTACGTTCAGATTTAGTAAGATTATCATTGACAATCTTAGTTGTTTCTGCATTCAAATTGTACAAGAAAAAATTGACAAAACAAATAAAAACTAAATGGGAACATCAAAGTCTTACTAACTATTTAAAGATGGAGATAATTCCAAGAGGTCTGAGAATCCGCCTAGACCCCGGCATTAACTTGCGAGGTGTAGATGCGGATAATGAATTTATAGCTAAATGGAATGAAATATTAACAAAATGCTCACTTGATCTGATTGCATTAATAATAGAGGAAGATGGTAAAAAACTGGAAAAATGTAAAAAAGATGTGGATGATGTGTACGAATGTTTGCACAAATTTGAAAATGACACATCATTTGAGAAATTAAATAAAGAGACACAAAAACTTATAGAAAAATTACAAGGGGAATTAAAAACACGTAAGAGGAGGAAATTAATAAGAGATCAGGAAGACTATAGGAGAAATAAAATCTATATATATAGGAATAGAATTAACACAAGAAATTACTATGATTCAGGTACAGATAATTCTGATATGGATTCTGATGGTGAAAATAAAAATAATGATTCAAATAACCAACGTATGCACCCTTTAGGGGTAGGACTAGACGAGGTGGGAGGAGGAGGCACGGGAGGGCAATCCCAAGAGAGGAGAGAAGGAAGAGGGAGGGGGAACAGACGACATCAGGGACAATATATGATGACCAGAAATCGTATGAGATACAACTAGAAGAGGAAAGTGACTCACTTCTAGGCCCACACCCCTCTCATAAAATGGGTATTGTCAACCTTTCCTCATTCCCCCTAAATCGCGAACATATAAAGGTACTGGAAAAGGGACTTAGTTTTTGCCCTTCTAATAGTCTAGATCTATTTGAGGTCACCAAGGACTTACATCTTTTTGCGAGAAAACTCGCTTTAAAAAAGATAATGACGCCAAAAATACAAGTAGATCTGGCCTGTAGAAAAGAGAGAGATACTCTGGATTGTCTGGAGACTCTTCTCTACGAACAGAGTAATGAAATTACAGATATCCTTCCAAAAACAGATTTAAAGAAAAAATCTACTTACATGCCCTCTTTTTCTTCCATTCCAAATATTTCGGTTTTTGTTCAAAATGTCTCCCAGGAGTTGACACAAATTCAAACCACAAAGATTGTCAATGATAATCTTACTAAATCTGAACGTAGAGCCCTTAAAGAACTGATTAATCATCAGGAATTGGTCATAAAACCGGCCGACAAGGGGGGTAATGTTGTCATTCTTACTCAAGAATACTACATCAAAGAGGCAATGCGGCAATTACTTGATGAAACACAATATGCCAAATCTTCTTTTGAAGAATTTCATAGATCTCACAATGAACTTCTTTTTTTACTAAATGAAGCACGTAGAAATAATTTGATTACAAGCCAAGAGTTTGGCTTCCTGTATAGTCACAAACCAAAAACACCAGTTTTCTACTGGATACCAAAGTTACATAAATCCATTAAAAATCCACCTGGACGCCCCATCATCTCTGGAATGGGGGGCCCCACTGAAGGAATAAGTAACTATGTTGATAGGTTTTTACAGCCGTTTGTAAATGACTTACGTACCTTTGTCCAAGATTCAACAGATGTTATTAAAAAACTCGATGGAATCAATGTTTCTGACAATACCATTTTGGTCTCGTTGGATGTTGAATCCTTATATTCTTCAATTCCCCACTCTATTGGAATTGCAACTTGTGAAAAATTTCTCAATACAAGAGGAGTGGGCTATAGCAAACATTCTAAATTTGTAAGTAAACTTTTGAAATTTGTTCTGGAAAACAATATTTTTATTTTTGATGGCAAATATTATAAACAGAAACAAGGGACAGCAATGGGGGCTACATGCGCCCCAACATATGCCTGTTTACACCTTGGTGGATGGGAAGATCAAATTGTTTTTGGTGAGCATTCTGACATAGTTGAGGCGCATGTAGCCCTCTGGATCAGATATGTGGATGATATCCTCCTGCTATGGGATGGCAGTGAGGAGGATCTACTTAAATTTGTTTCCCTCCTGAATAAGAATAATTTAAATATCTTCTTAACTTGTAGTTATGATTCTACTACCATCAATTTTTTGGACTTAAAAATTAGTAAGAACGAAGGCAAAATTGAAACAGAAGTGTTTCGAAAGCCGACTGCAACTAATAGCCTTCTTTTGGGAACGAGTCATCATCCTGAAAATCTTAAGAGGGGTATTCCCTATGGGCAATTTCTGCGCCTTCGCAGAATTTGCTCTGGAGATCAAACCTTTAAACAACAGGCCAAAGATATGGCGACTCGTTTCCTTGAGAGAGGCTATTCAAAAAGATGTGTAAAAAGAGCACTCTATAAAGCATCTCAGCATCAAAGAAAAGATCTTCTGTACAAAAATAATACCAAAAGTGAGAATGTGGAAGACACTAAAATCAGATTTATTACTAAATATAATGCCCATTGGAGTAAAGTTAAAAGTATTCTTAACAATAACTGGCATTTGCTGACTAATGACTCTACATTACATCAACATGTGGGGGACTATCCCCTTATGACAGCAAGGAGACCTAACAATTTGAAAGATCTCCTTGTTAAGAGTGAATTTAACAAAGTGCCTACATCTAACTGGTTAGAACGCAATGCCCAAAAAATAGTCGGCAGTTCCCCCTGTAATCACTGTGTCTGCTGTCAATTCGTGCAGAAAACTAAGACTTTTAGCACGAATACAGGTGTCACATATAAAATCAATTCTTTTATTAATTGTTCCACAAAAGGAGTCATATATCTTCTCTATTGCTCGTGTAAATGCTTTTATGTGGGTAAAACTTTTAGAGAATTACGCTCCCGCATTACAGAACATAGAGACGATATAAAGGACTTCAATATTGACAGCCCAGTGGCGAGACATTTTGCTCAATTTCACGAATCAAAAATTGACGAACTTCACTTCATTGGAATAGAATCAGTCAAACTGAGCATGCGCGGGGGGGACATTGATAAAATTCTTTTACAAAAAGAAACAAGATGGATGTACAAACTAAACACTCTATCTCCTAATGGCTTAAATGAAAAATTGGAATTTGCTTCCTTTTTAGGCTAATTCCTTATACCTTACTTTATCTGCACATCTCCTTTTATTTCCATATGTGTATGGATAGTGGGTTCTCAAAATTAATAAAATAAATCAAAAGTGTAAATATATACTACTATGATGAGCTAAAATGCACTTATTTGCTGTTAGAATAATTTGACACACATAACATTATAATTAAGTATTGTCTTTTAAATATTGCACAATGGTGTATTAAAATAAAACTGTTTTTAGCATATTTTGTATATATGAGTTGTTGCGGATGTGTGTGTGAGTAAGTATTTGAATCATTTAATTGTATACAACCAACTTCTGCTATTGAATACCTCACCTTGGTTACTTGTGAAGCCCTTAATTTAGCTGTATTTTAAAAGTAACAATTGCAAAGACATTGCAACAACGGCTAATTGTGATTGACATAAATTTCATCAAATTGAAAGGACTCTGGAAACCGGTATCCAATAAAAAGGCAGGTAATCAAGGTGTCGTTAGCACCTGGAAGAAGCTCCATGCTGCACTGACTGAAGGAGCGAAACGAGCATTTGGACTCGTCGTGCTTGGCAGCCCTTACAGCAGATCCCCTGCTCATCGTGACTTACCCCTGATGTCTGGACACTCCATGTACAAGGCAGCTAGGAGGAGCGACCGCGTGAACAAATACAGGTAGAATATGTTATACGAATCTGTACACCGAATATCACTGTCTTAAAGGAATACAGCACCTGTGAATAAAGACGCGTGTTTTTATTGCTCCTCCTATGCTATGTCTTTTAAGCACCAACCGACTCAGTAACTCTGGGGGTTCAAGTCTGAAGTAACTGGTTTTTATACACCGGGGACTGTATAACTGCATCCATTTCTTGCATTAACGCTGCACTTATTGGATTACAAATACCTGCAAGGTTTAAATGGACTGTTTTTGGTCTATTTCCCCTGGTGCACCAGATAATAATTTTTTGGCCAGTACTTCATTAATACTGCTTTGTGTGGGATCCCCTGTATGAATGTGAATGTGTGTATTGTGCATTTGTTTAATAAATATTTACATTGTTTTTGACATACAAGCTTTTTGTAGCACTTTTATTCAATTTTACAGTTGTGCTGGATTTACCTAGACTTTTGGGAATTTCTTATTGTGAAATCCCCACTTCCTTTTCTATGTTGTTCTCATCTGATTATTGGAGGGGACTTCAACATGGTTTGGGACCCAACCGTAGACAAACAGTCCACCCTCACGACACACTCCGACAGAAACATTTCCTCCACCTCCAATGCCTTCCGAAAACTCATATACCAACACAACCTGTATGACGCTTGGAGGTGCTTGGCACCCTCAGTGAAAGACTTCACTCATCACGCAAAGGCCCATAATTCATATTCCAGACTGGATTATATATTCTGTGACTCGTGGTCCCTGGACCAATTCACTAATCCCACCATTAGGCCCTGTACATGGTCAGACCATGACATGGTCTACCTCGATCTTATCGCATTACAAGCCCTAACGCATAGGCCCCCTTGGAAACTCTCCGAGCAATGGCTATCAGATATAGAACTGCCGGCACTCCAGGCGGTTGTGCAGGAGTTCTTATCACATAATGACACGGGTGACACTGCTATAGACATCCTTTGGGCCGCTCTCAAAGCGTACCTCCGGGGTCACTTTATCAAAAAAACAGCCCGACGGCATAAAGAGGGTAGCCAGCCCTTAGCGGCTCTGTACAGCGATCTGCGCGCCCTTGAGCAGACAAACAAGCAGAATCCCAGTACCCAAGTAGCCCGTCAAGTCGGACTCATTAGGGAAGAGATCTCCAAGAGAGATCAATTACGGGTTCAGGAAAATTTACATAAACTCAAACAATTATACTACCATAAAGGGAATAGGGCAGACAAACTTCTGGCCAACAAACTCCGCCAGCGCACACTGCAGAACAGGATACCCCGCATTGCAACCAGCAGAGGCGAGGTATACTCACCTAAAGAAATAGGTGAAGCATTCGCTACCTATTATAACTCCCTGTACAATATTAAAACTTCTGAACAGACTAGTGAAGTTGACTGTTGCAATATCCCTGAGTTCCTGGGAAAACTACCTATGCCCACTCTAACTGAGGAGTCCAGGACCGAATTAGGACGGCAGTTCACCCTAGATGAGGTCAAAATCGCCATTAAAGATCTAGCCCCACACAAGGCCCCTGGACCAGATGGGTTCACAGTGCTGTTTTATAGAGCACTTGGCCCACTCATAACCCTGATACTACTCCGCGTATTTCAGAATGTAGCTACTAAGGGCGCATTCATTGCAGAATTTTTGGAAGCAAACATCACCACAATTCATAAAGAGGGTAAGGACCCGTC
This sequence comes from Bombina bombina, assembly GCF_027579735.1. Lineage (NCBI taxonomy): Eukaryota > Metazoa > Chordata > Amphibia > Anura > Bombinatoridae > Bombina > Bombina bombina. The sequence continues at coordinate 803,391,537 of NC_069503.1, forward strand.
ACTGTGCTCCAGCTATAGGCCCATATCACTTATTAATGTAGATGCTAAAATCTACGCTAAAATATTGGCAAACAGGCTAGGGAAACACCTGCACTCAATAATACATCTGGATCAGGTGGGCTTTATCCAAGGGAGGCAGGGAACTGATAACACTCGACGCCTCCTAAACATCTTTTCTGAGGCTGCAGATATGGGACTTCCGGTACTCGCCCTGTCACTGGATGCCGAGAAGGCGTTTGACAGGGTGAGGTGGGATTACCTATTCCAAACCATGTCAGCATTTGGAATACCAGATCCTTTTATCACAGCGGCTAAGGCCTTATACTCGGCCCCTACTGCGGTCGTTAGAGGCCTGGGATTTTGCTCCCCTAAAATCTCAATTAGCAATGGAACCAGGCAGGGATGCCCTCTCTCCCCTCTACTATTCGTCCTAGCTATTGAGCCCCTGGCGATTGCCATTAGGGAGTCAACGCTAATACATGGCGTGCAGCTGCACGACATTCCCCAGAAGCTAGCCCTCTTTGCGGACGACCTCACGGTCTTCCTATCAGATCCGGTAGATTCTCTCCCCCCATTACTGACCCTTTTCCAACAATTTGGGGAAATCTCCTATTATAAACTGAATGTGACCAAGACAGAGGCCTACTCTATCAATATCCCACAGGATGAGAGAGAGGCTATACAGCACACCTATTCCTTCAAGTGGTCATGCAGGGGAGTCCGCCACTTAGGGGTCTTCCTATCACATAACAAATCGATAGTGATTAAGGAAAACTTTGAAAAACTACTCACAGCTATCACTTCGGAACTCAAATCGAAGAGATATAATGACATCTCCTGGATGGGCAGAATAGCCGCCCTCAAGATGATGATATTGCCAAAGCTCACCTACCTATTCCGCTGTATTCCATTGCCAGTTCCATGTACACTGATAAGGAAATATCAGACCCTCTTCAACACATATACCTGGCACGACAAGAGACCCCGAGTGGCCGCGAGTATTCTGCAAATTCCGATAGAGAAAGGAGGCCTTGGGCTCCCTAATATCAGGAAATATCACGACGCAGCAATGTTAACTCACGCTACAGCGTGGGGTAAAGATCTTCCCCCGACGAGGTGGAGAGAACTAGAACAAGCCTCACTACAAGCATTTATTAACCTTGAGGACCTGCTTTGGTTACCCCCACATTGGCAATCCAAAATCCACGTCGCAAACAGCATAGTGAAAGGATGCCAAGGCGCTTGGACTAAACTGAGACACAACAAATTGGTGGCCCCACATCCCTCGCCAATCCACCCAATAAGGGGTCTCCTAATGGGACTACCCAACACTCCTATTAATGTATGGGCTACCACAGACATAAACAATGTGGGAGACTTTTATCAGAACGGACAGTTAAAGACACATAGAGACATGTTAGACCTTCCCACACTGAACCCCAAACTCCACTTTGACCTACTGAGACTGTGTACGCTCATGAAATCCTGGGGCTTTCTAGGCGACTCACAGAGAGACCTTACTGTATGGGAGACGCGATGGGTAACTAACACTCAACAATCCAAACCCCTCACAGTACACTACCACTGTCTGTTAGAAGAAGAGGCGATCCCAAAAACAATCCATATGACTGCTTGGGAGGGGGATTTGCAAGCTACTTTCACACCAGAATCCTGGAGCAAGGCCATCAGCCTAACGAAAAGAGCAACTCATTGTGTCACGCTATATGAGTTATATTTCAAGGTGATCACAAGATGGCACTTAGTTCCCACAAAACTGCGAAAGCTCTATCCCGGGCACTCGCAGCTGTGCTGGAGGGAGTGTGGAGAGCCGGGGTCCCCTATTCATGTTTGGTGGACTTGCCCTAAATTGACAGCCTATTGGCAGAAAGTAGAAAAGATCTGCAAAGATCTAAACTTAACGCCAACTTTAAGTCCAGCCATGGCCATCTTACACCTAGAAATTGATAAGTTTCCGAAACACAAGCGAAACCTCCTGATCTATATCCTGCTCTCCGCTAAGTTGTTGGTGGCCAGAAATTGGAAAAAGAGCCAACCCCCCAGACTGCAGAGCGTGATAGAGGGGATAAACTACATCAAAAATATGGAAAACTACGTGGCTAGGGAACAGCGCCAGCTGAACAACTATTGCTTAATCTGGGAACCCTGGGAATCCATGTTTACCCATATAACCCCTGCCTAGACACTCAGAAAAGGGGAGATGAATAGGGAAATGTCATCCCTAACCACCTTCACCTCCCACCCCACCCATATCTCTTTTCTGCTCACCCCATACCCTGACACCTGTCTAAATGCCGAAATGGTAGTCTGCCGCACTAATTTACAACCAACTGGCGGAGAGGGGCCGGAAGGCCCCCCAACCTAATAGGAGTTTGAGACATAATGCACTAGTCTGATATATACTGTTTTTCTTTTTCTTTTACTTCCATTGACTGGTTTATTGACCTAAAGAAAACACCTTTGTAATATAGCAATCTATGATTATATATCCTTGAAGAGTCATTGTCTATTCCAAAAGGTGACCTCTGTAAAAACGAGGATTCTCCTGTAGGGGGAAATCTGTATTCTCATTCTGTTTTTGTCTGTACTTGTTGAACCCTACACTTATGTATGTATCTTTCATGCATTATCACATGTGAACATTGTCGTTATTTTTACTACTGAAAGATTGTATGTTCAAATATAACCTCAATAAAAAGTTTAAAAAAAAAAAAAAAAAAAAAAAAAAAAGAAGTCAATGGAGGAGAAAAATGTGTGTAGAAATAAAATCCAAGACTGGTTTTGAGCGTAAAGTGAGTGACGTCATGGTCTTGTGTGAAAAAGTAGCTAAATCGTGTTTATTTCCTAATCAAAATTGTAACTTTGATCCGTTCTATTTTGACATGAAAATATGAAAAATTAAAAATAAATATAGTGTAGTGTTTGTATGAGTGTAAGTGTACTTTGTGTAATGTTTTTTTTGTGATTCGTGGATGTTTATTTAGGCGGTATATGTTAACTACTGGGTCTGGGTTGTCGGTAATGATTTCAGCGTTAACAAATTTTTTAGTGGCGTTAAGGAAACTCGTAATACCAGCGGGCGGTAAAAATCAGCGTTAGGAGCCCTCAACGCTGCTTTTTAACTCTAACGCAAAATTTGTAATCTAGGCGCATGTGTTTAATTTTGTTTTATAGCCCTGTGTAGCAGTGTGAAAAGTACATGCTAAATTGCTGCTTAATTGTAACTCAAATTCTAAGGTGTATTACCAATAAATTAAGCATAACTGAGGAGAATAAGGGGAATTGACAGGCTAACTATCACCTTTTTTTTTTTTTTCTACGATAAAAGAAGGAAAAGGGAGAGAAGGGAAGGGGAGAGGGAAAGAGGGAGGAAAGGGGCAAAAGAGAAAAAGCCCGCCCTAAATCCTCTTAAATTTATGCTTATACTGAAATTTTTTTAAGAAGTAACATAAGAAACCTTTATAACGTAAGGAAAATATTATACACTAAAAACTGTGATTACACATGTACCACTAAATTTGACTAGATTAACTCCTGTGCATACCCTTTCCCTTCTGCATAAGTATGCTAGCTTTATAAAGCTTTAGCTCCTGAATAAGATTAATAAATTATATTGCACCCTCAAGAAGGCACTACAGATCAAGCTAAATAAAATTAAAACACCGCAGAACTCAAAATAGAAAATGGTATCATATAGAGATTAGTATCTATAGCTATGTTATTTTAAGAAAGTCTGCGAAAAAGAGGGGCATTGTAATCCCTTAGAAGTTTCCTTACTAAATATTTATAGAATTGTTTTTCTACATATTCAAATTTGCATAATTGTGGTTGGTCCAGCAATCAGACTTCCTCACAATTGTGACTCTTAGTGAGATTTTGCTCAATTTTTGAGGCAAGGTCAGCATAGTTAAATGTTTATTTCTCAGTGAGAGGTCATAATTAAAATTGACTATGTTATAACCCCTTTTTCATTAAACGAAATTCACGATTGAATTTAAGCATATTAGAGACGAAATAGGTCTATCTTACTCTGTTTTTTTTAAAGAAAAGGAAAAGAGAAAAAAAAAATTCACTATTGAAATATAACTGATAATTGCAAATTATTACTCTTTTTTAAGGAGCTAATAAAACAGTCTGACGCATATATCAATTGGCTCTTGATGTGGAATCTATTTGCGTAACCTGTGATTATTGTCTGCCATACTCTGGTCTTATGTCCCTCACAGTAGCACTGAACCACTCTATCACTGATTGATAGGTAAATTCACCTCACCTCTCTTTTTTTTTTTTTTCTCTCTTCACCTCCCCTCCTTCCCTCGCACGTAAGCACTTCCCCTCCTCACTTCATCTCCCCTTTTCACTAGACGGATTTACAAGTTATTATTTCACTATCACTTTTTATGGATAAATTTATTAAATCACCATCTCTCACACCTAAACTCAATCCAGGCATGGCGGCTAAAAGCAGGGAGCGCAAAAATAAGACTCCTATGGAAATTTCACCAGAAATACAAGTAGAAAACACTTTAACTAAATCTCAAAATATTATGACCACCCAGGAGTCACAAGCTCTAGTTGCCAATATAATAGAATCTATAAATCCTAAATTTGATCTGTTAAAAACTGAGATTAAGCAGGATATTCTAATGTTAACAACAGAGATCAGACAGTTGTCTAAAAGGTTACAGGAAGCTGAACAACGGATCTCAGACATTGAGGATGTCACAAATTTATATATTCCTAAAATAGAGTAAGGGTAACCAAAGTGAAATAGCGAAAATCCAGGCTAAGCTTGAGGACCTGGAAAACAGGTCCAGAAGGAATAACTTCAGGATTATAGGTTTCCCTGAAACTAGGCAAGAAGAAGATTTAATAAAACTAATGACTCATACACTACCGCAGTTATTAAACTTGCCTCCATCTCAGCAACCTTATGTTATTGAAAGAGTCCACAGATTGGGGAAATTACGAGATAATGTGAGCAATCGTGCTAAATCAAGAACGATAATTGCTAGATTCCTGAATTATCAGGACAAAGTATATTTTTTACAATATTATCGCAAAAAACAACCAATATATTATAATAACTCTAAAATCTTACTTTTCCAAGATTTCTCAATTGAAACCTCCCTAAAAAGGAGAGAATTATCCCCAATCTGTGGAAAAATTATAAAAGCTTGATGGCAGGCCACAGTAATATATCCAGCCAGACTTAAACTCACCCTAGAAGGGCAGACTTTTTTCTTTGACACAGCAAAAGAGGCTGAGGAAAAATTTGCTGAACATAGGATAAATTGATAATAAGCAAAATAAGAATATTGTATGACTTTAAGGGACAATGCACACAAATATTAGATTCACCTCATAGAATGTAGGAGGTATTTCCTTCCCCAATAAAGCGAAAAACGATCCTAACACATCTCTGTAAACTTAATACATTTATAGCTCTGCTGCAAGAAACACACTTAAACGCTGAAGAATCTATTAAACTTAAATCTTCATGGGTAGCAGAGGCTATATTTACCCCAACTATTAACAGGAAAAAATGCGTTGCGATCTTACTGGGGAAAAAATTAAATTATGTTAAATTATTAACATTATTGGATCCTGAAAGCAGATATCTAATTCTAAAACTAAAAATTACAGACACAATTTATACCATTTGTAACCTCTATGCACCCAATATAATTGACTCAGAATTCTGGGACTTTCTCCAGGCCAAAATCCTACAGGTGGCAGAGGGTCATATAATTTTAGCAGGCAATTTTAACATGGCCCCCCGGTTTCCTATAGATAGAATGAGACAAGGCTATCCCCTTAAAAAAAAACAAAAAAAGATCATCTTGAAACAAAAATGTTAAATTCTATCTTCCACAATTTAGCAGTTAGAGATATATGGAGATTACAAAATCCAGATGTTAGGAATTATACCTGTTATTCTAAATCTTTGAAATCATTCTCTCGGATTGATCTTATGTTGACTAGTGAAAGTTTGCATAAAATTGGAGCAAAAGCTTTAATTTCTGAAATCTGTATTTCAGATCATGCTCCTATAATGCTGGATATTCCAAGCAAAAATATTCACACAAAAACAACCCGCTTTTTCTATCCAAAATATCTGAGTATAAACTCTAAATTTAATAATTGGCTAAAAACTAAATTTGTACTTTCAATTTAATATCGGTTCAGTATCTAATTTTTCTGTAATCTGGGAAACTGCGAAGGCAGTAATAAGAGGAGACATAATTGCATACATGGCAAAGCTTAAAAAAGATTTGAGACAGAAAGAAAAAGAGGTGACAGCTGCTGTCTTAAATGCCTATAACAGATACTTAAGTGCTCCATCAAATGATAACTGGAGAAGATATCTAAAGGCAAAGAACGAACGGGACACTTTACTAATTCGATATACTTCCCATGCAGAACTAAAATACCAAGCAAAACTATTTAAGTATGGCAATAAATCAGGCAAACTACTATCTAAGCTAGTGAGAAACTGTAGACAGTCCGCAATTATAGAATCTATACAAGAAAAAGGGAAGACTCTTACCTCTAATGAGGACATTTCTAATTCTTTTTATCACTATTATAAAACAATTTATTCCTCATCTTCCTGTGGGAGTAAAGCATGTGAAAAATTCTGGGAAGATATCATGCTACCACATAGCAGCACTGAATTTAATCTTAAACTTAACTCTGAGATCTCAGAATTTGAAGTTAACCAAGCTATTCAATCACTCAAGTTAGCCAAAGCTCCAGGCCCGGACACATTGCCAAATGAACTTTATAAAAGTTTGGCTTCAACTCTCGTTCCTCATCTGACAAAGCTTTTCAATTTATACTATACTGATAATCTTCCAATTTCCCGTGACTTTGCTGTATCCCAAACAACCCTTATACTTAAACCAGGGAAAGATCCCAGTAAAAAAGAGTATGTATATTGCCGAGATTAATAGTCAATTATCACAAAGGGAGGTATACAGGGAATAACCATATGATCCCACACTATTGATACAAAAAGAGATTTCTTTTGTGGTGAAAAGAGCTTTACAAATGGGGTTAATATCTAAGGATGTTTTGGATTTTTTGATCATAGATCACCCACGTATTCCAGTTTTTTACACCTTACCGAAGGTGCACAAGCGGCTTGAGAACCCACCGGGTAGGCCAATTGTGGCCGGTATTGATTCAGTGTTTTCAAACATAGCTATCTTTTTAGATAAAGTGTTTCAACTGCTTGTGCACCTGGGTAATTCCTATATCAAAGATACTGGGGATTTTTTAGAAAAGGTTCACAATTTGAATCTCATGAATAACAAATGTATACTTTTCACTTTGGATGTAAGCAGTTTGTACACTGCCATAAAACATGAGAGTGGGATTGCAGCAGTCATGAAGGTTCTCTGGACCAGTAATAAATACTCTAAGGCACAAAACATATTTTTTGAGGATTTATTGAGGATTGTTTTATATCAAAATTATTTCTTGTTTCAAGACTCATTCTTTCTTCAGTTACAGGGTACGGCCATGGGTTCCAATGTCGCCCCCACATACGCGAATATATTTATGAATGTCTATGAAGAAACATTTGTATATGAGAACACATTGTTCCTTCAACATGCAGCAGCCTGGTGGCGGTACATAGACAATATATTCGGTGTGTGGTACGGCGACATTGGAACCCTGGAATATTTTTATAAAAGAATTAAATGAGAGTACTAACTCTATAAAATTTTGCTTGATTGCCAGTAAGATTGAGGTTAACTTTCTAGATACCACTGTGTACTTCAGAGATGGTGAAATCTGTACAGATTTATATGTTAAACCCACTGATAAAACTGGGCTCTTACATTATCAGAGTTTTCATCCCAGAAATACTGTGAGGTCCCTACCCAGAAGTCAGTTTCTTAGGGTGCAACGTATTGTATCAGATAAAGATAGACTGAATAAGAGACTTAATGGTATGGCAAAGAAGTTTGAGGATAGCGGTTACCCTGTAAGACTAATTCAGGATGAATTAGCTAGAGTGCAGTCCCCAACAGATTCCACTCCAAAGAAGGAAAATAGACGTCTGATAGCGGTTATGGACCACAACAGCCATAGTGGTGAGATTATGAAAATAATAAAAATGCATTGGTCTATTTTACAGGGTTGTCACCCAGGAGTGGCTGAATTTGAATTGCCCTCTATGCCTGCCTTTAGAAGGAGAAAAAATCTTAGGGATGAGTTGGTGCACACAGATCTTGGAAGTGCAAAAAAGTTACAACAGAGTTATCTAGCTGGAAAGAATCAGGGTTGTTACCCATGTCTGCGATGTGGTAACTACAATTCGATGATAAAGGGCGCTATTTATGTTCACCCACTTACTGTTAAGAAATTTCAAATGAGGTTTTTTTTCACATGTAATACCAAATTTGCAATTTATCTTATAAAGTGTCCTTGTGGAAGAATTTATATTGGAAAGACCACTCGCAGAGTCCGTGATAGAATTATACAACATAAAAGCAATATTAGGTGTAAGAATTTAGAGGCTACAGTATCTAGTCACTTACTACAGTGTAGACATAATATTAGTCAGGTTCGTTTTCAGATAACTGATGCAGTACCACATCCCAGGCGGAGAGGTGATAGGGAGTTGATCCTCAAAAGGAAAGAGGCATTCTGGATTTATAAATTGAATGCAATGACCACAAGGTTTAAATAAGGAATTGGATTATACGTTATTTTTGTAGCTATTTCCCTGTAACCATACTATTTAGAAATTGTTTAATTTCTGTTTTGAAATTCTGTTTGAAGAAGAGTTTATATGAAGCTGGCGGCCCATGTGTATATATCTGTGTTGACACTTGCTATGATTTTTTTGTATTGTTTTTAAATTCCTAACCTACACTGTATATAACACAAATAGAATCAATATGACTGACATATGTTGTAATATATGATCATCCTCTAGGTGGTGTTGTAATTGGGTGTTGATTGAACACCTGAGTGTAGGTGGGCCTATATAAGGACACATTATGTTATTTGAGCTATGTATGATTAAGGGTTGTGTACCCGAAACGTCACTCTGTCTTAACCCATGTATGTGGAAATAAACGCCTAGATTTAGGGCTAGATTTATCATAGCTGAGGCGTACAGGGGCATGTATACTCGCCCATGTACACCTCAGCTCGTCTGAGGCAGGGCGAAATTACCCGTAGGTAATTAACATTGCACACGAGCGCAATTTTGCGCTCGCGTGCAATCCTGCCCCCTGCCCGCGCACAGCCAATCATGCGCGGGCAGGAGCTGTCAATCTCCTCGGTCGGACTCGACCGAGGAGATTGAATTTTGCTACAATAGAGGTGGCAAAGAGTTTAAGGAAGCAGCGGTCTGGTGACCGCTGCT